>NW_024424341.1:50075320-50119296 GCF_017311325.1 Ursus maritimus | reverse complement strand
CCCCCCCCCGGGTTCCCATTGGGCCAGGACGTCCAAGGCCACGCCCCCTCACCGAAGCCCCACCCGCAGACCCCAAACCTTGGCAGGAGGTACCCGTAGGTGGCGTGGGATGTAGGGGGAGCGTCTGGAATGTAGCTGCCTCCTCTCCACTTCCATGGTAAGGAAGGTCATTCTCCCATTTCACACGGAGCAAATTGAGGCTCTGAGCTGGGAAGCCTCTGCTTGATGCCAGCAGCTGAGCTGGGAGGCACACCACGGTCTCCCGACTTTAAAAAGCACCATACTTAGTGATTAAAAGCAAGGACTCTGAGCCAGTCTGGATCTGAATCACAGTCTTGCCACTCCCTTATGTGTCCTCGGACAAGTCACATCCCCGCTCCGTGCCTCAGTTTCCCCAGTTGGTAAGGAGTATATCAATAATACCTAGCTCACAGGGCCTTTGCAAGGATTAGATGAGATCATTTATTTACAGCACTGAAAGAGTACCAATGCACAGTAAATGCTATTTTGTAAGTGTTGCTTACAACATCATCATCGTCGTCGTCATCAAATCTTTTGAGGCAGGAATAATAGCCATAGCTGACGTCTTTTGTGCACCTGTTGTATTTGAGGCCCCAAACAAAGATATTTTTACTGCATCTCATTTAGTTGTCAGGACAATCCTGCTATTATTCACATTATTTAGAAGAGGAAATCAAAATGCATAGTCCTCACCATGTATAATTTTAAGGACCTGAATGAATGATGTAGTTCTCAAAACAATCTTATGAAGTCAGTAGCCTTCTGGTGCCCATTTTACAGATGAGGAAAGCTGAGGACAGTGAGGTGGAGTGACTTGCCTGGGTCACACGGAGGCTGAGCAAAGGGTCTGAACCTAGTGCCAGGGTTCTTATGCATTCCACTTTATTGTCTTGATACATAATAAAATTGAATTATAACAAAAACCCAATTCCACAGGGCCGGACTCCTCCCCCGCCCCCCCAGAGTTCTAACCTTCCTTCTCCCCAGGGGCTGCCTGAGCCACTGAGGGCCACCCCTTTATGCAGATGAGCTCCCTGGGTTTTGTAAATAGGACAGACCCTGAGATGGGTAAGCAGCTCCTCCTTGTTTTCTTGCTTAGGGCCCTCCATGGCCTGAAGGCGCACTGCCCCCACCTCCCCACCCCTGCTCTGGGGAGCTTGGCTGGAGCTTGGACACTGGCCTCTGCAGTTCTGTAAAACAGGCAGCCGTGAGGCTTGGAGGCCCAGTGCAGGGCACCACACATGCCGGGGCCTCCTGCCAGGCATACACCTTCGTGCCTCTGGGCCTCAGTTTCCTCATCTGTCAGTTGGGCTAATTTGGAATAATCCCTACATGGCTGGGGGAGGGGTCATGGGGAAGATCCCATGAGGAAACCTTTTAAAGCCTATGATATGGTAACTTACCGACACAGGTAACTTATTGATAATATTAAAATTATTAACATGTAATGGTATCTATTAAGTTATACAAAACAGTATCTTGCAGTTCAATAAAATTATACATAAAATGTTAAATGTAGAGGGGTGCCTGAGTGGTGCACTCAGTTAAGCCTCTGGCTCTTGGTTGTGGCTCAGGTCATGATCTCAGGGTCATGAGCCGTGTGGGGCTCCGAGCTTAGCGCGGAGTCCACTAAAGTTTCTCTCTCTCCCTCGGCCCCTCCCTGTGCTCGCTCACTGTCTCTCTAAAATAAATCTTTTGTTAAAAAATGTCAAATGTAGAATAGGTTGGTATGTCATATACTTAAATATTGATATATTGATACAATTTCATATACAACACATAGGTTTGTATCATATTCCTGAATTATATAATGCATAATTATATAATTATACATTTAGGCTAATACGATGACACAATGCAATGTAATTATGTTTATCTATATACATTATATCATGCATGCTTGCATCTTAAATATTAAATTTTTCCTTAGAGTTTTACGTATAACAAAATTATTCTGTGTCATTGTGCATTATATCATAAGATATTAATAGCGTTTTTTTTTTTTTTTTTTTTTTGTCAGTCATCATGAGGTGTTTTAAGACCTACCCATGTTGCTCTGTGGACATCGTTCTGGGCTTGTGGGGCTTTGCAGGACTTCCTGGTGACTCTCCTCTTGGGGTGACACCCAGGCTGCCCCTAGCTCATAGAAAGAACCTTATATGTCCCTTTATGGGATTGGGAGCAAATGTCCCGGTACACACACCCAGGAGCTAACTGAATTTGACTAAGTTGTGCCAAGTGGCTCTTGGGAATCAGAGTTCCCAGAGCCCCACATCCCCAACCTGCACTTGACATTTTCCAACTCCCAACCTTTGCCAGACCAGTGGGATGACTCACTGTTGTTTTAATTTGCACTTCCTTGATCAGCTACCAAGCTTGTCTAGCATCCTCTCAGGTGCCTGTCAGAGTCTTGGGGTTTCCTGGTCATTTGCTCACACTCCTGGCCCATTTTTCTATCAGACTTGCTGTCTCTTTTTCTTGCTGACTTGCAGCTGTGCCTGTCACCCTTCTAAAGGTTAATTTCTCTTTGATTTTAGACATTGTAAATACCTGTTCCCACTCTGTCATCTCATCTATTTGTCCCATAGTGTCCTCATTAAAAGAAATCTTTATTCTGATATTGTCAAATGCATATGCCTTGTAAATTTTTGTGGTTTGCTTCAGAAGCCTTTTTCCTTTGTGGTTGATGGTGTTATTGGGGGTAGTAACCATCCCTGTAGGCCTTGAGGGGGACGCTTGTACCGACCTCCCTTCCTGAGGCTTCTCTGGGTGCCGAGGGTGGGGGTGGGGGTGTGGAAACACCACAAGCTCCGCTCAGCCAGCAGTGTTACATCACCTCGTGCGATGCAGGTGTGGGGGAGATGGGCTGAGATACGGACAGCACCACTTGAGACTTGATGAGTTGGGGGCAGTGGGGGGGTTGTGGTAAAAAGGCAGGGAGAGGAAGAGAGAGACAGAGAGAGAGGGCCTGAGACTATATGGTAGGTCATGTCAGGAAAAAGTTAAACAGCATGAGCTCTCTGCTTGTCTAAATGTTCTGGCATGAAAAAAAAAAAATCCACGGTGACTTCTTGTAGTGAAAAGAAGAAAGGAGTAAAAATATACTTCTAAGAGAGCTCTGGTTGAATTACTGACTAATACCCTAGGTTTGGCAGAAGCATATTAACTACTATGACCCATTTATTCCACTCCTGGGTACCTACCTACAGGACTGCACACTTGAACGTTCAGCCAAAGACCAGGTGCTAGAAGATTCACGGCAGCCTTATTCACAATAGCCCCACACTGGAAGCAAGTCACCTGTCCATTACAGGAAAATTGCTCAAGAAAGCGTGGAATAGTCACACGATGCAGGAACCCAAAGGAATAACTACAACGAAGTGTAACATGCAAGAATCACAAAAACATGATTATTAAGGGGAAGAAATCAGACACAATAAATTATTCCATGTATAAGCAACTCAAACCCTGGGCAAAACTACCCTGCTAGAAATCAGGCTAGGGGCAACTTTCGGGAGGCAGGGCTGGGATGGTGCTTGTGCAGGGGGTTTGGGCAGGATGGAAATGTTCTGTTTCTCAAAGTTGTCACTGTCACGTAGATATGCTCAGCTTATCACAAGTCAAGGATTTGTGCTTTTTTTGTACAATTTACAAATGACAAGCCTGACACATTTAAGGAAAAGAAAAAAAACCCACACATACTCAAAAGAAAAGTCTGTGTTTCTATGAGCACGTATTTACGTACCTAAACAAACGCACAACCAACAGATCAAATGAAACCCAACAATGTGTGATATTGGTCACCCCCGCCTAAGGGGGGATGGGGCCCTGGAGGGTTTACTCCACCTATAATGTTTTTCATAATAAGATAACAGTCTTTAAGACTGTGTGATGATGAAACGAGCTAGTATTTTAAAAGCCCTTGGAGCATTGTGTGGTATACAGTAGGCACTACATAAGCGTTTGTTACAACAAAAGTAATAAAGTGAAAATGTTTTCTGGGATACAAATGGTGTTGTTAAAATGAAACCAGGAATAAAAGAAACATAAGAAGAAATATACAAAATATTATATCTTGTGACTTTCCATTCAAACCTTTGTGTCTTAGATACATGAATATATCCTTACAGAAATGTGGACTTTCTAAGTACATGTTTTTACATAAATGTGTCATAATAGCCATACTTTTAAAACAACTGCTCTCATTGAAGCAGTGATAGAACAGAGAATCACGGGTCTAGAGACCGAAAGATGGGGGAGATAGAGAGAGCCCGCTGGGCGACTGGGGGTGGGGGCCGGCAGCACCGGAAACCTCAGCCTGAAGGGATCCCCATGTGGGGGAGGGGGGACCTTTGGTCTCTCCCCAGCCTCTTCCTTCCCCCTGGCCTGGGGCTGGGTGGGGAGAGGCAGTTCCTCTTTCCTTCCCTAGCACAGAGGAGGCCCCAGCTCCCAAGGGGCTAAGAAGCTGGAGCACTGGGGAGGGGGAAGACCTGAGCCAGACTCTTGCAAGACCCCCTCCCCCCACCAGGAAACATGAACAGGAAAGACAGCAAGAGGTGAGAGGACCCTCCCCAAGGAGATCAGGAGTGCCCTGAGCCCCTGGGCCTCTGGCTGGGGAGTCCTAAGGCAGCCGGTGGCGGTCGGGCTCCAGGAGCAGGAGCAGGGGGCACCAGGTGAACAGTACTTCAGGGAGTCCAGAGCTGCTAGGGCTGGGGCTGTGTGTTCGAGCATCTGGGGCTCATCCTCGCTGTCTCTGGAGTTTCAGCTGCTCTCTAGCCCCTTCTGCCCCGCCCCCACTCTTCCTTGCTCCCTAGAATGGGTGTCTCTGTCCTCCCTGGGCTTTTCCCGGTTTCCCATCACGGTCGCTCCCTTGCTGCCCCCTGCTCCTAGAAGGGGAAGCTCCAGGTTCCTGCAGGGCCCTGCCCCTGGGGAGGGGAGTGTGACGCAGGGCAAGGCGGCTCCCCTGCCTCTTAAACCCTCCTGGCCGCTCCAGGCACTACGGGGAGCAGACAGTCCACAGGTAAGAGCCTTGAAGCTTCTGGAACAGGCTTCCTATGACCTGGACAAGCTTGCTTTCCTGTCCTCACGGGGGCGATGGTGGCTGAGTAGCTCCTGGGTAGCTAGCCTGGGTAGCTCCTCCAGCCTTCTCTGGCATGTCTCAGATGGGCAAAGGGGTCCCCTCCCCGTAATATCCAGCAGTTTAGTGGTGGAGACTTGGCTACCTCATTTTCTGGCTGTGTGACCTTAGGTGAGTCACTTAATTGCTCTGTACCCCAGTTTCTTCCTCTGTTAATAGAATAATCATAGTCCCTCCTCAGAGGGATCGGAAAGTCCTCAGTGAGAACAGTCTAGACCAGTGGTTCTCAAGCTCGAGCATGCCCTCGGGGCGCCGGCCGGGCTCAGTTGGTGGAGCCCGCAAGTCTTGATCTCAGGGTTGTGAGTTCGAGCCCCACAATGGGGATAGAGATTACTTAAAAGTAAAAAATCTTTAAAACACACACACACACACACAGAGGCAGAAGGCCAGGCCCACCTCCAAAGTTTCTGATTCTGTAGGTCTCTGGCGGGACCTGAGAATTTGTATTTCTATCAGGTTTCCGGGTGATGCTGGTGGTATCAGTTGGACCATGCTTTGAGAACCACTGAGTTAGACAAGCGCTCAAGCCTCTGCCCAGCACATACTCATGACTCAGTAAATGACAGCCCAGGAACACTCAGGAATGATTCCCTGGACCCTTAGGACACACCAGGGACATGGCAGTACCCTTGTGATGAGGGGCTCCCCACTTCTGCTCTTGTTCCGTACCCCAGGCCTGGATTCTAGTTTGCCCCATCACTTTCTCTGTATCTCAAGTTTGACTTTCCCATCTCTGGCCACTTAACAGCCTGAACAAACTAAGACCCTTATTATTTTTTTAAATTTTATTTATTTGAGACACAGAGAGAGAGAGCACATGCAGAGGAGCCCAAGCAGGGGCAGAGGGAGAGGGAGAAGGAGAAGGAGAAGCAGACTCCCCGCTGAGCAGGAAGCCTGACACAGGGCTAGATGCAGGGCTCGGTGAGGGGCTCAATGTGGGGCTCGGGGGTCCATCCCGGGACCCTGGGATCATGACCTGAGCCCAAGGCAGACGCTTAACCGACTGAGCCACCCAGGCACCCCAAACTAAGTCCCTTAATTAGCACTTCTGAAGAGCAAGGCATTGAATGTTCATAATAAATTCCTGGGGAAGGCCCAAGGATGACTCTCATTTTTCATGTGAGGAGACTGAAGCCCAGAGACATTAAGTGACTAGCACACAGTCACACAGCCAACATAAATTTCTCTAATCCCGTTTTGTCTAACCCTTGTGGAAGCCAAGCCCATTCAGCCTGGATTCTGCTCCCTCCTTCCTCCACCATCCCTGTCTCTTCATTACCCTCTTTCCCCAACTGGAACACGAGCCTCAGGGAGGCACAAGGCAGAGCGAGGGTTATTTTTAAACTTTCCTTGAAGCTGCCTCACCACAGGGACCCTGCCCAGCTCTGAAGAGCCCTGGTGAGGCTACTTTGCACCCATATCTTCTCTACAAACCTAGGGACCCAGGCTGGTGGCTAAGACTCAGGTCCTATCCAAGTACTGGCTTGGGGGAGGGGTCTGTCACCTTAATAAGGGGTCCAGCTCAGAGCGGAGGGACAGATGGAATTTCGGGGGTCTGCTGCTTTCATGAGGGCTGGTGGAAGGAGGGACCAGCACTGGAGAGCAAAGGGGAATTCTGAGAAGTCTCCCTGAAGGCAGAACCTGAGAAGGAGGAATGACTGGGGGAGTTGAGGGGATGAGGGGTGGGGTGGTGGTCTTTTCCCATGATTCTCTGGGAGGTCAAGAGTCATCCCAGGGTTCTGCCAACAGGAAGTCTCTCCATAATAGCCTTGGGACTATACAGTCAAGGGGAATTTAGGGTCAATGCCTGGAGGAAGGGGTTCTTATGATTCCCTGGAAGTTCCTTAGTAATCCTGGGGTCTTCTTCTCCATGATTTCCTGGGGGTTCAGGGTGGTCTTGAGAGTCTTTTCCCCTGATTCCCTGAAGGGGCAGGAGTAACCCTTTGAGTTTACCTGTAGGAGAAGGCTCCCATGATTTGGAATTCTCCAGGGGTTTTCCCCCATGATGCCTTGGGGTTTTGGGCTCAAGAAGAATTCTGGGGGTCTGCCCAAAGGAAGGGGTTCCCATGATTCCCTGGGGGGGTGTGCCCACAGAAAGTCTCACCAGGAATGCCCAGGAAAGACAGGGGGGCGGGGCCGGCCCCGACAGGCCCGGCGCCACAAGACGTGCCCCAGCCCCCGGGAAATCAGCAAGGTCATGGCTTCCATGGCTCTGGGCATGCTGAATGAGGGCGGCTGCAGTGAAGATGAGCTGCTGGAGAAATGCATTCAGTCCTTCGGTGAGTGTCCCCTTCACTGGCCAGCCTCCCCAGTCCTGAGATGGTAAAGCAGCCATTTCTCTCAAGGCCTCAGGGTTTTTGGGGGGCGGGGTTATAAAATGGTAGCAAAGGTGTGTGGAACCAATCACTACATTCGGGATAAAAGAGCAACATGTGCATTTATTTTTCCTGAGATGCGGAGGGGGAGGAGGTCTGATGCTATTTCCATCTACACCATGACTTGCCAGGTGCTGTGCTGGTCTATGCCCAGTACAGACAAGGAAACCGAGACACCCTCAGGAGGCCAGGAGGCCAAGTTGCTTGCCCTAGTTCATGCAGGGAGAAACAGGTAGAGCTGGAGTTTGAACCAGCCTATCCGACGGGTTCTGGGGACCGTGTAGTCTCTTGCCCAGGAGCCATTCCGAGAGAGTCCCCTTCTCCTGCTCCCAGACTCAGCTGGCAGCCTGCGCCGTGGGGACCACATTCTCAACATGGTACTGGCCATGCACAGCTGGGTGCTGCCTTCTGCCCACCTCGCTGCCCGTCTGCTGACCTTATATCCTCCCAAGGCCATGAGCAGGGGGTGGAGGGGAGAGGGCAGAGATGTGAGAATCTGGGAGATGGGGACAGGGTGAACAGGCAGCTCTGGGATGCTGGACATCAGAACCTTGACCAGAACTCAAGTACCAGGAGGCCACAGGAAACACACAGGAGCAGAGGCGGCTGCAGATCTGTCACCTGGTCAGGTAGGGCTGGGCCAAGACCTCCACCCCCATGACCCAAGACCCCCATCCTGTTCCCTACCCCCAAAAAATACCTCCCAGAGATTCCCCAGACCGATTCCCCACAAACCCACCAAGCCCTGCTCCTCCAAATACCACTTCTGAGACAGCCCTAGTTTGGTTTCCAGGACCCTCCCAGTTCTGCTCCTTAGAACCCTTTCCGACTCTTAGAGACCCACGACCAAATCCTAGAGACCCTCTCATAGCTGATGCCCAGAGACCTTCAGCTCTGCTCCCTCAACCCCCACATACCCTGGCCTAACTTTTAAGACACCCTTCACCTTGTTCTCCAAAAATCTCACCCCTCAGAGGCCCCAGCTTAGTTCTTGGGACCTGCCCCCCACTATCCTGTTTCCTAGCAATTCCACCTCCAAGAGATCCCCCCAGTTTATCTCTCATTGATTCCCAAGCTTGTGGTTAGAGGCCCCCAGTCCTACTCCTAGAGACCCCTAGTCTGGCACCTAGAAATTCCTCAGCCCAAGAGACCCCTTTTAGAGACCCTCCCCACCCCCACCCCAGCCTCATCCCACCATCTCTACACCACCTTCAGATACTGGCTGACCCAACACCCTGAGACGGTACACCAAGAGCCTCAGTTAGAAGAGGTTATAGGTCGTTTCTGGGCCACTGTGGAGCAGGAGGGCAACTCTGCCCAGAGGAGCCTGGGAGACTCCTCCAACCTGTGAGTCGGTCACTCTTCACCCCCATTCTGCCATCTCCCTCCTCACCCCCACATCCTCCACCCTGTACCCCTCCAATACCCTGCCCTCTATCCCCCCAGCCTGAGCCCAGGTGGCCCTGGCCCCCCGCCCCCCATGAGCAGCCCAGGCTTAGGCAAAAAGCGCAAAGTGTCCTTGCTTTTCGACCACCTGGAGACGGGGGAGCTGGCTCAGCATCTCACTTATCTGGAGTTCCGGTCCTTCCAGGCGATCACGGTGAGGAGTCCCTTCCCCCAGCAGGGGATGACTGGGAGTGGGATGGAGCCTAGCAAGGTTCAGAGGACCCCTACATGGATATGGGGCAGGGATCTCAAACTCTCAAACATGGGTGCTAGAAGGTTCGGGAAAATGAGTTAAGCAGGCTGAGGACAGAGCCCCTGAGTTCAAAACCATCAGCCCTTCCTTATCTGTGTAACTTTGAATTAGTTTCTCAACCTCTCTGGGACTCAAGATTTCTCATTTATAAAATGGAGGTCATAATACTTCATTACATGGTTGGCAGAATTAAATTAATATGTCCATTTAAAAATGCTTGTTGGGGGGCACCTGGGTGGCTCAGTCGGCTGAGCATCTGACTGACTCTTGATCTCAGGTCTTGATATCAGGGTCATGAGTTCAAGCCTCACACTGGGCGTGGAGCCTACTTAAAAAAAAATGCTTGTCACAGTGCCTGGCACATAGTAAGTGCTCAAAATATTTTATTGATTATTCATTTATTTGAGAAGCATTTAAGTTCACTGTACCTCGGTTCCATTATCTGTAAAAAGGGGAATTTAACACTTCCTGCCTCATAGGATCAATGTCTGGTCCAGAGTGAATGCTACCTGGTAGAACGATTTGAAATTGCCATATTTTACCTACCCAAATGATAATTTCATATGCTTCCACCGATATATAAGTATTAGCTGTTGCCGTCACCACTTCAAGGGAAGGCAGTGATCCCCTTCCTTAATGTGGAAATTTCCTGATTGTTCATGTACTGCATGAACAGTACATGTACAGCAGACAGGCTGCGGTACATGTAGGTATGGAATGTTGACCCCCTGAGCAGAACAAATAGAAATTGCTTTCATGTCCTCTTCGTCATGCTTCCTTTTGCTGACTGTATACCAGTCAGGTATACAGTCATGAGCAATAGACTGGGTTCACACCTGTGTGACCCAGGACAGATTATTTTCTCTGTGCCTCAACGGCCTCATCTCTAAAATGCGAATAATATAGTATGGTAATCACTTCGTAGAGTTGATGTGAGGATTAAAGTAGCTACTAGGACAGAGGACTCAGAACAGTGCCTGACTTTATTTAAATATTTCTCTTCAGAGGGAGAGGGCCACGGTGACGTCAAGGACATATGACAGCCAGACTAGGGCCTCAGAGGTCGCAACTGCTGGGGGGATGGGCGTGTGAGGGCAAGGCCGACGCGCCACTGCCCACCCTGACGCCCACCTCACCCTCAGCCCCAGGACCTGCGGGGCTACGTTTTGCAGGGCTCCGTGCGGGGCTGCCCGGCCCTGGAGGGATCCGTAGGGCTCAGCAACAGCGTGTCCCGCTGGGTGCAGGTCATGGTGCTGAGCCGTCCCGGGCCGGCACAGCGCGCGCAGGTGCTGGACAAGTTCATCCAGGTGGCACAGGTGAGGCCAGCCCGGAGGGGCTGAGGGAACCGCCGAGAGCAGTTATCACCTCCACAGCTGACCAGCCCTGGCGGTGTCGTCAACCACACCTTGACCCCGCCCACCCCGACTCCGCCCCCGAGGTCCCAGTCCGGAGGTTCTAACCCGGGACTGTGACTGCATTTCTTCCTTGGCCTTGATATCAACATGTCGAACCCGCGCTGGCCCCCCAGTTGGTCCTAGACGTAGCCGTTGACGACGTCCCCCCTTGCCTGAATATTCTGTCCACAGGGCAGTGAAAGCGTCTCTGGCAGGCCCCCACGTTTGCGTCACCCTCCACCTTGGTCTCTAGGCCCCAGCCGTCCCTTCGGGACAGACTGCATGCCTCCCTCCCCATCACGTCAGGTTTCTCCCTGGCCCAGCCCCACGGTGTCACAACCTCTCTCTTCCCCTTCCCTAAATAGATACCTTCCCTCCTTTCTAGAGAAAAAGGAAGCCTCCTTCCCCCACCGTGGCCACGCCCCTTTGCGTACTTCCTCGCAGGCCACGCCCTTCCTCTCGCGTCTTCCACCCCCTTGCTTGGCCTATGCAGCCCCGCGGACCTGGAGGTTCTAGCGCCTGCCCGGGGTCTCCTCTCTGGCTCCACCCCCTCCCCACTGCGACCTCTGCCCTGCAAATTTGAAAAAGGGGAAGATGAGGCAGTTGCCCCTGATTCCCAGCTGACCCCACACTCATGACCCTTCATTTTCACTCCGGCCCCATTCATCTCTACCTGGCTCCTAACTCCTCCTACTCCGGCCCAGAGCCCAGGCCGTCTTCACTTGACTCTCAGAGCAGTCTGACCCCCAGGTGTCTGTCACCTGACATCTGTCCAAATCTCTCACACCTGTCTAGTCCCCAAACCTAACTCCTCACACTTGCCTGACCCCCCCCCCCACTTTTTTCGGACCTCATATCAGCCTATCACCTGCCTGACCCTTCATGTAATGCCCATATACCCGCTTGTGGCCCACTCCTTCCTGACACACCCACTCCTGCCTGACACCATACCCACACATGCCTGAGTCCCCAGTTCAGCTGGGATGCAGTCATGGGAACCCCCATTTTGCCTATCCTCCATGTGATACCCACCTGCATCACTCTTCCTTCCTAGAGGCTCCACCAGCTACAGAATTTCAACACACTGATGGCCGTCACGGGGGGCCTGTGTCACAGTGCCATCTCCAGACTCAAGGACTCCCATGCCCACCTGAGCCCTGACAGCACCAAGGTGAGCCCCCACTATTCTCCCCAGAGTTCCAGCGATCAATTATCCTGAACCCCCACACTTTTCCCCAATCCCCTCTATCCCTACTCAGGGGCCCTGGCGCCACCTGGAGACCTTCTCCAAATGGGACAGAACCCCAGATTGTCCTCCTCTGCCTTTCTTCTTGCCTCTTCAACCATGCACGCATCATGCTGACCCCTCTCCACTCTCTGTTTCCAGTCCTGAGCAGGACTGGAGGGAGACAGATGAAAGAGAAGGTAGCAGAGAACTTGTAGTCCAGGTGGGGACTGAAATGATGCCCCTAAGGACACCAAATTTAGGCCACTCATGGGAGGAGCACAGGTTAGGCGTGTCCCGGGAGGTGCATGGGGAGAGTGAGTTATTCATGAGTCTAGTGTGTGAGGTCCGGATCTGGCAGGAAATTAGGCTGGAGGTGCCCAGCGGGAAGGTCCCGCTGAGACTGGCAAACTGTACTAAGGTGTCCGGGCTTCATCCAGAGGGCAATGGGGAGCTAGGAAAGGTTTGGTAATGATGACAGCACCCATGATCAGACTTCAGTTTTGGAAAAAAAATCACTCTAGCCTGGGGAATGGGGGCTATGGAGCTTTTCTGAGATGGGGACCCAAAAGGAAGAGCAGTTGGGGGGGGGGAGGGATGCTGAGGCCAAGGTGGGACATGGAGGGGCTTTGGGAGATGTCCAAAACGCCACTAGGCCTCTGGGAGTCCAGAACTCAAACGGAAGGCTGCCAGGATGCTCCCCTCCAGGGGGCCAAGAGGGCCTCCCTCATTACATCCCTCCTGTAATATGCCCCCTCCCTGCACAGGCCCTTCTAGAGCTGTCGGAGCTGCTTGCTGCGCACAACAACTACGCCCGCTATCGCCGCACCTGGGCTGACTGCACTGGCTTCCGGCTGCCTGTACTGGGCGTGCACCTCAAAGACCTGGTGTCCCTGCATGAGGCTCAGCCCGACCGGTTGCCTGACGGCCGCCTGCACCTACCCAAACTCAACAACCTCTACCTGCGGCTGCAGGAGCTGGCAGCCCTCCAGAGGCAGCACCCCCCGTGCGGCGCCAGCGAGGACCTGCTGCACCTGCTCACGGTGAGCTGCCCGCCCCGCCCGGCCTGCGCTCCCGGAGACCCAGCCTGCAGGCTGAGGACATTTCCGGTTCTGGGTGCGGGAAGGCCCGCATCCTTGTTGTGCCCATTACACAGATTGGGAAACTGAGGTCCACAAGGTGAAGTCACTGGTCTGCTGCCCCCCAGCAGTAAAACCTAGATTTGAACCCAAGCAGGTCAGCCTCAGAGCCTGTGTTAGCACATGTTAACCACCACACTACATCCTCTGACTGGGAGTGTGGGATTCTGGCTGTATTCTATTTATATAATATAAATAATAATATATATAGTCTCCTGCCCTGCCCAAGAAGCTAGGAATTGACAGAGACTGGGATTCTGAAGGCCATGGAGTCAAAGACTGATTTCCGGACCCCAAGATACGACCAGCTATGTAATTTGCAGTGCCTGGTGCAAAATGCAAATGTGGGCCTCTCTGTTCAAAATTCTTCAGAATTTCAAGATGGGGACAGCAGGGCATTAAATGAAGTGGGGCCCTTCCAAGTGTGGGGCCTGCCTGGGAAGCTGGCCTTGCCCTAAGATGATTAGTGCCCAGGGCTCTATGCTTTGCTGACTCTAGAAGGCCATCAACCCAAATATTTATTGAGCACCTGCTGTGAGCCAGACACTACTTTCGGCACTTAGGCGCACAGCAGTGAGCGCGTCAGGAAAAAAACTGCTGTTCTTGTGGGGCTGACTTCCCAGTAGGGGAGACAGCCAATAAAACAAAGTAAATGAGTAAATCATATGGTCTTTCAGAGGATAAGTGCTAATAGTGAAAACTAAAGTAGAAACCAGCAAGGAAAGTAATAGGGGTTTACAATTTTAAATAGGACTCCAAAAAAAAAAAAGCCTCAGTGAGAAGATGGCATTTCTGGACTGGGGAATGGGGGTGTGGAGACAGAATGGTGGCTCGGTGGGACAGAGGAGCCTAGGAGTCCCCAGAGAAGAGGGGCTTTGGGAAGAGGATGAAGTGGGGATCCAGGCAGGGTGCAGGCTGTAGGCAGGAGGATGGAGATGAGGATCTCTAACGCCCTCCCCACCACCACCCCCAGCTTTCCCTGGATCTCTTCTACACGGAGGATGAGATCTATGAGCTTTCTTACGCCCGGGAGCCCCGCTGTCCCAAGAGTCTGGTGAGAACTGACCCCTGACCCCTGCCCACCAGCCCAAGGCCACGCACTGACTAACTGTGCCCCTCTGTCCCTGCCCCAGCCACCCTCCCCCTTCAAAGCGCCCCTGGTGGTGGAGTGGGCCCCTGGTGTGACACCCAAGCCCGACAGGGCCACCCTGGGTCGGCACGTGGAGCAGCTGGTGGAGGTAAGGAGGGGAGTGCGGCCTGGCCATTGAGGGCCAGGAAGGAAGGTATCTATACAGTCCTGACCCAGAGGAGATCTAAGACCATGAGGATCATGGTTTGGCCTTCCCCTCTCCTTCCTATACTCCTCTGAAGTCTGTGTTCAAGAATTACGACCCTGAAGGCCGAGGAACCATCTCCCAGGAGGACTTTGAGCGACTCTCAGGCAACTTCCCCTTTGCCTGCCATGGGCTTCACCCACCGCCCCGCCAGGGGTAAGTACTCTGGACTTTGAGGTCCCCCAAAGATGAGGCTGCTGGGGCTGCCAGGACTCCCGGGAGAAAGGGGCCAGGCACACTGAGGTGCACTCTCTGCCCCTAGGAATGGCTCCTACAGCCGAGAAGAGCTGACGGGCTACCTGCTCCGGGCCAGCGCCATCTGCTCCAAGCTGGGCCTGGCCTTCCTGCACAACTTCCAGGAGGTCACTTTCCGCAAGCCCACCTTCTGTGATAGTTGCAGTGGCTTCGTAAGCACCCTGCCCCTCGATCAGCCTTAGGGCCCATCTCCCCTGGAGAGTCCCGGGTCCTGACTCCTCACAGCCTGGGTTCAGAAGGCCAGCCCTGCCCTGGAGGGCTCCCAGTCCCCAAGCCCCAGATGATCACCAAATTCCAGAAAACCCCCAGTCTCAAATAATCCCCACATCCCATATAAACCCTAAACACTGGCTATGCCCAGAGTCTAGATAATGCCCAAATCCCCAGTATCTCCATCCTGAATCACTGCCAACGTATGGGTATCTAAAACCCTACATACTGTACACACCTGGGTGGATTATCTCCAAACAGAATCCATTTCCAAGTCTTTAGACTCCAGATAATTCAAACCCTGGATAATTTTCAAATTCAAGTCATCCTCAAACTCTGGATAATGGACAGATCTCGCAATCTCCAAACAAGACTACTTCACAAACCTTGGATTACTTCCCAAACCCACTTTTCATTCACTTTCTATTCACAGAATACCTCCTGTGTGCCAGGCTGTTCTAGACTTGAGGGCTGCGGAGGGGGGCACACAGCAGAAGATACAACAGACACAATCCCTTCCCAGAGAATTTATAGTTCATGAATTCCAGATTCTACCTAATTCTAATATCCTAGATGACTCCCCCAAACTTGCAATAACCCCAAATTCCTTTCGTCCCCACTTAAGCCTCTAGCCTTGAGAATTTCCCAAACCAGATGGTTTCCACACTTCCAGAGAGCAACCACACCCCTATCCACAGCCCTCTCTCCCCTCCCTAGCCTGTGTCACCAATTCTGCTTTCTCTTCCCAGCTATGGGGTGTCACCAAGCAAGGCTACCGCTGTCGGGGTGAGTGAGGCCTCAGTGGTGGGGACGGAGTCCAGCACCTACAGGCCGGACCTCTGACCACTAACTGCTGACCTTCCCCCAGACTGTGGGCTGTGCTGCCACAAACACTGCAGGGACCGGGTAAAGGTGGAGTGTAAGAAGAGGCCAGGGGCCAAGGGTGACATGAGCCCCCCTGGAGCCCCCGTCCCGCCTACACTGGTTCCCCGTGCCAGCTGTGGTAAGACCGAGGGTGTGGCAGTCCTGGGAAGGGGGCCTGATGGATGGGGATTAAGTCCAAGGTCATGAGGCCCTTCTCATCATACCCACATCCCTCTCATCTATCACCCCACAAACAGGCTCGGAAGACAATCTCTCCTACACACTATCCCTGGAACCTGAAACAGGGTGCCACCTTTGCCACGCTTGGACCCAGACAGAGCCCCCACACCCTTCCTGGGAGCCAGAGACGGTAAGGAGGAACTGCCACCCCACCATCAACTGAATACAGGGGAGACCAGGCATTTGCTTGGGGGAACCTAGGCAGACTTGGGGAAGCACAGGAAAGCAAAAAGGTGCAAGAGTCCTCAATTGGGTGGGCAGGAGGGTACAGACCCTGGTTAATTTCTAATGTTGATAGAAAAATAAAATTTTCAATTGGTTGGAGTCGGGGGTAGCCACTAGAACAGTAAAAGAATTTTGAGGAGAAAAAAGGAAAAAGAAGAAAATGGCACTGATAAGGCTCAATACATCAGGAGCTGTAATTGGTGTCAGTGGAATAAATCTTACTATCCTAAAGTAGAGACCTTCAGAATGAGTTTAAAAATCAGAGGAATTTTCATTCATCTACTAAACAAAGTCTCTGCGAAGGAATTTTCATTCATCTACTAAACAAAGTCTCTGCGAAGCTCAGCCCCTGGCAGAGCCCAGACTCCTCAACGCCACACCCTCCCCACATGACCCAGTGTCTTCCTCCTTCCAGGTGCCCCTCCCAACGACCGCCTCGCCGCCCGCTCAGTCCTCCAAGCTGAATTCCTAGACCCCACTTTGGTCTGTTGTCTCTCACCTCCCCCAGAGTCAGTCCCAAGTCCTGTTACTCGGCCTCCAGCAGGACCCCCAAAGGCACCGCCGCCTTCCCATCCACACCGCCTTCAGTGAAGAGTTTGTCATCTCTTACCCGGAAAGTTATTTTCTTCCTTTGCCTCAGAATGGCCACAACCTGTACTCCCCTTTCCCCGCACCCTGTATCTGTGCAGTTTCATGCTGGATCTGTCTAGACTTAAGGATCATCTCACCAACTCCTTACATCTCCATTTTACACGTGAGGAAACTGAGGCCCAAGGAGGTTAAGCTGCTCTCCAAGGTGGCAGAGCTCCTAAGTGTTGGAGGCAGGACTCAAGTCCAGGTCTTCTGTCTGCCTCTAAAACAGAAGCTCCTTACCAGTTTGCTACACTGACAGCACGGGTCAGGCCGGGGAGCGGACAGGCTGGGCAGAGTGCCTAAGTTACAGAGACAGGAGAGAAGGCTAGAGTAGAGGTGGAACAGGGAGCCTGTGAACACCTGAGTCCCTCCCCTACTCAGAGCCCTTCCATGCCTCCCTCTCACTCAGGGGAAAAGCCAGAGTCCTCACTGCAGCCTACCTCCCACAATCTGTTTCCGTCACCTCTCTGACCTCACCTACCACCACTCACCCCTTACTCATCCTGCTCCAGCTACACTGGCCTCTATGGTCCCTGAACATGCCAAAAATACTCCTACCTCAGGGCCTTTGCACTGGCAGTTCCCTCTGCCTGGAATGCTCTTCCAGAGGCCCACATGGCTCCCTCTTTGGGACTTAGGTCTAATGTCGCCTTCTCAGGGAGGCCCCTCTGACCATACTCAAAGTTGCAATCCACCCCCCAGTCCTGCTTCTCCCTTCCTTGTTTTTCTCCAAAGTCCTTTACCCACCTAGCAAACTATACTTTTTACCTATTTATCTTGTTGAATGTCTGCTCCTCTTCACCAGAAATCGTCAACTCCAAAAGAGCAGGGGTTTTATAACCTATATTTTTCCACTGTTGTATCCCTAGTGCTGAGAACAGGGCTGGCACCTGGCGGGTACCTGAGAACTCTTTGTCCAATGCCTGCATGTCTCCTTCCCCATTCTCACAAGAAAGGAAAGATGTGTTGCTAAACAGCAAAGGACTATGAGGGTCAGAGCAACAGGGGCCTGTTGAGACCCAGGGGACAAAGACACCCCTACCCCTCCTCAAACCTGAACACCCCTGACCTGGCCTCCCCAGAGACAGGTCCTACAGCTGTCATAAATTAAATTTATTTTCCAGAGAACATGGTCCTTGTTGTTGAGTGGTGGATGGGGGTAGGACATTTGGGACCTTAAGAGCAGGGGATGTGGGGCCTGGAGCCAGATGCCAAGAGAAACTGAAAGTGACTCCCCAAGAATTACCAATGGCATCAGCATATCACAGAAGACCCCCCCCCAACCACCAGTCCCCCTTTACTTCTTCTTCTTCTTGCGACCCCAGTTCTGGCGGCCTGCCTTCCGCCCACCTCCGTCCTCTCTTCTGCTCTGCCAGCTGGGCATGGGAGCCTCCAGCTCATTTGGACGGCCCCCCCGATCTGGCACGTTGCCCATAAGCACCTGAGAGTTGATCAGACTTGAGTTTCAGGAAAGAAAAATGAACAAGGGGACCAGAGAGCCAAGTTTGAAGGCCAAGGATGTGGGGGCCCTTCCCCACTCCCAGGCACCCACCTTGTTGATGGCACAGCAGGTCCCTCGGCGGGCAGCCTTGCTGGTGGCTGGGACAAGACGAGACAGGTCCGCTCGGGCAGCCAGGATGTGCGCAATGGAGACATCTGATTCTGGGGTCAGAGCTTCTCGAATTGGGATCAGGACTGCCTTCATGGCTTCTCCTTGGGCCTGGGGAGGGGGGCATGGAGAAGGTGGCTAAGAGCCCTCCCCAGGTGGGATCTGTCCTCTTGGAAGCATCTCTCCCTCCACTTAGGGCCTCACCTCTCACATCTCTAAATAAGAGGGATAGCTCTGAAGACACTCCCAGATCAGAGCTGGGAATTCTAGAATGCCCCAGACCTTTTAGATTCTAGAATGCCCTGGAGGCCCTGAAATTCTAGAGCCCCAAACCTTACAAGAGTCTAAGAACCTGCTGTAAGGTCATATTCCTGGCCCTTGTTCTTCCTTCCTGTAGTGGTAGCCCCCACAACTGGGCCTCCCTGCTCCTGCCAAAGTCCTTTTCCCACACCTCTGCCCGATCACTCCAGTGGAAAGAAGATGCTGTGAGGTCCAGGCGTTTCAGGAGAAGGCAGCGGCGGCAGCAGTACTGATCTCCCAGCCTTTGGCACAGAGACTCCAATGCCTCCTGGGGAAAAGGTCTCAGTCATGCCAGAGGTCCCCCTCACTCCCATCTCTGGGGGGAGGATGCTGTTCACATACAGTTATACAGTCTTACCCATCTGGGTGCATCCAGCGGGAAGCTGAGAAGGGGCTGCAGGAACCCTGGGGGCAGGGAAGGCAGCAGCTCAGAGATCTGACGGGAGAAGGGAGTCGAGGTTGACCGGGCAGAAACCAGATGTACTCTCCGTGGATTCCAGTTCCCCGTGGCCCTGAGGACCCAGGCTTCGGAATCAAGAATGGTGGTCACAGCTCTAGAAAAACATCCCCGTGGCTGGGGCGCTCCTGCCAGAACCGCTTTTGGAGAAAGGACTCTCCCCCTACAAGGAAAGTGGGGTAGCCCCGGTGCAGAAGGGACCCAGCTCTCTACCTTGTCATGCAACTGCCACAGCAGCCGGCTGGCGGCTGTCCCAGGCGGCGGTCTGGGTAGCCCCAGAGCCTGGAGGGTAAGGACCAGTTCCTGAACCATGCCAGCTCCCTCCTCTGCCCCTTCCCCACAGGGCGGTGCGGGGCTGGGATCCAGCCGGGGGTACAGACGAAGGAGGCGGGCAGCCTGGAGCTCCGAGCAGAGAAAGCCTAAAAGGGAAAGGGAGCGTTGCAATCAAGCGTTGCAATCAAGGAGGGCTGCCACCCCACCCACCGGGGTCAAAAAGCTCCATCCGTTTCAAAACCCAGGCTTCCAATACTCCGGCCTTCTAGTTCCGCCCACCTAGAACCCTGGCTTTACCTCCAGGATAAGCTCCACCTACTTTGAGACCCAGTCCTCTGCTAGGACTTCGAACCCCGCCCACATCGGGACCACTTGGCCGGCTACATCAAATCCAACCCACTTGAACTTCAAGACACTCGGGTCAAAATTCTAACCCCTAGGGGCGCCTGGGTGGCACAGCGGTTAAGCGTCTGCCTTCGGCTCAGGGCGTGATCCCGGCGTTATGGAATCGAGCCCCACATCAGGCTCCTCTGCTAGGAGGCTGCTTCTTCCTCTCCCACTCCCCCTGCTTGTGTTCCCTCTCTCGCTGGCTGTCTCTCTCTAATAAATAAATAAATCTTAAAAAAAAAAAAAAAATTCTAACCCCACCCACGTCGAACCCTCTCGCCCGCCTCAAGTCTGACCACGCCCCCTGGGGGCGAACCCTGGCTTCACTTGACTATGCTGAGCCCGCCCCTCTGGAGGCCGTAGCCTCTCCCTCTTCCGCAGCCCGGCTCACGCAGCAGGCGCAGGCAGGCGCCGGGTTCCCGCAGCGCCGCCGCGCCATCCCCGCCGCAGAGCGCGCGGTCCGGGCAGTGCAACTCCCGCAGCAGGCCGGCCAACTGTCGCAGGAATTCGTCCTCCTCGCCGGGGCCTGCAGGAGGTCGGACAAGTCAGGGCGCGGCGGCAACCCCCACGGCCCCACCCCTCCGGGCCGCCCTCCCCACACGTACCGTCGCCGGCCCTCAGCGCCTCCGCGCTCTCCCCTCGCTCCCGCTCCAGGGCGCCCAGAGTCGCCAGCTCCGCCACCAGCCGCGCGCACATTGCCCTGAAGTGTGGACACGAGGCGCCCAGCGACGGGGCCCCCGAGAAGCCCTCATACCTGTGGCGGGGCCGAGGCAGCGGGAGGGGATTGGGAAGGTCAATAGCAATTTCTGAGGGGAAACCTCTCCCTTCCTGCACCCCCGCCCTCACCCCCAGCCACACCCCGTTCCCCTTACCCCAAGGCCAGCAGGTCCCGGGCCACAGCGGCCCCCTCCCGCGCTTCCGCCTCCGCCCCCTCCATGAAAGCGTCGCCTCTTCGCCAGGCGCGCGCCCCCTGCTGGCCGGCGGGAGGCCCCGCCCCAGGAGCGGCGTGCGCAGTCGGCGCCCCGCCGCGGCTCCGACCAATCAGCCCCTAAGGGCCTTCGGCGTCCCGATTGGTGTAGGAGGCAGCAGAACCCGCCCCCAGGTCCGCCGGCGCGGAGAGCTGGAGCGCAGCCGTTCCGTTAACCCCGTCTAGACCGTGGAAAAACCCCAGCTTTGTAAATGCAGCGCGTGCGTTCGGGATTTCAGCTGTCGCGACAGGCCAGCGGGTGTCGCTATTGCTGCGACTTAGAAACGGGTTTCCTTTTTCTCAGCCTCGCTCAGATTCCCTCTGCTCTTGAAGCGCCCTAGACCAAGTGTTGTTCTCCCAACTCCGCTCCAAAGGCAGAAACTTATTTCCTCGTTTCCAACATAGGGTTGGAATTACGTCAGGGACTCAGGAAGCCCGGCTCGCCCCCTCACACACACCAGCCCTTCTCATCGATGACAATGCACCAGTTGGGCCTTCACCCTTCTTTCTCCCTAGGCCTTGGAGAGGAAGCAGGTGCAATATACTGTCGTGATTAAGAGATTGCACCCTGGGCGTCAGGCAAACAAGGGTTAGGGCTGGACTCCACTACTCGGCACTTTTGTATCCCTGGCAAATTGCTTCTGATCTGTATAATGGGGATAAAACTTACTTTTATTTAAGAGTTGTAAGGATGAGAGTCCTGTGTTTAGTAGATGTATAGGGATATTCAATTAATAACATATATTGAGGATTTTGTGGGTGCTACTAGGCTAAGTATCTTAGTTCGTTTTAGGGAGGAGAGACAAGGTTCAGACAGGATAAGTCAGAGTGAATTTGTGGTGGTGCCAGGACTCAAATTCACATCTGATTCCAAAGTGCATGCTTTTAATCACTTAACCTATTACCACTGTTAGTACAGCTACTCTTTTGGTTGCTGTTGTTATAATCCTCCATAGGGCTGCCTGCCCCAAGTCTGGGTACTCAGGACCATTTGTTGACCTTAATAAAACATTAAAATCGCTCAAGTCAAAACCTTGGAATCACAGCCTTGATTCCTTTCTTCTTTGCAAACTCTGTATCTAAATTTGTGGATTCTACCTTTAAAATAGATCCATTATCTTGCCCACTTCTCCCTGCCTCCACTGTTCTCACCGATCTTGTGTACCCTTGTGTCCCCTGGATCATGACAATGGCCTCCTCCCTGCTCCCTACCCCCCCCCCCGTGTCTCTTCCCCACAGGCAACCAGAGATAATATGTAAACACCTGAGTCAGGTCACAGCCCTCCCATGCTTGGAGCCTTTCCCTATCTCCAGCTCACTCAGGGTGACCAGCAAAATCCATGCAATGCCTCTCAAGGACTGACAGATCTGCCCTGTCACCTCTCTGCCTTCATCCCCTAAATATGTTCCCCCCTGCTTCCTCCCCTCCAGACACTCGCTCCCTTGATGTCCGTCAGACTTACATAGACATGCTTCTCCCTCAGGGCCTTGCATGGACAGTTCCCCTTTACCTAGAATGTTCTTCCTGCAGACATCCATAGGATTCCCTCACCTCCTTCAAGGCTTTATTCAAATGCTGGCTCCTCAGCAAGGCCTCCCTGATAGCCCTGGCTAAAAATGACTGTATCCCCCATCTCCACTTACTTTTCTTTATAGCACATATTTCTAACATGTCATTTATTGTCTCCTTCACTGTAAAGTTCATAAGCTGCTCGTGGGAAAGGATTTTTGCTTTATTCTCGGTGCTAAGGTCAGGGCCTGGCATATGATGGGTGTTCGGTAAGTGTACATGAGTGACTGAATGTATAAAATTCAGCTGGAGGGTCTGCTTGGGACTAAATGATGTGAAGGAGAAAGGACAAATTGGTTAGGAGACTGGTTTGGTGGTTCAGGAAGGTGAGCGGATGGGGTGCATCAGTGCAAATAAAGGACACAAGCTGAGACTTTGTCACAGACATTTCTTGGAGCAAATATCTCATGCCCCCTCCCCAATGACAAGGCTGGGTCTTTGGCCCCCATCCTCCCCCACCATGGCAGCCTGCACTGACGATAACAATATTGAGGTCACAGACTGGCTTGGAATCAAGATCAGGAAGATAAATGTTGGGGTGCCTCCCCCAAGTCTGGGGGCCAAGCATCCAATCTGAGGGGCAAGCAGCTGGGAAATTGGGCCTGGGGGCTCCAGGGTCTGAGGTCTTCCTGGCTCCCAGGGTCAGCCCTCCATGCACCCCTGATTTGGGGGTGATGAAGAGTAATCATGGATCAGAGGTGGGTATCAGCAGGGAGCAGGACTGGGAGACCTGGGAGAGGCGGTGCTGGGAGGCGGGACCCGGGGGAACCTTCCCCAGCTCCCACCGCTTCATCCGCAGATCCCACAGCACCTTACAGCACTCTGGTCCCCGTCCCACCCCTCCCCAAAACGAGGTAGGTTAAGAATGGAGCTTCCCCCCCGCCCACCACGGAAGGGAGGAGACCGAGGCACAGAGAGGGGGATGGGGACCCAGGCCGCCCCAGCCCCCCCGTCCCTCCGCCCTCAGCTCTGGTGGGTCTGACAGTGAAGAGAGCTGGGCAGAGTGGGGATGGGAGGGACATCCCCCTTTTCTCTCACCCATCCCAGGGTCTGGTTGGGAGAGCGGAATCTCACAGGTTCCGGATGTAATAAATAGTTAATAATTTAAAGGAAGTGACAGAAGGATCTAGCCCTCTGACCCCCTTGACCTATCCCTTGAACCCCTACAAGGCCACCCAAGTGTGGGTAATGAAGAAAGGTAAGTGCACATTTCTGGATGCCTGGGACCACGTGCAAGTCCCAAGCCCGTACAGCATCGAGATTGTCTGGCTCCAAGACCTCGACCCTCTGCTTCAGGCCATCAGATCTGAGGTACCCTGAAAGTCCCATTCCACTCAGGGAAAAGAGACTGTGGCATCACAGAGGGCCATGAAACCGGCTTTCAAACTTCACAGGCAACCCCCAACTCTGAGGGGGAAGGGAAGGGGTTAACAGGGCAGAATATAAAAAGTTTGGACTAGGGCTGGGGCTTAATTTAAGGTTGGGCTTGGGGCAGAGTGCAAGGGGACTGTGTGTGTGTGTGTGTGTGTGTGTGTGTAGTGCCATATCTAGCCTAAAAAGTGACTCTGTGCACAGTGCAGCCAGCAGAGTGCAGTGTTTCCACCACACCCCCACCCTGACTGTGTGTCTTTGCTTAGTGAGCAGCCTGCACGATCATCTAGGACAATGCTAGGTCCTAGAGATGGGAGTGGGGGAGTTCTGGGGTGGTCCTGGAATCCAGAAACATGAGCTCAAGATGATGGGTTGGTTGGTTTGTTTTGTACCCTAGTAAAGGAGTCCTTCTGTGAGATGCTGGGGGCTGGGGCTGAGGCCCTTGGGGCTTGAATTCAGAGGTCTGGGACCTTGGGGATTCAGGGACTTATGGACAACAGGATTCAAGGGCCACAGGTCTCAGGGAATATGAGGCTTAAGAGGTTTGAGTCCAAAGAAATCTGGGATCTGAAGGTGCTACGGTCCTGGAGCACCTCAGTTGTCTCTGGTATGGAGGGACCAAGGTCTTGAGTCAGGGACAATCCCAATGTTGTGTAGGCTTAAGCCCTGAATTTGGGGGACCAATGGCACCTTGGGGTCTTGGAACCAGGGCTCCCAAAGCACCTTGGGGTCATCCGGGAGCTGGGGACCAAGGGGTGAGAGGTCTGGGTTGCCATGGATATCCCATCATCTGGGAGCTGGGCTTCCAGCCTTTAGGGGGTTGGGGATCTGGGTACAAAGCAGCCAAAGATTCCAGGCCATTCTGGGGCTTGAAATCCAAGTCTAGGGGGTTTTGAAAGAGGGTTATCTGAGGACTTGAGGCTAGTGCCTTGGGCCCTAACGTGTAGGTGGCCTTCAGTACTACCTCTGGGAGTACAAGGCACCTCAGAGTCCTATATTTGAGATCCAAAGCTCTGGGAATACTGGCTTGGGGTGAGTGGGTCTACAGAGGTCTTTGATCCTTGGCTCCCAAAGCATCTTGGAGTCTGACATCTAGATCTTGGAGAGGCTCTGAGATGGGTCTCCCAAGTCATTTTGGTCAGAGAACATCTGTTTGGGCATACCTATGGACTCAGGGCATCTTAAGAGGGTTTGGTGCCTCAGGGGTCCTGGGGGCTACAAGAATATCTCAGATATGGGGGCCCCAAGTTTTAGGTGAGCATTCAGGGACCATTTGGGGTGAATCTGGGTTCTATGGTCTCAAGATCTGGGAGAAATTGTATGCAGGCAGGGTCAGGTATTGGCAACTCCTGACTGACTAACTGTAATCTGAGGGTTCATGGTGTCAGGCATGATGGGGTCTAGGTTGGTTATTTGAACAGGGGAGAGTCAGGGCTCAGGGCCCTGTGTCTCTCAGGGATACATGTGCTCCCCAGTCTGCCAGAGGTGAAGAGTTCGGGGATGCCTGGAATCTCCTCAGTCTAGGTCGGGGAAGGGGGGTGGCAGGATGGGGACGCCAGGACTCAGGATGCCTGGGACCTCTTGGACAGACATCCCAATGAAGCTGGGTCTGGGGTCTCTCAGTCCTAGATTTGGGGTCCAGGTTCCAGGTCTGGGGTCTCTCAATCCAAACTCAAGCTCCAAGTTCCGGGTGTGCCTAGGTTTGGGTTTAGGGGTCCGAACAGAGTCCAGGGTCCTGGACCCTCAATTTGGGGTCCTCGGTGCAGCTACCGGACCCACCAGGCCTTCCTCACCGCGCCGCCTCCTCGTGGCGACCCCCGCAGCCGGCGCAGCCACATCGCGCCGCGACCCAGTGGCACGCGCGCAGGGGCGCATAGCAGCAGAGGCAGGGCACGGCCAGGGAGAGCGCGGCCAGCGCAGCCCAGCGCGCCGCGGGACGCGGGTGCCCCGGCTCGCAGGCGCACGGGTCCGAGAAGTCGCCCTCGGCGTCCGACAGGCAGTGGTAGAGCAAGCTCTCGGCGCACCACAGGCAACTGAGCCGGCGCACCAGCAGGCGACCCGGGTCCGGGGCTTCCGCACAGCGACCACCACGCCCATCGGCGCGGCGGCGGAAAAGCGCCCGGCAGTGCACGCAGCGCGCCGCCTCCTCCGCCTCGGGGGAGGCCTTGGCCGGCGCTGGGGCAGGGCCTGGGCCCGGGGGTGGGCGAGCGGGGGGCGCTGGGGGCACGGCCTCGGCGAGAGGGACGGGTAGTGCGGCGGGGGGCCCCAGGGCTGCGCCCCTCAATGTGCCGGTCTTGGCGAAGCGCACGACGCAGGTAGACAGGGCGAGGGGCGCGGGCGGCCCGGCGCGCCGGTAATCCTCATAGCCACGGCCGCCCCAGCCCGGGCCCCCTGCCCCGGCCAGGGGCTCTGAGGGCTCCGGAATCCCCGTGAATGGTAGGAGCGGAGGGTAGCTCTGTGGGACGAAGGGATAGAACAGGTTAGCAGGGTCTGTGATATCCCACGCTCCACCACAATCCATCCCAGTCTCAGAAGACTTGAGAATTCAAAGACCCAGCCTTCAGGCCTCATTCATCCCAGGAAGCTGTGCTGGGACCCTGAGGGTCTGGGTCAGGCACTCAGACTTCCAAGCCCCAGCCCGCTCCTCTCAAATCCAAGAACAGACCAAAGAATCCAGGCACCAAGCCCACACCTTAATGACCCAGTGATCCAGGCTCTCAGTCCCGTCCTCTCTCAAGACCCAGGAGATCCCAGCACCCAGTCCCTTCTACTCCCGGGTCTAGGAGCTTGGGACCCCAGCCATGTCCTTTAGGACGCAGGAATCCAGTCCCCAGGGAGCGTTAACCCCCTTGGAGCCCACGCCCTTCCTAATGAAGTAAGCAGTCTAAAGAACGCCTTCCACGAGTATGAAAAACTCCCTAATATACTCGAAGAATTGTCCAAGTCGTCCCCCAGACCCCTCTGAATTCAGAACACAGAACTTTCCACAATCTCCCGCGGGAGACACAGGGAATGTCCTCACCCACCCTCAGAGGAACCTAAGTCCCCCAGCAGCCTCCCACCATCACTGCTGTGAATTCAATCAAGCCAACCATCCCCTAGATCTGTTTGCGGTTTCTTGCCCTTCTGGGGTCTTAGCTCCCACCTACTTCTGGACCCCACCCCCACCCACAGCCCCAGACTTCCGCGGGAGGTGGGAGGTCGCACCTGAGCGGAGGAGCGGCGGCGCTGGGGGGACATAGACGGCCCGAAGCCAGAAGCTGACTCCATGGTGATGATGGTGGCCGCCGCTGCGGTGGGAGGCGTCTCCTGGCGGCTGTGACTGGAGGAGGACTCGCTGTCCACATGGGACTGGGGGAGAGTGGCGGCCTCAGAGCCGGACCCCCGGCACAGCCGGTGCCCTCACATAGACCCCCTCCCATGGCGAGCGAGGGCTCTGCGGCCAGACCGGCCTCGGTGCAAGCCCCGGCTCTGCCACTGACTGGTTGTGTGACCTCCGGCAAGTGAGCTCATCTCTTTGAGCCTCAGTTTCCTTCTCTGTAAAATGGGGATCATAATAGTGTCTATTCATAAGGATGTGGTTAGGACCCACTGTAAAGGGGATAACACATGCTTGAAGTACAGAGAGCTGGAAATGGTGACTGTTTTTATTATCAGACCCCCTCTTCTTATCCGCTCAGCTTGCTGACCTTCAGAACATCCAAGTATCTTCCTCCCTTCTCAGAAGCCTTCTCCCTTGGCCGGTGGGCCACCTTCCTGACTCATTCCCACCCCCACACCTTGACCAGGGCAGCTCCACCCACCAGGAAGGTGTTCCTTCCCAGCCAAACCACCTGTCCTTTTCAAACTGAAACATCACTTCTCAGACCCTCGGTTTCTTTTCTGTAACTTGGGGGGTCATTCTGACTTCATCCATTTGCTATCTTCAGTAAACATTCATCGAGCACCCACAGCATGCCAGGCCATTGTGAGGATGTAAGATGGAGCATGGGAAGTCCGGCATCTTTCTTGTGGAAGCGCCAAAGACTGGGGACCTGTCTTCATGATTTCTGTAACCCCACCCACCTCTCCCACGACCCTACGATTCCCGCCTTTTTGCCAGGGAACCAGTTTTATTCTTCTAAGTCTCAGCAATTCCCACTGTTTCCAGCAAATGCCAAATCGCATCTGACATTATGTGCATTTATTCATTCAATAAATGTATTCAACATATATTTACTGAACACTTACTGTATATCAGGCAGTTTTAGGTCTCGGAGATGCAGCAAGAAAGCAACAAAAGATCCTTTGCCCTCCTGGAGCTGGCATTCTAGCACAGGAGACAGGCAAGAAACTAACTGATAAGAAAACTGTCTATACTGGGGAGCCTGGGTGGCTCAGTTGGTTAAGCGACTGCCTTCAGCTCAGGTCATGGTCCCAGGGTCCTGGGATTGAGCTCTGCGTCAGGCTCCCTGCTCTATGAGGAGCCTGCTTCTTCCTCTCCCCTCACCCCCCCCCCATGCTCTCTCTTGCTATCTCTCTCTCAAATAAATAAAGTCTTAAAAAAAAAAAAAAGAAAGAAAGGAAAAGAAAACTGTCTATATAGGAAGGAAATAAGGAAAATATCTTAGAAGATGGGGAAAAATTTAGAACACGATAAGGAGCACTGGGATATCACAGTTTTGAACAGCTTACTCGGGAAGGGCCTCACTGAGAAGGCGATATGTATACAAAACCCTGAAGGAAGTAAGGGGATGAGCCACGTGGAAATTTGGGGAAGAGTATTCCAAGACAGAAGGAACAGCCAATGCAAAGGCCCTGAGACAGGAACATGCCTGCTGTGTTGGAGTAACAGGCAGGAGGCTAGTGTGGCTGGAGCAGAGTGAGCAAAAGGGAGAATAGGGGGCCAAATGGGATGGGATCTTATATGCTTTCTCCTTTACCCTGAGTGAGATGGACCCCTGGAAGGGTTCTGAGTGGAGGGGTGGCCACGATCTAACTTAGATTTCAATAGGGTCCCTCTGGCTGCCTGTAGGGAACTTCCAGGCAGTAGGGAATAGGAGGGGGGCAGTTGACAATAAGAGGCTGGTGAGATGCTCCAGCTGGGAGATGAGGTTGGACTCTACCAGGCTGGAAGCAGATTCTAATCATTTTGAAGGTGAAGCCAATATTTGATGACAGATTAGATGAGGAGCATAAAAAAGGACAAAAGTCAAGGATGACTTCAAGGATGACTTCAAGGTTGGTACCCTGAGTAACTAGAAGGATGGACTTGCCATTAATTTTTTTACTATGAAAGATACAGCTTATCTTTTTTTTTTTTTAATTTTCTGCCTTTCCACACTAGAATAGAAGCTCCAAGAGGAAAGGGACTTTGTTCTGTTCACTGATATAGCCCCAATGCCTAAAACACTGCTTATTTGCAGGTGCTCAATAAATACTCTTGAATGAATATGAGACCCACAGTAACATAGGAAAACTAGGATAACGGGCATTAAGTTAACACTAATCGTTTGGGCCCAGATTTGTGTCCCCAGTGTGTGGCATGGTGCTGGATGCACAAGACATGCTCGAGAATGGTTGGAGAATAGAAATAAACCCCTGCCCTCCCAGCAGAGCTGCATCCTGGAGACTCACCGTCAGAGGGCAGGGAGTCTCTGCGGTGTCCTGGGAAGGGGAGGAGGAAGAGGAGGAGGAAGAGGGGGTAAGCGAGCCTGGGGCAGGGAGAGAGGCAGACAGTGAGTTCCCGGGGCCCCAGCTTCTCCCACCCTCCCACCCCATCCTCCAGTGCCCACCGCCTGCACCACTCACCTCGACCCAGCGCGGCCAGCGCGGCCAGCAGGCTCTTCTGGAACTCATCAGCCTCTGCAGGACTCTGGAACGTCAGTCCAAACTTGCAGTCACCCAGGCTCCAATGATGGAAGATGGGGTTCACTTTGTTGTAAACCAAGCCTGGCTTCAGGGTACACTCCAAGGTGGTCTGAGGGGCAGGAGGGGGTCAGGTCAGATACCCCCTTCCAGCCATGCCCGTGACTTCCTCTCAACCCTCCGCCTATCTGCATACCTCAGCATCCCACAAACGTCATTTGTCAACCCTAGGTGTACCCCTGAACCTGGACCAACACCCCAATACCACTCCCCAATTTTATTGAGCACACCTCTCACACCCCAATATTTCCCCCAAACCCCTTGATCCCTATGTTTTCCTCATACTCCCTTCTGATAACCCAATGTCCCTCCTTCTGACTCAATAACAGTCCCCAAACTTTACTCAACAGCTCAGAATATTACTGTTAATCTATTCCTGATGCCCCAAAAATCTCCCAAAATGCTACCCAAAATTCTTTTCAAACTCCCATAGCTTTCCCCTCGGATGCTGGAAACCCTAGACGTTTCCTCATATCCTTGCCCAACATCACTATATTCAAATAACACCAGTTCAAACCCCCCTACATCATTCCTTCTGACCCCAGCTCTGAAATGTGACCTGTCCCCCAAGCCTTTTCAAACAATCCAAGTCTTTCTACTACATCCCCAGCTGAAACTTCAACGTTGTCCTCCCAAATCATGCCAGGCAGCCCAGAATATTCCTGCTGAGCCCACATGTAGGATTGTGAACCCTATTCGACACGTCCAGATGGTCCCCCACCAAATGCCTCCATATACTTAGAGCGGACAGGGGCCGGTGGTGTAGGCCTCCTGGTAAGGATCTCTGAGCAAGATGGAGCCACAGGAGGGTTCTGAGCAGAGGGAAGGACGTGATCTGAGTCAGGTGTTAGCAGGGCCCCTGTGGAATAGACTGAGGTTGGGGAACAGAGCAGGAGCAGGGCCAGAGCCTTGAGGAGGATGCTGTGATGGTCCATCAGGCAATGGCAGTGGACAGGACCTGTCTGATACCCCAGATATTCTCAAAACTCCCATTTGTTCTCCATAAGATAGATATTCACTTCCAAACGACATCCCACACCCTGGGTTGCTTCTGGGCTGGGAGATGATCTGACCTCATCTCTGCACTCCCGGCCCCATCCCCTTACTTCCCCCATGCCCCCACCCTACCCCCACGCCCCAGGGTGGCTCACTTTCTGGTCCCGAAGGCGCTCCCCGTGGATGACGTAGTGCCCCTGGCGGGCCCCCCCCTCGGGCCTGGCCCCTCGGACCCGACAAACGCTCACCTGGCTGAGGCCCCCGCCCCCCACAGGCAGCCAGCCCCCACTGGAGTCATCTCGGGCCATCACCACGGCTCGGACCTGAACCATGTACCTGGAGGGGGTGGGGAGATGGGGACAACACAGTCAGCGGGCTGCAGTGCTGCTCTCCCATTCAGCGTTCTCCCAACCCTCATCCCCACTCTTCATCCCTCACATCTGGATCCACTGCACCCTTCGGCACCGATTTTCACTTTCTCTGACACACCTGCCTTCTCCCCCATGCCCACCTTCTTTCAGAGTGGCTTCTTTCTTCCTCATGCCATCCCTTTTCTCCCATGCTTACCTTCTCCACATCTACCTTTCCTCTCCATATCCACCTTCATCCCTTTCCCCATAGTTCCCATCCTGACCCCCATAGCCTTCGTTTTCCACTTCCCTTCCCCCTCTGGCTCTTCCCCTATCAACCCAGTCTCCTTCTCCTCCCTCAGCACATTCCCACAGCCCCACCCATCGTTCCCCCTCACAGCTGGGTGCCTGCGCATATGTATTTTCTTAGAGCCCATCAACTCCGCTCCAGATCCCCCTATACTGCCTCCACACTCTGCCGCCCAGGCCACTGGCTGGGTGAGAAACCCAGGCTCTCTTCCCCCCCACCCCTTCCCGGATTTATGAATGAGACCGGATGCAAAGCTCACTGAGTCACCCAGCAACGGGAGATGGGCAGGGAGCAGGGAGAGAACCAGAAATGGCCAGAGAGAGGCCGAAAGGGAGATGGAGGCAGAGGAAGCCAGAAACGGGCGACCGAGACACAACCAGAGTGCATTTCATTCACAAAAATCAAGCCTGCTCCCTCAGGTCCCAGCCGAAGGAAGGCAAGGGGGAGAGATTGAGGGGAGGTGGAGAATTGATCCCTCCTCCTCCCCCTCCCCGCCCCAGCATCCTTCAGAACCATCTTACCCCGCCCCCCAGCTCAGGGGACGTAGCCCTCCGCCCAGTAATCGGGATCAGCGTCCAGCCCCTCACTACCACCTAGCGCAGGGACCCTGGCGTCTCAACCTTAGGGACCCAGGCAACGAGCTCTAGCCCCTTCCCCCACCTGCAGGCTGCCGGTTTTCCCCGGCCCTTCGGGAGGGGAAGGGGCGGTCGCAGCGCCCCCAGCCCCCTTTCCTCAATGGGATGGGATTTTGTGAATGAGCAGTCACGTGATGCTGCTTCCTTTGTCCGCCCGCCTCCCCCGACAACAGGTGAAGCAGAGAAAGAGGGCAGGGGTCCCCCAGGGCCTAGCTGGGATGGGACGCCGGGATTTCTGAATGCCCTATGCTCCCCACACATCTGTTTCCCTGGGGGAGTGGTCCCCAGAGTTCCTCAATGGTGGGGGTCCAGTTCGGAATTTTATGAATGGGGCGTCCTCGGAGAAGTCCAGGCCCCCAAATGGAGACTGGTACCCCAAATGGCTGCCGCGCAGTTTCGGGGCCCCCAACCCCTTGCCCTTCCAGCCGCGGTCTGGGGGGCGCCCCGGTGGGCAGGAGGCGCAGCGCGGTCCAGGCCGCCCCCTCACCAGGACAGGCTGTCTGTCAGCCCCCGCCCCCTCGCCCCCCTTAGCACCTGCCTGGGAGGCTCCGGCCGGGCTCCGAGCGGCGGCGACTTGGCCTCCTCTTCCTCCTCCTCTTGTTCGCTCCGGCTCCCTCGCTGGTTCCGGCGGCGCTAGAGACGGGCACCGGGAGCCGGGGCGACGGGGGAGGGAGGGGGAACCTGGAAGATGGGTGAGGGGGAGGGGGCGGCTTGGGGGAGGGGTAAGCGCGAGGCGGGCGTACTTGCCCGCTGGGTCCTAGAGCCCGTCACTGGCTCCCAGAGAACAGCCCCCCAGCCCCCATTTTCTCAGGATCCAGAAAGGATCCCCCACTTTCCCACCCATCCGCGCCATTGATCCCTGAGGATGTGGGGAAAGGTCCGGGACATGGCCTGGTCTCAGGGTTCTAAAGAGGTGAGGGTCTTCGCTTTGGGTTCTAAATGGGAGGAGCTGAGTACCTGGTAGGGTTCGAAAAGGGGTGGGGCGAGAAGGGAGCATTCGCTAGGGGGCGGGGTCGGAGGGCCTTGGGAAGGAGAGTCGGTGAGGACGCCGAGGGCGCGGACAAGCCCTTGCGTCATGGAAGGGGCGGCTCCACGGTGGATGGGCCTTCTAGGCAGGCCCGAGGAAGGAGAGGGTCTTGGAAAGAGATGTTGTGGGGTCCTAAAAGGGTGGAGTTTAGAACTAAATTGTCTTATGGGCGGGGCCCATGAGAGAGCTGAAAGGGAGGAGCTACGTAGCGGTGTTCGTAATGGGCGGAGCCTCGAGGGAGGGACTAACGGCGAGGGGTGGAGCATTTATAAAGAGGAGGAGCTAAGGATAACATTCTAAAGGGGTGGGGCCTAGGAAGAAGACGTCGGAATATTTCAAAGGGAGATCCAGGTTCGTAAGGGGCCGGCCTCTTGCCGGCTCACGGGAGGGCGGGGCCTCGAGCCCGGGGGCGGGGCCTAGATCTCGGGGTCCGCCCTCGCTGTCTCGCCCACTTGTCATCACCCGCTTCACCCCCGTTCTTTTCGGTTATTTTCTGCTACGGCCGTTCCCCGCCCGCCCTGGGCCCAGGGGGCCGCGGTCTGAACTTCGGTCGGCTGGAGGAGTCGGTGAGTGGGAACCTCTGGGCGAAGGCGGGGCCAGGGTGGAGTTGGAGAAAGAGGTGGGGCCTGAGTGTTGAAGCCGGCTGGTAGACCAGGAGCCGGAAAAGTTTAGAAGTGAGGCACGAAAATCTGCCGCTGCCTGGGAAGAGGGCGAGACTCAAATGATCGACACACAGAGAGGGATCGGAGGGTTAGAGGTGAGGACTAAGGGCTTAGCAAGACAAGAAGACCGCGGAGGCGGGGCCAGACCTGGAGCGGGTGATAAGGCCCTATACCGACAATCGGGGGCGGGACCAGAGAGCAGGGGCGGGGCCTGAGGCTCCCAAGCGAGGTTAGAAGACTGGGAGAGAAGTTTGAACTCCTTGCAGGCCTTACAGGCTACTGAGCGCAATCATCGAGTGATGTGGCCTGAGTGACTGACAGGAAAGAGGGCAAGACCGCGTCTTGGAGCCTAGAAACTGGGGACGTGGTCAAAATGTAGGGATGTGACCTGAGGGGCAAGTCGGGGTGGGGTGAGGGGGCAGGGACGGAACCTTAGTACACTAAGAGAATGGAGCCTAAGTGTCTGAACAGCAGCTGAATGGGGCCATGAGAAAGAAGGCATGACAGTAGCTGAATGGGACGATGGGGAAGAACGCTTGAGCTTGAGTCAGGGACCAGGAGTGCAGCTAGCGACTGGTGCCTGAGTGGATCTTGGAACACAGGGGTGCGTGTGGGGTGGACGGGTAGGACCAAATACAGCCAGCCTTGCGGAGTCCCCACAGTTTTAGCAGACTGACTGGCGGAAGCTCTTCTGACAGTCCCCGACCTCCGTCAGAAATGGGGAACGTGCAGTCGGAGCCGTCCGCGGGCGGGGGCTCCCGAAAAGAGCAGGCCTCGGACCGCTCCTCTGACTCCCGCCGGACGTCCCTGGTGGAGCCCGAGGTGACCCCCTCCTCCCCGGCCATGCGCCTGGCTCGCGGGCTGGGCGTCTGGTTTCCTGGCAGCTCCGCGCCCCCGGGAATCCTGGTACCCCCGGAGCCCCAGGCCTCACCCTCGCCCCTGCCCCTGACCTTACAACTGCCCTCGCCAGTGACGCCCCTTTTAGAGGAGGCGGCTGCGGCGGCGGTCTCCACACCACCCCCGCCCCCCGTGGGGACCCTGCTGCCCGCGCCGTCTAAGTGGCGAAAACCCACGGGCACTCCGGTGCCCCGGATCCGCGGTCTGCTGGAGGCGAGCCATCGCGGCCAGGGCGATCCTCCGAGCCTCCGTCCGCTGCTGCCGCCGCCCCGGCAACTAACCCGAGAGGACCCCAACTCTGTCCCGAGGGCCCCATCCCCTACTCCGCCGCCCTTGGAGCCGCGGAAGCTGCCACCACCGCCACCTTCCGACCGGCAGCCCCCGGACCACAGAATCATTCCTGCTCTGGCCACACCCGCCACACCCCCCTCAGAAAGCCAGGTCAGGTACGGCAGCGAGGGCCAGACGGCCGTTGGAGCCCGCAGAGGGGCGCCTCCCCAAGCGGGCGAGGGCGAAATGGCCCGGCCTGCGGTCTCCGAGTCCGGCCTGAGTTTGCTGTGCAAAGTCACCTTCAAGTCGGGGCCCCCTTTGGCCCCTGCAGCAGCCTCGAGTTCCTTAGCGGCCAAAGCCTCGCTCGGGGGCGGCGGGGGCGGAGGACTCTTCGCTGCCGCCTCTGGTTCCATCTCGTACGCTGAGGTCCTGAAGCAGGGGCCCCTGGTTCCTGGGGCCACTCGACCCTCGGGAGAGGTCCCTCGAGGGACTCAGGAAGCAGAAGGCGGTGACGGAGACGGCGAGGGGTGTTCTGGACCCACCTCGGCGCCTGTGTCCCACGCCAGGGCCCTTCCGCCGCCACCCTACACCACCTTTCCAGGCTCGAAGCCCAAATTTGACTGGGTGAGCCCTCCCGATGGCCCTGAACGCCACTTCCGTTTCAACGGAGCCGGCGGCGGTGTCGGGGTGCCCCGACGGCGTGCGGCGGCGCTCTCAGGGCCCTGGGGCTCCCCACCGCCTCCGCCAGGGCAGACGCACCAGGCCCCTGGGCCCCGGAGGCCTGCACCGGCCCTACTGGCGCCGCCTATGTTCATCTTCCCGGCGCCCACCAATGGCGAGCCTGTGAGCCCGGGGCTGGGAGGCCCACGGAAGGTGCCGCCACCGCCGCCCACGCCGCCACCCACGCCGCCTCCCGCGCCGCCGCTGACACCGCAGCCGCCCGTGCTCCAGCCAACACCGCTGCCCGTGCCCCGCCCTCCCACCCCACGCCCGGGCCACTTGGAGTCGGCTCCGGCTCCCGCCCCGGCTCCCACTCTGCCCCTCGCCTTGGATGCCAACCAGGCCCCGGCCCCGGCCCCGGCCCCGGCCCCAGCCCCAGCCCCAGCCCCGGCCCCAGCCCCGGCCCCAGCCCCGGCCCCGGCTCCGGCCCTATCCCCGGCTCCGGCTCCCACCATAGCGGAGCCAACGCTGCCTGCGCCCGCGCCCATCAAGGCCCGCACGCGCAGGAGTAAGGGTCCCCGCGCAGCCCGAGGGGCGACCCGTGAGGATGGCGCACCCGGAGATGGTCCTCGAGAACGTACTGCAGCTACCGTGACTGACGGTGGTGGCGGCGGGACTCCTCCAGCGGGACTGGCTAACGCCGGCACCACACACCACTGGCCGCCCTTCCAGGTGCTTAACTCTTGTCCCTGCAAGTGTTACTGCCGCCACCAGCCGCGTCACCGCCGTCTACCACGCAACGTGTCTGCCTGGTGAGGGAAGGTCGTCGGGGAGTAGGGAGGGGAGGGTATACCCCTTGAAGTCCTGAACCCAACCTTCCCAGACAGAGTCCCATTCAGCTCTTTGGAGTCCTGACCCCAGCTGACCCCCGTTATCTCAAACCCAGCTGAGCTCCAATCCTTCAGGACCAAGAGAAAAACTGACACCATACTGACCCCTGACCAGAGACAGGGAACACCTTGGTCCAGCCTCTTGGTATACAGATCTCCAAGCTGACCCTTGTCCCTGTGACCATCTGGAGCCATCAGGAAGGGAAAATGGTGCCAGTTGGACTGACCCTATTCATAGCCTTAACCCTGTCCCTGAGGGCACCAAGAAGGACCATGTCCCAAGCCTGGCATATGAGCAGAGGAGAGGAATGCATATGTCCAAAGAAGTCCCTCACACTCCTGACCCCTCCAGCCTTTGGCAACTTCTCCTGACTCTGTGTCCCAAGGCTTTGGCAGTCCCTGTGCTGCAGAGGCTATACCTGAGTCCTCAGATCCAGAGGAGATAGTGTATCTCTCAGTTACAGCTCCCCTACACACACACACACACACACACACACACACACACACACACACACACTCACACACACTCACTCTCTCTCTCTCCCCCTCTCTCTCTGAATCTCGGAATCTGGTCACCAGGGTTCATCTGACCTTGGCTCCCAAAGATTCTGAATCACTGAGAGACTCTCTCCTCTGGACCCCCTGGGGGTTCAGTAGGGATGGGTGCGGGGAGTACAGGACACACACACTATCACCAATTCTTAGCCCCCCTTCCTCAACTGAAGTGGATACAGCCCCGCCCTAGATTGCCTTTGTGATATTCATACATGGCCCCTCATACAGATGGGGAAAGCGAAACCTAGAAAGGACAAGGGCTTGGCCACATGGCCAGGTCCTGCTGACTCTCCCCTCCCCCTAGGCTGAGCACGCCCACCAACCACCTGAGTGAGCCACCCTGGGTTGCCACCATCAAGCTGGCTGGCTCCCTGGTGGCCGGGCTGGAGCACTACGACTTGCAGGCCACCCATTCCAACTGAGTGCAGTCTGCTCAGTGCCCTCTGCCTGCCCCTCAACAATAAAATAACCATCCAGATGTCTAGCTACCTGTCAGTCACTTGCTTAGGGGTGAAGGGATGGGGTGGGCTAGGGCAGAGGCCTCTGTGAAAGCACATCTTAGAGTTAAGGATCTGGACCCAAAACAGAAATCCCGGAGGTTCCATTCATCCAGCACCTGGACTGATGGCCCCAGGGGTGAGGCAGTCTCATTACCCTTAATACCATCAGCCCCATTTCTGAGCCAATCTGATGCTATGCTGAGATGTTCAGCACAAATCCCTCTGGAATGCAGGGGTGCTCCTTCCCTTTATGCAGATGCGGAAACAGACTCTGGAAGACTTTGTTGAAAACCCCACATCCCACAAACAGCTCAGCCAGACTTGGACTCTGCCTTAAATACCTTCTCGAGAACTTCAAGGCAGGAAACACAGGCTGGGGGTGGTCCAGGAGGTCATAAGTTACAGTACTGGCTCAGGAAGAGTGGGAACCCGGGCAAGCCCATGCCAGCGCCCACATCTTTCGTTCCACAGAGGTCTCAAACTGGTAGCCCACAGACGGGTTCCATTTCGCATGTCATTTAACAAACTGGTTTAATTGCAAACATTTTTCAAACTGTGATGCATCACCCCCTTTGCTGAAAAACTCGTGCCTTGGCCTGGTATTCCTGTGGGTCCACAGCTGGCTGCAACAATCCCTCTACCCGGAACCTTTGCTCTCCTGCCACTGAGCCCCTGTAATGGGCTGCCATCTGAGAGCTTCAGCAACGGCCACTGGACAGAGGCTGACCCAACACAGGGTTATCTCAGACCCCAGAGGGCCCCCAAACTTCTATGTTCTTCCAAGATAAGGAACTTGTCTCCCCACCATTCCACCAGGGGAGACAAGGGCCTAGAAGACAGAATGTCAATCCACCTTTATTGGAGGAAGCCCTGCCCTGCCACTGCTTTAAGTACCGCAAGCCCGGCCCCACCCCGTGCCTGGTGGGCTCAGACGATCATCTCCAGCTGCCGGGCATACTCGATGACCTGTTTGGCCAGTTCCGTGGAGGGGATGGTGGTATCTTCTGGCTTCTGCTGCTGGCTGGCAAAGCTGTAGTAGTTGTTGAGGCCCAGAACCCACCCTCGCTGCAGGAAGGGAAGGATGACAGATGGGTGGGGTGATCACACAGGCTCCCTCCCCACCCCACAGAGCCAGCAACCTGCCCATGTGGGCCCTGGCTCACGTTCCTCACCAACCCTACTCTACCCACACAACTCTAGACAAGTAACTTCACCTCTCTGTGCCTCAGTGTCTCCATATTTGAAACAAGGACTCTACTCACACACTTCTCTGGGTCTATGAGGATTCAGTGAATCAACACCTCTATAAAGTGCTGAGAAGTGTTTGGCCCAGAATAAATGATCACTAAATATCAGCTGTCACCATAGCTCAAGTTCAACTTCACCTCTTCCAGTCTGGTCTTGACCCTCCTCAGTTACTGGGGTCACTACACCCCATGCCCCAGCATCTCCAGAGGCACTACTCCTAAATGAACACCCCAGGCCAGATGAGGCAAAGTCTCATGGAGAAAAGCTCTAAGGAATTCATTAAGGACAACAGCTCAACAGGTACTGAGCCCCAGCGTCCCCCTCCGCCTCCTGCCAGGTGCTATGCTAAGCTCACCCCACATGTTAAATTCCAGCCCACACTACAGATCAGGAAACTAAAGCTCAGAGAAGTTCAGCAACCTGCCTGTGGTCACACAGCTGGATTTAAACATGTGCATTCCTGCTCGAGTCCCTCCAGCCTCCCCTCCTACTGTGAGTGCACCCCTGGCCCCACGGCCCCTCGCCCTGCACCCCAGCCACCTTCTTGGCGTAGTCTGTCATCTTTTTGGGTGTGTTGAAGAAGAGGATCCGGGTGGCCTCAGTGAAAAGGATTTTCTCATAGGCCTTCTCGATGCACCCAGCAATCTCATCCCTGAGGAAAGACGAGGTTCTCATTACTCAGCACAGACAGCTCTCCAGGCCTTGTCCTCCCAGGCCTGACACGTGTGAGCTCTGACCTTTCAATTCAGCCCTGACGGCTGGAACATGCTTCCTGCCCTGTTTCATCAAGGCTTGGGGAGGGGGAGTAGCTTAACCAGAGTTGCAAAGCCAGGGCCACAGCAGGGTCCAGGTCTCTGAGACTCCTGGGCTCAAACTCTGAATCCCACTCCCAGCCACGAGGACTTCAGGCTGTCTGAAACCCAGCCTGGGATTCACAGGAGGGGATCTCTTTACAGAACACCCCCCCCACACACACACAAGGGTGCTGTGCCCCATTTCTAGATCTGATCCTGGGAGGGTTCCTTGCCACCTGTTAAGAGGCATCAAGATCAATACTGAAGTAGGAAAACATCAAAGGATCAAGTCACTGAAAACGAAGAAGGAGATAGCTCCAGGGAAAAGTTAGTGACAGGGAGTGTGCATCCATTTCTGATGTGTTTTATCTCTTAGACCAAGTGGCAGGTATGCAGACATTCATTATATAATTACTCCCTGTTCATTTTGGAAAGCCAAATATTTTTTATTTAAAAATAATCTAAACTCACTAAGCCACCCCTCTTCACTCCCACCACATCTCTGGGCTTGGTTTTGCCATCCAAGAAATGGAAACCCATCTCAGTCTGGCACTCTGCCTCCATGAACTAGCTCTGCCACTACCTGGACCCTTTTATTTCTCACGGGATGTGTAAATGTCACGCCCACCTGCCCATGTCATATCACTTGTGCACGGAGCAACCCCTGAGCGGGACTTAATGGCCCCACTCTAAGGTAGAGGAAACTGAGGGTCCCACAGTTTAGGAGACCTGAGGTGAGGTCACATGCCTCTTGGACTGGATCACTTCTAAGACAGGCAGCTTGGGTCCTGTGGCTGAGCACTGTCCAGGAGCCAAGCCAAAGCCCGGATCATATGGACACACAGATTAACAGCCCACAGTGAGATGAGGGCTGTTTTACACAATCTCATGATAAGTTCCAGTTCATAGAAAAGAGAGAAATGATGTGCCCAGCCTCTCCAGACCACAAGTGGCCAGAATGGGATTCAACTCAGGGCTGTCTGACTTGAGTCCAAGCTCTTTCTGAACTCCACAGGACCCTGGCCGCCCCCAACACACACACACACCTGATAGTGTCAAGCAGGATGTCAATGAAGAAGGTATAGCTCTCGGCAGGGATGTTGCCTTTGGCCAGGAACACCTTGTTATAGCTGCCCTCCATCAGGTACTGCAGAGGCCAGGGGTGGGGAGGAAAAGAGGATGAGGAAGAGGTAGCACAAGGGGCCTACCAGCTGAGGCCTCACCACATTCCCAGTGCTTTCATAATCTCCTCCACTAGAACACCCTTAGTGTATAGTCATGCATTCCCCATGCGGACTGTGCACCTCCTCTTCCAGGAAGTCCTTCCTGGTTTGTACACATATGCATGCACACAAGGGCAAGCACACACATTCTTTCTCCAAACTGCCCTGTGCTGATAGCTAATTCTCTTATCTATTCTCCAGCCACAGGAGGGAGACAGAGCTAGATGCACCCCCAGCTCATTCCTCCACTCTTCTGCCTAAGGTGTGCTGCCGGCCATAACTGCTCTCTCCCATCTTCTCACCACAGCAAAATCCTCCCATGAGACCTCAGCTCTAAGAACTACTTCCCAACCTTAGGCATTAAAGCTCTTCCCTGACCATGCTCACCTTGTTCTAGAAATACTGTCCTCTTTGCTTACCCTCAGCCACACCAGGCATATTTCTGCCTCAGGACCTTGGCCTGGCTGCTCCCTCTACTTGGTTCACTTCCCCCGAGATGTCAATGGGGCTGGGTTCATCACCCCTTCAAATCTTTTTCAAATCTCACCTTTTCAGCAAAGCCTTCCCTGACCACCCTACAAAAAAATTCATCCCTGCCCCGACTCTCCACTCTCCTTACTTTGTTTTTCTCCATAGCACTTAACATTTGACAGACCACATAAGATTACTTAATCTTTTTGTTAACTATCTGCTTCCTCATCCGAATGTCACGCCCACCAGATCCCGTATTTTAATCTGCTTTGTTTGTAGTACAGTCTGAAAACCAGCCACAGGTCATGGCACATGGCTGGAACTCAACAGTTGTTGGACAAATGAACAAATGAGTCCCCCCGGCTAAAAGACGGGTGACCCCTGCCCCCTCCTCCAGGAAATCTTCCCTAATGTCTGTACCTATACCACCACCTTCAGATCTCTCCCCCCCCGCCCCCCAGGCAATTCCCCAGCCTCACTTGCTCCAGGGACACAGGATGCTTGATGTATACATTGGTCTGGATGTCCTTGGCGGGCAGCCGCTCCAACTCTGTGTGGAACTCAGCCACCCGGTTCTGGGACAGCAGGAAGAGGAGGTTGAGGCCCAAGAGCTGGTGCATGTAGGCTGACTCAGGGAGCTGCTCCCTGTGGACCAGGGCAGGAGAACCAACGTAAGGAGGGCTCAAGTACCTATAAGCCCCCCACTCTAGGCTCCAGGGACCCTGATGACTGCCCCATGCTGTCTCCTTGCAGAAGTATCGGATCTTGGGTTTTCAAATGAAACTGAAGCCCAGAGAGGCATGAAGAAGTCACAAGTCATAGGGGCCCAAATAGGTGACCTCACTTTAGTAAAGTGACTCTGCCTCAGTTTCCCCAACTGTAAAATGAGTATTACCACAGCGTCTGTCTCATAGAAGGTAGGACAAGTGAATAAGGGTTACATGAATTAGATGACTTAACCCAGGTACAGTGATCAGAACAGTACTTGACTCAAATAAGTACTGTGTGTTAGCTATGATTATAATATTAAGAGTTATCACCCTCACTTTAAGGGGGAAACTGAGGCGTAGGGAGGTGAAGTCATTTGCCCAAGACCACATAATTAGGAAGTGGCAAAATTAGTTTCAAACTCAGGTTTGTCTGACTTCTGATGTCAAATTCTTAATCATTAATCCATGCAGGTACCATTGAGTTAAAAAACATTAAGTTTTGTATTCAACACATACTCAGTGAATCCCTGCTCAGGGCCCAGCCTCGTGCTAGGCAATACTGGAACGCAGCAGTGACCAAGACCCCTCTGACTTTAGGGAGGGACTGGGCTGGGATAGGGGAGGCAGAGTAAGAGGGGTCAGGGCTGATACAGTATTGGAGGCTGCAGGAAAGTTTGGTCTGGAGCCTGAGAAGTATGGAGAGCCATGACAGGTTCCAATCAGCGTTTCGACATTGGTCAAATTTTACCGTCACAAAGATTCTACTGGCTGCCATGGGGGATCAATCCAAGGGGGCAAGGTTGGAGCCAGGGCAGGTGAAAGGTAGCTACACTGGGGAGTGGAAATGCAGCGTAGGCATGTGGACAGGGGAACAGACTGGAGGCCAACAGAGACCAGCTGGTACAATCCCAGGATAAGGACCTCCAGAGCAACCCCCTGACCCTGCAGCCTCTGGGGACAGAGCTAGGCAAACAGGGAGTTCTGAAAGAAGATGACCTGAGTGGCTGGAGAACCAGGGATTTATTATTTTTTTTAAAAGCTACCATACAACCCCCTGCCCCCACCCAATCAGGGGCAGGACCCATCCTCACTTGTAATCGAAGTAGTAGCATTTGAGCTGGGCCATGTAGCGCTCGAAGGAGGGGATGTCCTTGCGCAGAATGCTCCACTGGGCCCCAATCTCCAGAATGTCACCTGTGGGTGACAGGGCAGATTCTCAGGAGGTGCCTGAGTCCCTCTTCTGACTACCATTCCTGCCATTCCTCCCATCACCCCCACCCCATCACTCCCCACCAGCCCCAGTGACACTCACGGGCCAGAATGAGCTGCTGTTTGGTCAGTTTGGTCCCTGTGGTTGGCAAGAAGTTGAGCTCCAGCAGAACCAGCTGACAAGGAGAGCAGGGAAGGAAGGAAAAAAAGAAGATGGGACCTCAAGCACAGGTTACTTACCTTCGCTAAGCCTTAGTTTTCTCACCTAGAAAACAGAACTAATCATCATCCCTGACTCAGGGCTGTTCAGAGTTTTAAAGGATCAGTCCTCAGCACTCAGACAGGGACTGGGCACACTGAATGCCCATTTAGGATGAACTCTTGTTACAATTATTAATAGCCCCACTGGGGAAACAGGAAACACTCTCCATGCCTGACTCAATGGAATCAAGGGGGTGGAGGGACGCCAGCACCTTCAGTTCTTGGCAGAACTTTTCCACAATCCATTGGGTTGGGCCCAGCTACACCTCCCATCCACCCCCAAATCTACACTTAGGAGGGAAGGGAACTAACATCCCCCCGTTGTCCAGCCCACACATCATTTATCAGACGCGACCCATTCAGAGACTTAGTTCAGCCCACAATACTTGTACTCTTTCCCAAACACGCTCGGTCTGAAGCACCCAGAGCACCATTTTGGTCTTCTCCTATAAGAACATTTTTTCTAGATTCAGGGGCGCCTGGGTGGCACAGCGGTTAAGCGTCTGCCTTCGGCTCAGGGCGTGATCCCGGCGTTATGGGATCGAGCCCCACATCAGGCTCCTCCGCTATGAGCCTGCTTCTTCCTCTCCCACTCCCCCTGCCTGTGTTCCCTCTCTCGCTGGCTGTCTCTATCTCTGTCGAATAAATAAATAAAATCTTTAAAAAAAAAACAAAACATTTTTTCTAGATTCAATCCTATTCTCAAAACTCGGCTC
>NW_024424341.1:50058268-50075310 GCF_017311325.1 Ursus maritimus | reverse complement strand
CCCCCCCCCCCCCCCCCCCCCCCCGTCTCCCCAGATGCGTCCCTAAGTCCCAGATCTCTCAGACCCTGATTTGGTCTTGTCTAACCACACAACCCTTCATCTCAGCCTTCTTTCATCACCCTGTCCAGTCCTCATTACCCACTTGCTCGTCGAGCACCCACCATCAGAAAAACTCCAATACTCCCATGCTGCCGCTCCATCCAGCTAGGCCTCCAAACACCAAAACTTTAATCCCTTAGTTAATGCCTGAACATTTCCATCACGCCTCCCCCACACACACACTGTGGGGTCGTGTTTGATCCGTTCCAAACCTCTTCTTCACCCCTCTAAGCTCGCACTTTGGCAGTTCCGAGTCCTTCACCATGCTGGATCCCCCAGCCCGCCCTGGTCTCGCCGGCGGCCGGGAATTCGGCTAGGTCTAGACCCCTGTAGCGGCATCCGCCAAACACTACCTTGAGACGGCCCAGCTCTTCACCGCACTTGCTAAGATTGGGGCTTTTACGGTTCCACTCGCCCTTAAGTTGCTCGTACATGCCGGCCGCGACCTGCAAGACTGCACCCGAGGTCGCCGCGGGGCCCGAGTTCGAGGTGCCCGGCGTCCCGTTCACTGCCGTGGCCGCCATCTTCCGTGATGCGGCAAACCTCCAGCCCGATTTACGGCAGCGACGCCTACAGACGCTCACCCGGCGGAAGTGGGGCCGGGAGGTGGAGCCCAACGCGGGGGGCGGGGCTACGGCTGCCGACCTCCGCCTGCCGCGGTTCGCGTTCAGTTGTTCTCGGGGAGGTGCCCTAGGAGACCGGCCCTTAATGGACATGTCAGTCAGAGCCCCGCCTCTGCTGTCATTCAAGATGGTGACCGGAAGCCCGCTCCTGAGCTAACTGAAAATGGCAGAGGTCGCAACGCCTCCCCGCCTCCCGTAACCAATATGGCTGCCGTGGCTTCAGCCTGGGCGTTCGCGACGCTACTTTTCTGTCTTCGAGGTTCCACCCTCACAGGAGCTTCTTTAAGCCAAGAGGGGGCGGTAGTGGAGCTGTGCCATTATTTCCACTTTATACACAGGCTTTGAAAGGCTGGGTAACTTTCCCAGAGACTAACCGCTGAGATTTGAGCGGAGGTCTTTCTCTCTAGTCTCTCAGAGCATCCTTCTCCGTTTTCTCCAAGCTTATAAAAATATGCACAAACTGTACAAAAATCATCCAGTCTTATGCCTTCAATACCACAGATACGCGGAGGATTCCCATTTTTTTTTTATCCTTACTCCTGTTTTCTCCGTATATATCACACCTGCCTATTCAACGTCTCCCCTTTTCTCAAACCCAACTGTCTTCTCCTTTAGAATGTCAGCTCCACAAAAGCAGTTGAGCAACTGACTCGGTATCAGCTCAGGTCATGATCTCAGGGTCCTTAGATGGAGCCCTGTCTTGGGCTCCATGCTCAGTATAGTCGGCTTGAGATTCTCTCTCCCCCTCTCCCTCTGCCCCTCTCCTCACGCACACGCTCTCTAAATCAATCAACTTAAAAAAACTGATTTCATCTTCGTAGTCATTTTTTCCAGAACCATTTGTTAAATAAATCATCACTTCCCCGCCAAAATGAAAGACATTTGTGTCATGTTAAAATCTCTTCAATAATCAGACATATTTTAAGTCATCTGTTATATTTTACTGCTCTATATTTATTCTTGGTAAATACCATGTCATATATATGTTGTTGAGGTGAAAATCACATAACATAAAATTAGTCCTTTTAAAGTGAACGATTCAGGGCGCCTGGGTGGCTTAGTTGGTTAAGCAACTGCCTTCAGCTCAGGTCATGATCCCGGGGTCCTGGGATTGAGTCCCACATTCGGGCTCCCCCTGCTCTGCAGGAAGCCTGCTTCTCCCTCTCCCTCTGCCTGCTGCTCCCCCTGCTTGGCTTTCTCTCTGTGTGTGTCAAATAAATAAATAAAATCTTTTAAAAAATAGTGTGAACAATTCAGTGGCATTTAGCATTCATCATGCAGTACAAATACCACCTCTATCACCAAAATATTTTTATCATCACAAAAGGAAACTCCATGTCCCTTAAGCAATGGCTTCCCATTCCCTGCTTTTTCCTTGCCCCTGGTAACCACCAATCTGCATTTTGTCTCTGTGTATTTTACCTGTTCTGAGTATTTTATGGAATCATATAATATGATATGTGTCTGGCTAGGGTCTGGCTATTTTCACTTAGCATATTTTTCATGTTCATAGATGTTGTAGCACGTATCTGTAGTTCATTCTTTTTTATGGCTGAGTAATACTCCATTTATGGATATACAACAATTTGTTTATCAATTCATCCATTGATGAATATTTGAGCTGTTTTCACTTTTTGACTTTGTGAATAGTGCTGATATGAACATACATGTATATGTACTTGTTTGAGAACATGTTTTCAATTCTTTTGGGTGATAAACCTAGCAGTGGAACTGCTGGATATGGTAATTCTATGTTTAACTTTTTGAGGAACCACCAAATTATTTTTACCAGCACCTGAACCCTTTTACTTTCCTACCAGCAACATATGAGTGTTCCAATTTCTCCACATCCTTGCCAACACTTGTTATATCTGTTATTGTTATTTAAATTATTATAGACATCCTAATGGGTATGATGAGATATCTCGCTCCTTTTTTAAAAAAAGATTTTATTTATTTATTTTAAAGGTTTATTTATTTTAGAGAGAGCGAGACAGAGAGAGAGCATGCTCAAGCATGAGGTGGGAGAGGGGCAGAGGGAGAGGACAGAGAGTCTCAAGCAGACTCCACCCTGAGCACAGAACCCAACTGGGGGCTCGATCCCATGACCCTGAGATCACGACCTGAGCCAAAACCAAGAGTCATACACTCAACTGACTGCACCACCCAGGTGCCCCTTAAGATTTTATTTTTAAGTAGGCTCCACACCCAACATGGGACTTGAACTCGCGACCCTGAAATCAAGAATCACACACTCTACACACTGAGCCAGCCAGGCACCCCAACTCTCACTATGGTTTTGATTTGCATTTCCCTGATAACTAATGATGTTGGACATCTTTTCATGTACCTATTGACCATTTATTTATCTTCAGAGAAATGTCCATTCAAGTCTTTTGCTCATTTTTTTTTTAGATTTTATTTATTTATGTGACAGAGAGACAGCCAGCGAGAGAGGAAACACAGCAGGGGAGAGGGAGAGGAAGAAGCAGGCTCCCAGCCGAGGAGCCCGATGTGGGACTCGATCCCGGAACGCCAGGATCACGCCCTGAGCCGAAGGCAGACGCTTAACGACTGCGCTACCCAGGCGCCCCCTCTTTTGCTCATTTTTAAATTGGGTTGTTTGTGGGCTTTTTTGTTGAGTTGTAGGAGTTCTTTTTCTTCTAGATATTAGTCTTTAAAAAATATATGTATGTATGTATTTATTTGAGAGGTAGAGAGAGAGAGAGAAAGAGCATGAGCAGGAGGGGCAGAGGGAGAGGGAGAGAGAATCTCAAACAGACTCTGCATCTGAGCATGGAGCCCGACTTTGGGCTCGATCTCACGACCCTGAGATCATGACCTAAGCTGAAATCAAGAATTAGACACTTAACCAGCTGAGCCACCCAGAAGCCCCTCTAGGTTTTAGTCTTTATCAGACACACAATTTACAAATATTTTCTCCCCTTCTGTGGGTTGTCTTTTCACTCTCTTGATAGAGTCCTTTGATTCACAAAAGTTTTTAATTTTGATGAGGTTCAATTTGTCTATTTTTTCTTTTGTTGCGTGGACTTTTAGTATCATACTTAGGAAATCATTGCCAAATCAAAGGTCAAGGTTTTCACCTGTTTTATAGTTTTAGGCCTTAAATTTAAGAAGCCAATCCATTTTAAGTTAATTTTTGAGTATGGTATAAAGTAAGGTTCAAACTTATTTTTGCGCATGTGGATATCTGGGTTTCCCAGTATCATTTGTTGAAAGGAGTGTCCTTTCCCCATTGGATGGTCTTGGCATCCTAGTAAAAAAATCAATTGACTGTATATGCAAAGGCTTATTTTCTGAGCTCTCTATTCTATTATATTGGTCTATATGTCTGTCTTTATGCCAGTATGACACTGTTTTAATTACTGTAGCTTTGCAGGTTTGAAATTAGGAAGTATAAGTCCTTCAACTTTGCTCTTCTATTTCTAGATAGTTTGGGCTATTTAGGTTCTTTGAAATTCCATATCGGTTTTAGGATAGATTTCTCTATGTTTGCAAAATTGCCGCTGGGATTTTGATATTGTCTTGAATCTGTGTATCACTTTGGGTCTCGTTATGAGCTAATATGTAAATATAAATGTTGAAGCCCTAACCTCCCAGTATTTCAGATGTGACTGTATTTGGATATAGGGACTTTATAAAGAGGTGATGAAGTTAAAATGAGGCCCCTTAGGGTGGGCCATAATCCAGTTTGACAAGAGTCTGTATAAAAAGAGGAAATTTCAGGGCCCTGGGTGACTCAGTTACTTAAGCATCTGCCTTTGGCTCAGGTTATGGTCTCAGGGTGCTGGGATCGAGCCCCATGTGGGGCTCCCTGCTCATCAGGAAGTCTGCTTCTCCCTCTGCCTCTGCCTCCTCCCCCCTGCTCATGCTCTCTCTCTCTGGTAAATAAACTAAAAAAAATCTTAAAAAAAAAAAAAAGAGGAGGAAATTTGGACACACAGAGACACCAGGGATGTGACCACACAGAGGAAAGACCATGTGAGAACACAGCAAAAGAGCAGTCATTGGCAAGCCAAGGAGACAAGCCTCAGAAACCAAACCTTCCGACAGTTCGATATTGAACTTCTAGACTCCAGGATTGTAGGAAAACAAATCTCCTTTGTTGAAATTACCCAATCTGTGGTATTTTGTTTTGGCAGCCTTAGCAAATGAATACAGGTAGTACTATCTTCTTAACAATACTGTTTTTCAGTTCATGAATATGGGATGTCTTTCTATTTGTTTAAGTGTTAATTTCTTTCAGCAGATTTTGTAGTTTTCAGTACACAAGTCTTTCACCTCTTTGTACAAACTTATTTTTTTAAGATTTTCTTTTTCAAGTGATCTCTACATACCCAAAATGGGGCTCAGATACACAACCCCGAGATCAAGAGTCACGTGCTCCATGGACTGAGCCAGCCAAGCACCCCTGTACAAACTGATTAGTAAATATTTTATTCTTTTTGATGTTGTGAATAGATTTTTTTTTTTCAATTTCCTTTTCAGATTCTTCATTGATAGTGTGTAGAAATACAATTGGTCTTTGTGTGTTGATTTTCTGTTTTGCAAGTTTACTGAATTCACTTATGAGCTCTAACAGTGTGTGTGTGTGGATTCTACATAGAAGATCCTGTCATCTACAGAGATAACTTCAGTTCTCCCTTCCTAATTTGGGTGCCTTTATTTTCTTTTTCTTGATTAACTCCTCTGGCTAGAACTTTCAATACTATATTAAGTAGAAGTGGGTCTCCATGATTGTTCCTGATCTTGGGGGAAGGCTTTCAGTCTTTCACTACTGGGTATGATGTTAGCTTTGGGATTTGTATATATTGCCTTTATTGCATTAAGGAAGTTCCCATTTAATCCTAGTTTATTGAGTGTTTTTATTATAAAAGAGTGTTGAGTTTTGTCAAAAAATTTTTCTGCATCAGTTGAGATAATCATGGTTTTCTTTCTTTCATTCTATTAATATGATGCATTACACTGGTTACTTTTTTGTATGTTGAGTTCTTATATTCCAGGGATAAATCCCACTTGGTCTTAGTGAATAATCCTTAGACTGCGCTGCTGAACTCGGTTTGGTAGTGTTTTGTTGAGGATTCTTGCATTTATATTCATGAAGGATATTGGCCTTTAGTTTTCTTGTCTTGTACTGTCTTTGTCTGGCTTTGTTATAAAGGTATGAGGGTCAGAATAAGTTACGAAATGTTCTCTCCTCTATAATTTTTTGGAGGAGTTCAATAAGGATTAGTCTTTAGAAGTTTGGTAGAATTCACCGGTAAAGACATCTGGTCCTAGACTTTTCTTTGTTGGAACATTTATCTTATTTTAGTTTTTTAAGAGTTTATTTATTTATTTGAGAGAGAGAGAGAGAAAGAACAAGCAGCTGGGAGCCTGATGCGGGTCTCGATCCCAGGACCCTGGGATCATAACCTGAGCCAAAGGCAGAAGATGCTTAACTGACTTGAACCACCCAGGCACCCGGAACATTTTTTTTAATATTTTATTTTTAAGTAATCTCTATACCCAACGTAGGGCTCAAACTTACAAACCCGCGATCAAGAGTTGCACACTCTACTTGCTCTACTGACAGAGCCAAGCAGGTGCCTCTGTTGGAACATTTTTAAAATTACAGATTCGGGGCACCTGAGTGGCTCAGTCAGTTAAGCAGCAGATTCTTTTTTTTTTTTTTTTAAGATTTTTATTTATTTGACAGAGAGAGACAGCCAGCGAGAGAGGGAACATAGGCAGGGGGAGTGGGAGAGGAAGAAGCAGGCTCCCAGTGGAGGAGCCTTGATGTGGGACTTGATCCCATAACGCCAGGATCACGCCCTGAGCCGAAGGCAGACGCTTAACCGCTGTGCCATCCAGGCGCCCCTAGCACCAGATTCTTGATTTCAGCTCCATTCATGATCTCGGGCTCCCCACCAGACAGGGAGTCTGCTAGTCTCCCTCCCCTTCTGCCCCTACCCCCATGCGCTCTCTCAAACAAATGAATATTTTTTAAAAATTACAGATTCAATCTCCTTACCTGTTCTAGATATACTCAGATTTTCTATTTCTTCTTGAGTCAGTTTTGGTAGTTTTTATATTTTTTTTAGAAAATTTTCATTTCGGGGCGCCTGGGTGGCTCAGTCGTGAAGCGTCTGCCTTCGGCTCAGGGTGTGATCCCACGATCCTCAGATCCAGCCCTGCATCGGGCTCCCTGCTCTCCTGAGAGCCTGCTTCTTCCTCTCCCACTCCCCCTCTCTCGCTGGCTGTCTCTCTATCAAATAAATAAATAAAATCTTTGAAAAAAAATTTTTTTCATCTAGATTATTCTATTTGTTGGTGTACAGTTGTTCACAGCATGCTCATCATTTTTATTTACATAAAGGAGAGATAGATCATTGTTTTTTAATTCAATCTGCCAATCTTTGCCTTTTAATAGGACACTTTAACCCAGTATTTTTCATTTTATGAAGACATGTTTTATGACCTAACATATCCTCTATCCTGGAGAATGTTTCATGTGCACTTGAGAAGAAAGTGTATTCTGCTGATGAAAAGGGCTCTGCCATGGACCCAATGTTTGTGTCCCCCCCCCCATTCAGATGTTGATCTAACCCCTCAATGCAATGGTATTGGAAGGTGGAGCCTTTGGGAACCCTCATAATTGAATTAATGCCCTTATAAAAGAGACCTCAGAGACCTCCCCTACCTCTTTCACCAAGTGGGGACACAACAAAATGATGGCCAGCTATGAATCAGGAAGCAGGCTCTCACCAAACAAGGAATCTGCCGGCACCTTGATCTTGGACTTTCAGCCTCCGGAACAGCGAGAAATAAATTTCTGTCGTTTGTAAGCCACCCAGTTTATGGTATTCTGTTATAGCAGCCTGAACAGACTAAGACAGGACAAAACAGGATATTATCACATTTTCCTTATTTGCATCAATGCAGGTAATATTGTTGATGGGTCTTTACTGCTGACTATTGTGCCATACGGCTTGACCATCCCTGACCTCCCTCCTGAGCCCCAGATCTGATGTTCCTGCAGCCTCTTGGATTGCCTCCTCCAGAAGTCTCTCAGACCTCCCACACTTGCCATGACCCCAAAGGCCTCAGTCTGTCCCCAAAACCTTCTCCTTCTCCCTGGTCTTCATCTCAGGGACAGCCTCTTTGTCCTTCAGTCTGCACGGCAGAGCCCTGGACCTTTTCTTTTCCTTCCTGTCTTGCCTTTTTCCTTTCCTTTCCCTTCTTTTCTTTTTTCTTTCTTTTCTTTTTTTTTTAAGATTTTATTTATTTATTTGACACAGAGAGATAGCCAGCGAGAGAGGGAACACAAGCAGGGGGAGAGGGAGAGGGAGAAGCAGGCTTCCCGCCAAGCAGGTAGCCCAATGCGGGGCTCGATCCCAGGACCCTGGGATCACAACCTGAGCCGAAGGCAGACGCTTAACGGCTGAGCCACCCAGACACCGCTTCTTTTCTTTTTTCAAGTAGGCTCCATGCCCAGCTTGGAGCCCAATACAGGGCTCAAACTCATTGACCATGAGATCAAGACCTGAGCTGAGATCAAAAATTGGACAGTCAACCAACTGACCAACCCAGGCTCCCCAACCTTTACTTAAATGCTTCCTTTGCTCCCACTCCCTTCATGGACCTCCAGCCCCATGGCCTGTTCACTAGGCCTCCTGAGCATCTCTCCCACCTGCTGCCTCCTCCCCTCCCTACACCAGGCTTTGGTCTAGCCCCATTGTCTTCTGTCCAGACCTCTGGCCTACTGCCTCCCTGGGATCTCTGCCTCTAGTCCTGAGTTGTCCTCCACAGGAGTATCTTTCTACATCTAACCATGTCCTTTAGCCTCTCAGCTCTGAGTACTCTTCTGACAATTTCCAAGCTCCAAAACATGACCTCAGCACCCTTGCCTGCTCTGGAGCTATGCTATCTCATCATAGACAAGCTGGTCCAGCTGTCTGCCCTGATGTCCCCTCAGAGTATGTGTCCCCTGGGCCTCTACTCCCAGAGTAGAGGAGTAGAGGAGAGTGGTCACAGAACCTCCATAGTCACCTCATCCAAGATCTCTGGTGAGGGACTGGTGTTGAGCTCATTAGATGGACAGTGGGTAGAGTACAAGGTGCGTTTGTTGGTTTTTTTGTTTTTTTGTTTTTTGTTTTTTGCCTTTCAGTCTTTTTTCCTCTTGACAGCACATTTTCCTTATAAGGACTGTCCTTCCTCACACATAATCAAGAGATTAGGGTAGGACTGCCCTCAGCTCCAGGGGTGGGCTCGATTGGCTTAAATCTCTGGTAGTGTGAGTAGTAAAATGGTGAGCTCAGGACCCACCCCCATCCAATCAGAGTGACTGACAGGACTTGCTCGGGAATGTTGGACTCCAGCCCCTTCTTTCTCTGGACAATAAGATATGTGGACCAGCAGCCTCAGACTGTGAAGGGGGCTGGCCTGAGATTAGAGATCACGCTCAGAGGAGGGCAGGTCAGGAAAAGCTACAGAGATATGGAGCCAGAACCCTATAGACATTGAAGACTTCTGGATCAAACCATCCCTGAAGCCTATATTAAAGCCCATAACTTACCATTTCTATGTAGGCCATTTAAGTGAAATTTTTGCTACTTGCAACAAAAACAAAAATCCTAACCTCTGGAGAGTCCCCTCCTTAAGCCAGACACTAGATAAGTATTGAAATTCAAAATATTTAATGACTGGTACTAAACCTGAGCACTGAACAATCAGAACATACTGCAGGCTACAGTGATGGGCCTGGGGCGTGGAAGACCTTGCTGGACAGTGGGGAGGTTGGGGGCAGCCCGGGGAGGGGCAGAGCTGGCAGGCACACAGAGAAGCTGCTATCTACCAGTTGGCACAGAAGGATTTTGATTTTAATGACCTATATGGCTGTGTAGTGCAAATTAACTGAACGTAAGCCCGCAGCTGGTCCTGAAATGAGGATTTAGGTCTGAAGGAAAAGTGAAAATTGAAGCAAAACAAGCCTGGGGCGGTTGATAATCGCATTTCCAAGATGGCCCAGGAAGTGAGGGGAGCACCTGGGTCAGGGTTTTGAGGCAGGCAAGAGGATTAGGTAATAGACTGTTTCTTCGAGGTTTCTTCAGGGGCCTCCTGGTTCCCCTCCGCCACTTTGGAACTGACACCAGAGCTGACACTGGAGCTGCCCCTGGATCTGGTCCCAGATGCGCCACTGAAGACTCTGGAAGAGGCCGTGTAGGGGTAGTAGGACTCCGATGTGATGATGTTGTTGATCTTCCAGCGGAGGGCGCTGCAGGCCTTCACCATGAGCGGCAACAGGAGGCAGAAGATGATGTAGAGGGTCACCAGGCCGATAAACACACAGGACGACACCTGCAGACACCACACGACAGGCACGGGCGGGCAGCCTGGGAGCCCCGTTCTCCTAACAGGGCAGCGCCTGGGCAGCCACTCACCATGAGGATGAAGAGGGCCCGCTTGGCACTGAGTGGGAGCCCATGGATATGCAACAGGAAGATGAGCTGGTAGTCACAGTACGTGCTCTTGTCCACACCTCTGGGGGTGGGGATGGGGTTCAGCATTGGGGGAGGAGTCAGGCACCCCACAGGAAGCCCCCAACTCTACCTGGGCCACCTGCCTGGCTCACCTGTTGCTCACCAACACCTTGAAGAAGAATTCGGGGGCGAAGATGGTATGGGGGATGGTGTCATGGCATGGGGAGTTCTCCAGACACAGCCACCTGGGGACCCAAGTTCAGGCAATGTGCTACAAATCATGGCTAGCATGTGCCAACCTCTGACCTCTCCCCCCAGCCCACAGACTCTGGGTGAGCACCAGCTAGATGGAGTCTCGTCCCTTCTTCCCTGATTTGCTCCTTCATTCATTCATCCAGTAAGGCTGACTCCACGCCTACCATGTGACAGGCTGTTTACTCATTCATGTCCTCCTGCCTTAACATCTCCATCTGTCAATTCCTCCATTACAATGCAATCATCTAGATTATGGAGCGTGTATCTATCATGTGCCGACTCCTCATTTATTCCTTGCTGCCTTCATTCCTTCATCCCACAAATATACTGAGTACCTACTAGGTACAAAGTCACATCTCTATTCACATATGTTTTCCTTTATTCATTTATTCAATAAATATAGGTTGATTACTGACTAGGTGCAAGTTGGTTGCCCCATTCATTCATTCACTTCCTTTATTTGCTCACGGTATCATTTTCTTCCTTTCACTGAATCAAAAATAGTTATTGAGCCCCTATATATTAATTTGTTCCTCCATTGTTTTGTTCATTCATTATGACTTCCATTCAAATGTCAACAAATGAATGACTGAATTCATTCACTGTCTCATTCAACAAACACTGTGTTTAGTCTATCAGGACCTGGACCTATAAGGGAGACAGAACCCACATGAGACAGTGACAGCTCAAAAGGGCAGGTTGGGATAAGGGAGGCACAAGCAGAGAGGTGAGGGTGAGAAGGGGCAAAGCACAGAAGGTCATGTAAACCAATATCCCATTTAGAACGGTCAGAAAAATTGCCCTGGGTGAACGGACACCTGAACTAAGGCCTGAAGAAAGAGTAAGAGGGACCAGCACAGCAGACAAGGAGCCAGCCCCATTTGAGGAACATGAAGGCAGTCAGTCTGGCTTGAAGATCAAGAGGTCTCCCAGAGGCAGAAGGGACAACAGCCCAGACAGACTGTGGACAGGTGGGGGATAAGGGGACCAGCAATTAGGCCATGCACTCACTCGATGCCCAAACTCTGGTGGGTCATGATGTTGAAGGCCGAGTCCTTGGTGGTCGTTGTGTTCTTGGTGGTCCAGATGAGGCTGTTAGTCCTGTGCAGGACCATGTAACCTCAGTGGGGGGCAGGAGGGGAGGGACCACTGCTGCAGGTGCAGAGAGAGGCCCGCAGTATGAGCCGCAGAGGGAAGGGGCCAGGGGAGCCTTAGGAGGGCGGGGCCTGGCAGCATGGGCGGGGCGAGCATTTGCACCATCCTAGGAGCCTGAGCTACCGGGTGAGCGGTGCTTGCAGCGAGGGTGAGGTCTGTGGCTGGGAAGCAAGAGAGGCCTGCAGAGGAAAGAGGGCGGATTGCGGGCAGGGTCCCGCAGGCATTACTTGTCCAAGGGGCTGTTGAAGCGGTAAATCTCCTCCTCACTGTATTCCTTGATGGTGTCCATCGTGGGCCCGCCGCCTACCACCGTGAGCACGTAGCTGCCGGGTGCAGAGGCGCACACGGACCGGCTTCAGGGCCCAGAGTTCCGCTCCTCTACCACCCACTCCGCACTTTGTCCCCCTAGCCACTCCCACCCCCCAAACTCCCGTCAGTCGCTGGCTTGGCCACGTCTTTACCTGCCCTGAAAACTGCCTGACTCTCCCGTCACCAAGTCTTGGATCAAGAAGAAAGGGTAGAAGACTGTGGGGTTGGAGGGAGGCCAGGAGGAGAAGAAATTAGCTTGGCCCGAGAAGTGGAGGATGGAGAGGGGAGGAAAGAGAGATGAGAAGACCAAGGGGGAGGAGCAGAGGATGAATGAGGAAGTGAGCGGGCAGTGAGGGCAGGCGGGCCGTGGTGGGGACAGAGGACCGGGAATGGATGGGACGAGGGGACTGGACACGCACTATCACGGAAGAGGAAGCAGGGCATCTCGGGGTCAACGTGCACGCAGTCGAAGTAGTGTTTGTTCTGCAGGCGGTTGTACTCCAGTGTGTAGGTGATGTCGAAGGCCAGGCGCTTGCCTGGGGGGCAGCCGATGAACACTGGCACCATCAGGTTGCCCTACGTGGGAGGAGAAAAGCCTTGCACTGGGGGGCGGAGCAGACACCCCTCCTCCCCCACACCTGGCCACCTCCTGCCAGGCTCACTCTCACCACTGCTGCATGATCATTATTATCATTAAAAAAAAATACTCTAAAACTGCAAACATTTACGTCATTCTTACTGTATGCCAGGCACTGGGTGATGTCCTAAGTGCTTCAAACTCAAATTTAATCCTCAACAAAACGAGCCTTGTATGGAAGAGACTACTCACATCTCCATGACCCAGATGGCAACAGTGAGGCGCAGAGAGGTCCAGCCGTTTATTAATTATCCAAAGCCACACCTGAAGTGGTACCCCCAGAAAAAGACACACAACATCACTAACACCTACAGGGGCACCCACTTGCAGGTGCACTGCATAGGGCTCAGTGTGGGCCTGAATTCTCAAATAACAAATCCGGAAGGAGCCTGGGACACAGAAGGGAAGTGAAACTCACAATGGGGGTCAGAGGTTAGGGAATTTCCACGACACTGTCTTCAAAATGAACAGCCTCTGGCCCATTTCAGGGGTAGGGTCCAAAGGTTTCATCCAATTGTCAAAAGAATACAGACATCCAAAGACTGTGGCATGGGCTTGACGGTGACTGGGGAGAGGGGTTGGTGGCCATCGGATGTGCACTCCCCATGCGAGGCCTGGGCCCCAGACTGTACACCTATCAGCCACGCACTTACGGGGAGGCTCAATGGGTAGCTCAGGTTCAGTCTATCCACAACTCATCTTGGTTCATGGCACCTCATTCCTCCAAGTTCAGGCTAAAAGCCTTGCCCTGGAAACCTCTCTCTCTCACACCCACAGCCAGTCCATCTCAACATCCTGTTGTCTCTAGACTTCAAAACAGAGCCATTCTCTCCCTAACCTCCTCAACTCTTCCCCCCACCTCCCACCCCACTCCCTGCCTTGTCTTGCCCAACCTTGTTTCCTCCCTGGTCTCCCTGTTCCTGCCCCTCCCCCTAGTCTGTCCCCTGCATGCAGCCTGTGACCACCCAAGTCCCTTCTCGGCTCCTGGGGCACCATGGCCCACTAGGCCTCATGTGATCTGCCCCCTTACTTCATCTCATCTCTCTCCACTTTCCACACACACACACACACACACACACACACACACACAGTGGCAAGTTTCACCTCCATTCCCATTTCCCAAGTGTCCTGCCTCTCCATCCCAGAGCAGCAATCCACTATAAGGACTTTCTCACTTATTTTCCCAGTTTCTTCATGCAAATAAAAGCCAACATGAATATATGTTCTTAATTAACCTCCTTCATGCTAATGTTTTATATGTACTGTTCTGTACCCTGCTTTTTTTTTTTTTTTAAGATTTTATTTATTTATTTGACAGAGATAGAGACAGCCAGCGAGAGAGGGAACACAAGCAGGGGGAGTGGGAGAGGAAGAAGCAGGCTCATAGTGGAGGAGCCTGATGTGGGGCTCGATCCCATAACGCCGGGATCACGCCGTGAGCCGAAGGCAGATGCTTAACCGCTGTGCCACCCAGGCGCCCCTCTGCTTTTTTTTCTTAAGAATAAAATACATTTTGGAGGTGCCTGAGTGGGTGCAGTCAGTTAAGCCTCCAACTCTTGGTTTTGGCTCAGATCTCTCACATCTCAGGGTCATGGGGTTGAGCCCCCATCAGGCTCCACGCTCAGTGCAGAGTCTGCCTGAGTTTCTCTCTCTGCCCCTTCCCCCTGCTCATGTTCTCAAATAAATAAATAAATAAATAAATAAATAAATAAATAAATCTTTAAAACAAAAGAAAATAGGGGCGCCTGAGTGGCTCAGTCAATTAAGCCTCTGCCTTTGGCTCAGGACTTGATCCCAGGGTCCTGGGATCGAGTCTCACATCAGGCTTCTTACTCAGAAGGGAGCCTGCTTCTCCCCCTGCCCCGTCTCTCATGAATAAGTAAATAAAATCTTTAAAAAAATAATAAAACAAAACAAAATAAAATTCACTTTGGAGACTATTCCACATCAGTATGTGGAGATCTTCCCCCCCCCCCTTTTTTTTACAACTGCATAGTTTTCTGTTGCATGAATGTATCAGGATTTACTTAACCACTCTCCTATTAACAGACATTTAGGTTGTTTCCAACCTTTTACTGTAACAGAGTGTTGCAGATTAAGACACCTAGAATGGATCCTTTGGGTCAAACATAAGGATATTAACTTTGACCTTCTGGGGTTATCATAAAGAGGAAAATAATATGTATTGCCAAGGTTAGCAGGAAATACTTGTTGGATGCTGAGTCAGCCACTCCTCCCTGCTCTCCTCCTCCCCACAAGCAGTTGGGGGTATTACAACCCTGTCCTTTTTTTTTTTTTTTTTTTTTTTTAACTGCCCTGGGTCATACCAAGCCAGGAGGGAGGAACAGCAGGGTCTGTCTGCTGGTGAGTGGGCACGGAAGGGGGTGAGAACGAGGCACCTCGGTCCAGTTCCTCCTTTACCACTTATTAGCTCCTTAGGTTACTCTGAGCAGATGTCTGCACCTCTCTGAGCCTCAGTGTCTGCCTCTGTGCAAAAGGGATGTCGCGTGGGTAAGCAAGTAAAGATCTAAGGACCCACTCGAATGAACAAAGCATGTGACTGGGCAGATGAAGAGCAACGTGTGAAAGACGGGGCCCAGCTGGTCCACATGACTTCCTCTGGCCAACTGGGAATAAAAAGCCCTGTGTCGCAAATGCTTTACTTTGCCGTGCAGAAAAATATTAGAAGGAACATACAAGCCTGGGGCAATGTACACAACCTTAAAGACAGCCCTTTCTGCAAACATGAATGGATGAAAGGAGTGGGTGGGTGGGTGGGCGAATGAACGAAAAGAAAGAAATTATGAATGCACTAGTGGGATTTCCAGGGGGAGCACTCAAAATCTGCCCAGTTGAGACCCAATCCAATCCCCACCCTCCCAGCACAGGGCCCGAAAACCCAAGGTCTAATACTTGCATGCGGGGTCCCCGGTGTGTGTTCTGGAAACAGTGCCCGACTGCGCCCACCACCTGTGGGTATGAGCAGGTGATGATGGTGGGCCGCGTTGGCTCAATCTTTTCCCTCCTCCCTCGTCCCCTCCCCTCTAGTCTTGGATCGAACCTTGACCAACATGGAGGTCTTCATGAGGTGATGTCCACTAATGCCTTGATCAAAGCAAGACCTTTTATCATTGAGCGTAACCTGGGGTTGGGGGCAGAATTGAAGAAGTCAGCAGGCCTGCCTGAGGACCCGGGGACTGTCCTATCAGTGCCCTGCCCCAAGAGCTCCACCCTCACCTCGACACCCCGTCCCCGCTTTATCTCACCCAGAAAAGCACCGAGTTGCGATTAATGAGGACCTTCTGCTTCACCACCACCTCGATGCAGCCCGGGTCGGCCAGCACCACGCCCAGATCCACTTTGCTGCGCAGCTCTAAGGTGGTGAGCACTGCAAGCACCCGCAGGGGTCAAGGCCGCGAGCGTGGGACGGTGCCCCGCCCCCAGGCCCCGCCCCCTGGCCTCGCCGGCAGCCCCCACCGCAGCCCTCGCCCCGCCCCAGGGACTCCACTCAAGCCTCGCCCACAGACCGCGCTCCGGCTGGAACTCGAAAGAGTGCTCGCGGACCGTCAGGAAGACGGAGAAGGCGTAGCTGTTGCCCTTGTCCAGGAAGATTCGCTCGGGCAGCTCGTGCTCGGCCTTGAGGTCGTAGATCTTCTCGTAGCTGGCCATTTCAATGTACACGTTACTGGCGCTCCGCAAGTTGCTCGCCAGATAAAAGTAGTAATCCTGGGGGATGGGAGCGGGGCAGAGTCAGACCCGGAGCCGGGACGCGAAGGGGTGTCCTGACACCGCCGCTCCCCGACCCCCAATCCTCTCTACGCACCTGGTCCAGTTTCTTGTTCTTCCACCAGCGCCAGGTGGGGTCGTGCACTGGGTCCGCGTATGGCTGGGGGGACCGCCAGCACTGTGAGCCTGGGCGTGCGGAGGCGGCCCCAGGCAGGTGGCATGCCGGGCCTCTAACCCAAAGCCAAAGCTACCAGACCCTGGCCCGCCCGTGAGCCCTACTTCCAGCTCAGCAGCCACCCTCCCAAAGCCATCTCTCCCAAGTCCTGCTTGCCCGCTCCCCGGGGTCCCTCCTTAGCCTCAGACTCTCCCAGTCGGCTCCCCTCGGTTCCAGCCTCTGTGGGCGTCCTCGAGGCACGCGGGCCCTGCTTTCTAGGCCTCCTCAGTCCCATCTCAGATCAGACCCCCGCCAGGCGCCCACCTTGTGGTACTTGGAGTGCAGGTAAAGCAGGTAGTAGACGAGGCCCTGGTACACGGCGAGCGAGTTCTCATCGTGGAAGCCCGAGGGCTCCAGCACGCGTGGCGGGCGCGCCTGGTAGCGCTCCTGGCGCGTGTATATCTGCGGGTTGGGCAGGTCCCGCAGGCGCATCACAGTGAAGGGGCAGAAACTGGTGAAGGAGAGCGTCAGGTGGTTCCTGGGCGGCGGGAGTGGGGGGCCGGCAGCTGACTCTTCCGCGCCTGGCACACCACGGACCCCCC
>NW_024424341.1:50056200-50058258 GCF_017311325.1 Ursus maritimus | reverse complement strand
CTCCTTAGGTTACTCTGAGCAGATGTCTGCACCTCTCTGAGCCTCAGTGTCTGCCTCTGTGCAAAAGGGATGTCGCGTGGGTAAGCAAGTAAAGATCTAAGGACCCACTCGAATGAACAAAGCATGTGACTGGGCAGATGAAGAGCAACGTGTGAAAGACGGGGCCCAGCTGGTCCACATGACTTCCTCTGGCCAACTGGGAATAAAAAGCCCTGTGTCGCAAATGCTTTACTTTGCCGTGCAGAAAAATATTAGAAGGAACATACAAGCCTGGGGCAATGTACACAACCTTAAAGACAGCCCTTTCTGCAAACATGAATGGATGAAAGGAGTGGGTGGGTGGGTGGGCGAATGAACGAAAAGAAAGAAATTATGAATGCACTAGTGGGATTTCCAGGGGGAGCACTCAAAATCTGCCCAGTTGAGACCCAATCCAATCCCCACCCTCCCAGCACAGGGCCCGAAAACCCAAGGTCTAATACTTGCATGCGGGGTCCCCGGTGTGTGTTCTGGAAACAGTGCCCGACTGCGCCCACCACCTGTGGGTATGAGCAGGTGATGATGGTGGGCCGCGTTGGCTCAATCTTTTCCCTCCTCCCTCGTCCCCTCCCCTCTAGTCTTGGATCGAACCTTGACCAACATGGAGGTCTTCATGAGGTGATGTCCACTAATGCCTTGATCAAAGCAAGACCTTTTATCATTGAGCGTAACCTGGGGTTGGGGGCAGAATTGAAGAAGTCAGCAGGCCTGCCTGAGGACCCGGGGACTGTCCTATCAGTGCCCTGCCCCAAGAGCTCCACCCTCACCTCGACACCCCGTCCCCGCTTTATCTCACCCAGAAAAGCACCGAGTTGCGATTAATGAGGACCTTCTGCTTCACCACCACCTCGATGCAGCCCGGGTCGGCCAGCACCACGCCCAGATCCACTTTGCTGCGCAGCTCTAAGGTGGTGAGCACTGCAAGCACCCGCAGGGGTCAAGGCCGCGAGCGTGGGACGGTGCCCCGCCCCCAGGCCCCGCCCCCTGGCCTCGCCGGCAGCCCCCACCGCAGCCCTCGCCCCGCCCCAGGGACTCCACTCAAGCCTCGCCCACAGACCGCGCTCCGGCTGGAACTCGAAAGAGTGCTCGCGGACCGTCAGGAAGACGGAGAAGGCGTAGCTGTTGCCCTTGTCCAGGAAGATTCGCTCGGGCAGCTCGTGCTCGGCCTTGAGGTCGTAGATCTTCTCGTAGCTGGCCATTTCAATGTACACGTTACTGGCGCTCCGCAAGTTGCTCGCCAGATAAAAGTAGTAATCCTGGGGGATGGGAGCGGGGCAGAGTCAGACCCGGAGCCGGGACGCGAAGGGGTGTCCTGACACCGCCGCTCCCCGACCCCCAATCCTCTCTACGCACCTGGTCCAGTTTCTTGTTCTTCCACCAGCGCCAGGTGGGGTCGTGCACTGGGTCCGCGTATGGCTGGGGGGACCGCCAGCACTGTGAGCCTGGGCGTGCGGAGGCGGCCCCAGGCAGGTGGCATGCCGGGCCTCTAACCCAAAGCCAAAGCTACCAGACCCTGGCCCGCCCGTGAGCCCTACTTCCAGCTCAGCAGCCACCCTCCCAAAGCCATCTCTCCCAAGTCCTGCTTGCCCGCTCCCCGGGGTCCCTCCTTAGCCTCAGACTCTCCCAGTCGGCTCCCCTCGGTTCCAGCCTCTGTGGGCGTCCTCGAGGCACGCGGGCCCTGCTTTCTAGGCCTCCTCAGTCCCATCTCAGATCAGACCCCCGCCAGGCGCCCACCTTGTGGTACTTGGAGTGCAGGTAAAGCAGGTAGTAGACGAGGCCCTGGTACACGGCGAGCGAGTTCTCATCGTGGAAGCCCGAGGGCTCCAGCACGCGTGGCGGGCGCGCCTGGTAGCGCTCCTGGCGCGTGTATATCTGCGGGTTGGGCAGGTCCCGCAGGCGCATCACAGTGAAGGGGCAGAAACTGGTGAAGGAGAGCGTCAGGTGGTTCCTGGGCGGCGGGAGTGGGGGGCCGGCAGCTGACTCTTCCGCGCCTGGCACACCACGGACCCCCCCCCCCCG
>NW_024424341.1:50018219-50056190 GCF_017311325.1 Ursus maritimus | reverse complement strand
CCCCCCCCCCCCCGCCCCCACCAGGCCTTCCTCCCACCTCTGCGATGCTGACTCTCCAAATCGAAGCCAGCCCTGACCTTCTTCCTCCGCCTCAGCCCCTGCTGCCCCTGGACAAATTCCCCTGGACGTCCCTGGGTCCCTCAGACCAGAGTCCTGGACCTCCTCCTAGACACTACCCCCCACCCAACTTCTTCCACCTTCTTCCACCTCCCCTGTCTCCCCGCCCCCTCTCCCAGCTGCCTCCCAGGCTCTTCCGCAGGTGACCAGAAGGCTCATTATTGAACGCAGTAAACTCTGGCCATGCAGTCCCTCCTCTTCGTCCCATCATGGCCCCCCAGGACCCTCAAGAGGAAGTCCAAGTTCCTCCCTACAATCACCAGGCTCACCCTGCTCCCAGCACTGCACTCTGTCTGCGCTGTACCCTTCTCTGTCTTGAACCCCAATCTCCTTTCCTCCTCAAGGCCTTTGCACACGTGGCTCCCCCTGCCTGGAACCCCTTCTCCATCTTATCACCTGGCTAATTCTTCCTCCCCCTTCAGCTCACAGCTCTCCCACCTCTTCCTCTTTGAGGTTCTCCCTGATGCACCCGCCTCCCCTGGTCTCGGTCAGGTCCCTCCTTTGAGCTTCCAGGGGCCTGAAGCTGCCCCATCACAGCCCTGAGGTTGTCTCTGGGGAGGACTTGCTCCCCCTCCTGGAACAGGGGCTTTGTGTGGGCAGCACCGAGGGCTCCGTGACTACCGCCACAGTCCAGAATCTTCTTACCCTTGTCGCTTCAAGAGGTAGTGATTGCCGAGCTGCTCGTACATCAGGAGCTGCTCCACGGGCACAAGCCTCTTGACGAGCCGGCCCTGCTTCTTGTCTATAAGGTACACCAGCTGCAGTGGGAAGGCAGGGCCAGGGAAGCTGCTGTGAGCGGGCCACCGCGCGGCCCCCCGTTGTCTCCCCATGACCCCCGCCTGGCACCTGGTACAGTCTGCGGTCTTCGTAGAAGAGGGTGACCATGGTCTCACTGGAGGTGTAGAGAGAGGACTGGTGCATCACCTGTAGGCTGATATACACTTCCCAGCCTTTGGACGGGAACAGCTTGTACATCCGGTAGCTGCCCTCCAGGAGGTACCAGATCTGGGGTGAGACAGCCGGCTGTGCGTGTATGGGAGGGCCGGGGGTCCTCCGATCCCTCACCCTCTGCCCAGTGTGATGGCCCTGTTCCGTGAGGGTGAGGCTCGAGAGCTTACTTCCAGCTCGGGCCAGGCGAGCTCACACACCTTCTCTCTGTGATGCCACCTCTACGTCCCAGAGCCCGACCACCTCTGCTTCCAGCCCCAACTCGCCACCATAAATGTCCTCAGTGTTTCAGTCCGCTTGAGTGGCTATTACTGGAAACTGAAGCATCCCTAACATGTACACCCCTCCAGGTTTCCTAGGGGCAAGCCCTATCTTCTCACTCTTTGCACCCTCTGGGTTCTCGCCATCCCCTTGGCCTCGGTTTCCCATCTCTGCACTGATGCCCACTCCACCACACATTTGACCATAGACCTCATCCCCTTCTGAGACTCCGCCTGGAGGATCCCTTCCAGCCTTGAGGATGCCCCTCCTCCATATGGCCTCCTCTGTGAAGCCCTCCCTGACACACACACACACACACACACACACACACACACACACACTGAACTGGAATTTCAGCAGCACCCCCTTTCTGAACTTCAGTAGGTACTGTCTTCCTCCCTGCAGCCCCGACTACTCTGAACCGTCGTTGGACTGTGACCCTGTGAGAACCAGGTGCAGGGCTGACTCAGTCACCACTGTATCCCCAGCGCTGGGTCAGGTATACAGTAAGTGCTCAACGTTTATGAAGTGAACCACATGACAGAATGAAAGAGGGCCCCCTCTGGAAATCAGATCATGACTCCGAGTCTTTCACTCTGCTCAAAGACTGGGGGGAAAATTGAGTTGCAGGGCTCTCAGCTATAAAGGGAGCTTCTGCTGCCCTTCTCTGGGGTCCCTGAGGGCGTTTCCTCCCCTGAACCCCTTTACCCTGACAGGGGGAGAAGGGAGACCCCTGGGGTTTGGCAAGAGGAGCTGGGCAGCCCACCTCCTCAGTCTCTGTGACAATAGCCGTGTCCCCGTGGAACGAGTTGACCAGGTACTTAATGGACTGTTCCTTGGGGAAATCCGCCAGGTAGATGAAGTTTTCCTTGTTGTAGCTGCAAGGGCACAGATGGGAGCTAGGGACGCCCAGGTGAGTCTCCTGCAGGATACCTGCTTCCCCCAACTCCAGGCCTAACTAGACCCAAGACCCATTTCCTCAGTTCTCTGCTAGCCTTGTAAGAACATACCAGGAAGCCTGGGTGGTCTGACCACCTGTAGACAGGAGCATTTGGCCAACCTAGCACTTTGCCAACAGCCCATAGAGCTGGCTCATGGGCCCCTAAGTTCCTGAGGGGTGAAGAGTGTCCTAACCTTTCCCCCGACAATGCCCTTCGCAAAGGCTGGGTCCTTACATCGGGTTTCATTTAAGAAAGGCCTCCCAGAGCTTTACAATGGCAGCTTCTCCATCCCAGCCCTGACCACTGCAGCCGGTGTCTTCCGCATCAGAATCCTGATAACTTCTGGACTTGGGCATACTCTGAAATCCTGATGACTTCAGAAAGGGCCCCCACCCTGATGGGACTGGGAGAGGCAGAATAGGTCCAGCCCCATACCTCTGCAGGAGGAAGTTGCCCCAGATGAACAGCAGGTTGTTATACGGGTTGTAGAACATGCCCTTGGGTACCATCGGGAAGTTGGTGTAAGACTCTGTCCCTAGGATCATCAGAAACTGCAGGCCTCGAGCTGGCCGGGACAGAGGTAGAGTGGACACAGCAGTGAGGGAAGGGTCATCTGGGCCCCTCCTGGCCCTCATCCACCTTTGAGACCCTCTCTGCCTTCCCTTCCTACCATCAGGAATGAATTCCGGAATGGTGTAGAGGATGACCAGGTTATCATTGACTACAGCCGGGGAGAACACAGCAAAATCTTCTGAGGCTCTGAGCTTTCAAAACCTGAAACTGGGCAAGTCACCAGCTCCCAAATACCCCTCCAATGGCTTCTCATTTGGGCCTGTTAGCCCTTAGGGTTTCTTTATGTAAATATGTTAGGGCACAGGATTTGCCTCCTTTGACATCTTGGCTGCAGAGTACAGTGCACAGCCTATACAACTGTACATGGCAGCCCTATTCTCTGTTCAGGTAAAATAAAAGAATAGAATAGAATAGAATAGAATAGAATAGAATAGAATAGAATAGAATCTCCTTATTGTGAGCCACAAGACCCTTCCGGATTTGGCTTCTGCTCACCCCTCCAATCTCCCTCCCTCCCCATTCTTACTCTGTTCCAGTCATATTTTTTTCTTCTGTTTCTCTATTCCACCAAGCCCTTTCTCCATCACTATCTTACCCAGCAGTGATGTGAGCAACATTTCCCTCCCCCTGTCTGCTGAGCACAGATCCCACAGACAGGCTCGAAGTTCACAATCTGGGCTCCTGCCCCTTCCCACTCAGCTCCCCCACAGCATCCCAATTACCCAAGTCGTAGCTGACCACCTGGAAATACTTCCCGGTAGTGGGGTCTTGGATCTCCACCAGCATCAGTAGATTGTAGTCACCAGCATCAAAGACAGCCCAGGTGATAGAGCAGTTGACAACTGGACAGGAAGGGGGCGGTCTGGAGCAGCCCTGGACCTGCCCCTCTCCAGGGTCTCTTGTTACCGTCACGCCCATCCCTGTGACTCTCCACCCCTCCCAAGACACCACTGTTCTTTGCCATGACCTCTCCCCTCACCTGCTTAAAGCCTTATCTGCTCTCCCACACTCTTGATCCCCCCGCCCACACACCACAGACCCCGCTGGGAGCTAGGTACCTTGTATCCCTTCGCACACAGACCGCTGCTTGGGCAGCAACTTGAAGGACACATGGCCATCTGCGGAGCAGGGCAGGTCCGTGCTCAGGCCCTTCCCAGTCCGTCGGCATCCCACCACGCCAGGTCTCCAATTGACCAGGGTCTGGTGGCCATGCCTTCCACTCCCTTAGTCGTGGGACTTCAGGGGGCGAGTCTCACCCCCTACCTGACAGTCACTCACCCCTGGCCTACCATTGTGGGTCTGTCCCTGGTCACAGTAATTGGTGCAGGTCTGGGCACTGACCCCGAATGGGCCTATCAGAGTGCACCCTGGCTTCATGCTAGAGCTAATGGAAGAGGCTGCTTTCATTCTTTTGGGATGACGCAAACTGGTGGGAGATGTGAGCCCCAACTTCCTGGACCATATTCAACCCCCAGGAGAGGAGTATCTACTTGGAAATGAAGCCAAATCTCAGGGTTCATAACAATAAACTCCTTTAGAGCATCCACTGTGTCCCTAGCACTGTCCTAAGACCTTTACACATGCCAACTTACTTAATCTTTATACCAACCCAAAGAGGTAGGTTCTAGTATTGTCATTAACCCCATTTTGCAAATGAGGATGACGAGACCAAAAAGAGAGGTTAAGTCACCTGTCCAAAGCCACAGGTGACTTGCGTTGGGCGTGTTCAAGCAGTCTCTCTCTGCTGTAATCACTATGCTACACTACCTCGCCAAGATATCGACAGAGTCCTAATCATAGACCCTGTGGGCCCCTGGATCCAGCCATGCCTGAAGACTTTGGTCTTCTCATTTATCAAGTCCGCAAATCAGGCTAAATGATTTTTGAACTGGGCTTCTGCCCTTTGCAACCAAACACATCATGAAGATATATAACACACTCAAGTCCTACTCCTAGAAATGCATAACCCTGTCCCCACTCGCGGGGACAGCCTCCTGCCTAGGACCCCTCCCGAAGGCACCTGGTGAGGGATGAGGGCCAGAGGTTAGAATTCTTGGAGGCACGAGGGTATGGAGTGCTCTCTTGGACTGCCAGAGGCCCCCATCCTTACCTGTGATGGTCCCCAAGTGGACATAGCCTTCCCGCTTGCCAGTGGTGAGGGCCATGACGTACTCCGAGCCGTTGCTATGGAAATGCACGGGGCACAGCCTCTTGATGCACTCGTTGGCCAGGACACGAACCCAGCTCCCTGTGCGGGCCAGCATGGGGCCTCAGACCCAGGTCTATAGACCTGGGACCTGACCCCCATCCATATTTCCATGGCCTTAATGGCCTTTCAGTGTGGTGTCTGAGGGGCCATTGGCATGGGGCCCAGCTGCCTTTGGGAAAATCTCCCTTGCTCATACTCTGTCTGTGAGGTACAGATTGGGCTAACCCCACCCTTGTATTCCCCTGGCCAGAGTGATGGGTTCAACTGGGCATGTGACCAAGCTGGATCAACCAGAGACAGTCCCAGCTGCCACTACTAATGGAGACATGCTCTTCCCCGGGGCCCCTGAGAGGATAAAAGCCCGTAGATGTTGGTGGAGGAGGGATCACCATGGCTACCACAAGGAGCAGCCTGTCTAAGCTCCAGTGAGCCCCTCAATCCAGCTGCACCTGAAACCAAATGCTCCTGGGTTTTTCATCTATCTAAGCCAATAAACACCCCCTTTCTTTGACTTAAGTCCATTTTAATTTGGTTCCTCCTACTGTCAAATGTCCTAAGTAAGAAACGGACAAAAATGAACCTGTTGGGAGTAAGCCTTAATGAAATATAGGTTATAATACAAATTTCCGGGACCCTATAAAATGACCTCTCTCATTTATATGGGGGAGGGGAGCTGAGGACCAGGACGGTTTGGGTATCATTTAAAAGATAAGGTTGACTCAAAAGTCTCTTTTCCTCTGTGATCAGTCTCCGTGGCTTTTCTTCTCCAACTACTCATCCCACTTTCTCTCTGTCTGCCTCTCTCTCTGACTCTCCATGCCTCTCTCCCAGCCCCCAAATTTCTCCTTTGCTATGCATGTCTCTTGGCAGGTCTTCCTCCGTCTTTCTGACACTGTGTGTGTGTGCACGTGACTTTCTCTCTCTCTCTCTCTCTCTCTCTCTCTCTCTGCTCCCTCCCTTCCCTCTCACGCCTCCCTCTCCCCTCTGCTGGTTCACAGGTCTGGAGGAAAGCCTTACCCCAGCATATAGAGGGTAGGAGAAGGCCACGTAGGGTAGGTGGCGATGATCAAGGACCTCGGAAAGTCCCTCCAATACCCCCTCCCCACCCATGGAAATTCCAGTCCCGGGCGCTTCCAGTGGATGGGTTCACTGGGGTGCCCTCCCTGGGGCTCCCACAAGCACGACCCCTTCCCTGAGATGCCAGGGGCCCCTCACCACTGCCGCGGTTGCTCTCATGGAGGGTGAGATAGGTGCCGGTAAAATAGTAGACAAGCTGATTCTGCCGAATGAAGAGAGTGCTCTCGGTGGCAATGGCATCATAGATGGTGGCAGTAAAACTGGCCTGAGGGCAGTAGAAGGAGCCTACCCAGCAACTGTCGATGTTCAACTGCAGGGGAGCAGAGTCAGTGGGAGCGGGTTTACCTTGGCTTCAGCCCCCACGTCCTGCCTTGCGGGCAGGCATCTGCTCGGACAACTGCTTGGGATGGACACACGCAGCTGCCCCCAAGGCACCGTCCCCGCTCACCGTGAAGTGGTACCTTGTGGCCACACTTCCCCAACATGGCTCAGGGAAGCAGGTGACCCAAGCCAGAGGCAGCTGGAACTTTATGTGCTCCCTGGAGTTTGGCAGTGCACAGCACACTCAACAGCACACAGCGAAATCTTCCCCAGGCCACGGTCGGATCCCAGAGATCTCATGCTTGGCCCAACCACCCCATTTTACCTTCAACACAACTAGCCAGTCACTAACACTGGCGTTATCATCGATGAACAGTGGGAAAGCACCATCAATGGAGGATTGTTGACTAAAATAATCTAAATTTAATCATGTTTCTAAAGCTTAGTACCAGTCTATAGGCAATAACTCTTTGGGGTGTTATGCACAGAATTGCATCCCCACCTCTAATTTATATGTTGAATCCCTAACCCTGCCATTAAGGAGATAATTGAGGTCCACTGAGGTCACAAGGATGGGCCCCTAATCCTATTGGACTGGTGTCCTTATGAGAAGAGGAAGAGACACCCGAGATCTCTCACTCCACTGGTGAGCACAGAGAAAAGGCTGTGTGAGCACACGGTGAGAAGACATTTGCGAGCCGAGGAGAGGCCTCCCCAGAAACCAACCCTCCCTGGCGCTTTGATCTTGGACTCCCAGCCTCCAGAGCTGTGAGATTATAAATTTTTCTCGCGGACACACAGTCTGTGGGATTTTGTTACGGCAACCGGAGCGGACGAGGACACAGGGTCAGAGGGACACATTCACCAGTTCCACGAAGAAGCAAGCAGCTAAACTCTACAGCACAAAAGGCCTGGTTTCTCCAATTGCCTGAGAAAAGGTGGTAGATGAGGGGAAGAAGGTGGAATGGGGAGCAGACTTGCAGGTGAGAAGAGTATTAAGAGACTTAACCAAACACAGTGCGTTGGTCCTGATTCAAACCAACTTTAAAAGTAAAGTACTCGTTCTGTGTGTGGCTGATGTTAACTTCTACCAAACACAGGATGATTCTATGAGGTGAATATAAAGATTGTTTGCATTTTCCAGATGGGACAGATGGGGACTCTGAGGCCCGGGTAGGTGAAATGACTTGGCCCAGGGTCACACAGCCAGGAGGTGGCCGAATCCGGACCTGGAGCCAGAGCGCCCCTTCCTGCTATCTGCCTCTCGTGGGAGCTGCTATGACTTTAGAGACTCTTTCCACAGCCCCAGGCCCTACCTTCTTTTAGAGGCTGAGGCCCAGCACCCTTCAAGAAGCCCCAGCCCACCCACCGCCTGCCCTGCGCCACTCACCTCCACGAGAAAGGAGTCAGTGAAACTGGTGTCGGTCAGCAGCACGGACTTCTCATCGGGAATGCCGCCCAGGATGAGCACAGGTGCTTGGTCCACAGTGTGCCACAGGGGCCTCGACGAGACATTCATGAAGTACCGGGGTATCAGACTGAAGATCTGGTGGGGGCGGGGGGCAAGTGGAGATGGAAGGAGGGCTACTCAGCACTCCTACCCTCCCATGGCTCCATCTCATTTAGGGTAAAAAAACTAAAGTCCTCACCTGACCCATGAGGCCACATACGATTTGTCCCTGTCACCTCTTTGACCCTATCCATAATGGGTCTCCCCCTGGCTCACTCTCTCCTGGCCACATGGACCTCTTCACTGCTTCCCAGACTCAATTGGGCACATTCCCACCTCTGAGGCTTTGCACTGGCTATTCCCTGTGTGTGAAATGCCCTTCTCCTAGTATTCACGTGCTTCGCTCCTCTCCTCCTCCAAGACTTTACTCAAATGTCCACCTTCTCGTTACGCCTTTCCTGACCATCCCATTAACTATGCAACCCTCTCCTGCACTGACCCAATCCCCTTCACCCTGAACTCTCTCCAGAGCGCTTACCCCCTGTTCACCTACTCTGGGATTTACTTGACCTCATGTTTACTGTGTGGTGTCTGTCTCTCCCACTAGAATGTCAGCTCCGTCTGCATCCGTGTGTTCACTGGTGTGTTCCCACGGTGCCACGCAGTGTGCTCAGTTAAGCACCTTCTGAATGCATGCATGCACCGCAGTGAAGACTACGGGGGCGGGAGTCAGGCCGATATCGTTTCAAGTCCCGTTCCACAGGTATGTGCTGGGAGACTGGGGGCAAGTGGCTCCATCCCTTAGGGGCCTCAGTTTTCTCCTCCTGAGAATGGGTTCCCTCCCAGGGTCCTTGTGAAGACTGAACGTGGTCGCACATTTAGTGGGGCACGTCACCCCAGGCCTGGCGCAAGGGTAGCACTCTGGAAGTGGGGTCTGCCACTTGTCTGGGAAGTAATTGGGGCCCTAGCCCACTGTCTTTAACCCACGTTTTCTACCATGTTTCTCTACTGTCCGGGCCCCTCACCTCATTTCCCACAGTGAAATGGAGGGTGTTGTCTTGCTGTCTCTGTAAGAAGCCGTTGATGTTCACCTGAAACCTGGCAGCCGGTGTGGACAAGCACAGGCGAGGGTTCTAGCTTCAGGGGCTCCTGGCATAGCACACAATCACCTCCCTACCCTGTTCCCTCCCTTTGGTCTCCTCCTGGCTTCTTGGGGGATCTGGAGATGCGGAAGTCCCTCCCAGAGTCTACCCCCCGCCCCGGGCTTGGGAAAGGGCACCTTTTATTGGGAATGAAGGGCCCCAGGCCATTGCTGCTGACATCCACTCGCATGACCACGCTGCCGTTCTTGATGGGCATGGGCGTGTACCAGCTCATGACACACATCTCGTCCGCGGTGCACTGCTCTGCTGGTCGGCACTGGACGCTGAGGCTGCTGGCGCCTCCCAGGGGCACCCCCCAGGCCACAGTCCACGGGGATCTCCCTGGACCTCCCCATGCCCCCCTCTAGGCCATGGATACCACTGGGGCCTCTATGTGGTCCTCTCTAGGCCACGGACCCTGCTGAGTCCTCCCTCTGCCCCCTTCCAGGTCATAGACCCCACTGTGGCCCCCCCAAACTCCCACAACCCTGCCAGGCCATGGGCTCCTCTGAGGATGTCAGCCTCCCCTCAAGGTCATGGACCCCGCTGAGGCCCCCAGCAAGATCCCCACACCCTTGCCAGTCTGTGGCCCCTCCAGGTGCCCCCCAGGCCCACCTTTGTCGCGGAAGGGGGCTGCTTCCATCTGGATTTGCAGCTGCTCTATCTTCCAGTGATGGAAGTTGACTGGGGACTGGAAGGTCACCAGCACCATGGGCTTCAGCCCCGTCAGGTGGCCCTTGCGGACCTGGGCCTCGGAGGACTGAGGGCAAGATGGCCCCACAGGTGTGTACTTAAGAGAGGCTCTGGGTACCCCTGCCTCGAGCCCATCTTTAGCAGCCCATCTTCTCAGACTAGGTGGGAGAAGAGACTCTCCACCACGAGAAGGTCAGAGAACATGGTCTAGGTTTGGGGCTGGGGTGGGGACAGGCCACGCTAGGAGACCGGCAGAGGAGCTAGGGGCTGTGAAGGGAGTCACAGGAGAAGGTAAGGCCAGAGCCATTGTCTTCAGACAGAACTTGGATGTAGGGAATGCACAGGGCATCGCAGCATGGGATAAGCAGAACTGAGCAAGTGGGAATGAACCTGGCACCCAGAGCTGCCAGTAGCCTCTTCCCTCACACTTCAGGGGTTCCCAGTCCCACTCTTGAGGCTTCTACCCTCCCTGCAGAAATTTGACTCTCTGCCACCCCCACCAGTCAGAGGATAGCCAGGTTTTGGAGCTGGAGCCTGTGGGTGAGGGTGGGACAGGGCAGTTACACAGAAAGGAAGAGGGAAGGAGCAGGAGGACATAGCCGGGGACATAGCCTCCCAGAAATTCCAGGGTCTTGGCTAGGTGGAGAAAGGGAGGCAGGGCTTACAGTGGAGATGAAAGGAGGGAAGGAGAAGGGTGTGCCAGGTGTATGGAACAGCATAAGCAAAGGCTTAGAGGCGTCTCCAAGAGAAGGCTACACTCAAGCAGCCTTCTTGGGTGGAGGGTAGGCTGTGAGACCAGGGAGAGAGATTTAATGGGTTCAACCAGGGGCGCCTGGGTGACTCAGTCAGTTGAGCATCTGCCTTCGGCTCAGGTCATGATCCCTGGGTCAGGGTCCTGCCATCGAGCTCCATATTGGGCTCCCTGCTCAGCGGGGAGTCTCCCTCTCCTTCTGCCCCTCCCCCCACTGGCACTCAAGCAGGTGCGCACGCGTGCGTGCGTATGTGTGTGTATGTCAAATTAATAAATAAAATCTTTGAAAAAAATTAATGGGTACAACCACCTTTGCACAGGCCTTCATCGGCTCAGCCAGGGCCCTTTCAACCCTGCCAACTCTACCTGTCCCAGCCCTACTTCTGTGTCTTTTCTGTCTTTTTTTTTTTTTTTTTTTTAAGGAGGCTCCATGCCCAGCGTGGAGCCCAACATGGGGCTTGAACTCACAACCCAGAGATCAAAACCTGAGCTGAGATCGAGAGTTGGATGCCTAACAGACTGAGCCCCCCAGGTGCCCCTGGGGTTTTTCAACCGCAGGGCAGCAGGTGCCAGTGAGGCAGGGCTCTTCCATTCAGGCAACAGTGACCCTGGTCCTGTCCACCCTCAACTCCTGCCTAGGCACCGGACAGCCTCCTCACTGTCTCTCTGCCCCCATCCTCTCCCTAACACAGCAGGAGGGAGCCTGGGAACACCTAAGTCAGATTAGGCGCTCCTTTGCTCAGAACCTTCTCATGGCTCCTCCATCTCACTCAGAGCAGGGGCTGTGTCCTCACTCTCCCCGGGGTCACTTCCGTCCCCTGTCTCCTTCCACTGTGCCCCCATTCATGGCTCTTCACACACAGCAGCCTCTGTCCTACTACAGGACCATTGCATTTGTTGCGTTAGCCTCTCCCTTGGCCTGGGGTGCTTTCCCCCAGTCTCCTCAATCCCCCATTTTCATCACTCAGTTCTCTGCTCAAGCCTCCTCAGAGACCTTCCCCAACCATTCCTTAACACCATCTTTTCTAATATATCACATTTTATTTTCCTCTTTGCACTGATTACTCTTCGGAAATTAGTTTATGTATTTACTTGCTGATTTGCTTCTCTGGTGGCCTGAATCCATAAGAAAAAACTAGCCATGGGGCGCCTGAGTGGCACAGCGGTTGAGCGTCTGCCTTCGGCTCAGGGCGTGATCCCGGTGTTATGGGATCGAGCCCCACATCAGGCTCCTCTGCTATGAGCCTGCTTCTTCCTCTCACACTCCCCCTGCTTGTGTTCCCTCTCTCGGTGGCTGTCTCTATCTCTGTCAAATAAATAAATAAAATCTTAAAAAAAAAAAAAAAAGAAAAACCTAGCCATGCTGTTAATCATTATATGCCCCATGTTGTTTAAAAAAAAAAAAAAAAAAGGATCTGACTCATTGTAGGTGTTGAATGGCCAGATAAAGGTATTATTATCACACTTTTACAGATAAGGAGAGAAGATTCATGGAGTAAAACTCTCTGACCAAGGTCACACTCTACAAACTTGTTGCTAGCATTCACTGAGCTCTTTCTATGAACCAGACACTGTGCTAATTGCTTCACACATATTCAATAATTTTGTGAAGTGCATATGATCACTATAGAATCCTTGATAAAGATGAGGAAATGTTGATACAGAGACGTTAAGTACTTTTCCAGAGATCACAGTTATTATGTAGCATAGCTGGGATTTGAACCCAGGCAGCCTGGCTTCAGAGCCCAAAGTATCAACTATCATGCCATACCTCCTCCAAGTAAATGTTAGTCAATGGCAGGTTCAAACTCAGGTCTGCTGCTTCCAGAACTTCAGTTCTAGACCACAACATTCTACTGTCCTCAAAAAGCTTACTTGAGCCAAAACAATCTTGGCAAAGAACAACACAGTTGGAGGATTCAAACTTTCTGATTTGAAAACTTACTATAAACCCACAGGAATCAAGACTATGTGATACTGGCATATGGGCAGACATACAGAGCAATGGAATAGAATTATACCCAGAAATAAACCTTTACAGTTATGGTCAATTGATTTCTGTTGTTGTTGCTGTTTAAAGATTTTATTTATTTATTTGAGAGAGAGAGAGAGAGAGAGAATGAGCAGTGAGGAGGGGCGGAAGGAGAGAGAGAGAAGCAGACTCCCTGCTTAGCAGGAAGCCCAATGTGGGGCTCAATCCCAGGACCTGGAGATCATGACCTGAGCCACCCAGGTGCCCCGGTCAATTGACTTCTGACAATAGTGCCAAGACAATTCACTGATACACATGATAATGGGATACGGGATATTCACATGCAAAAGGTGGACCCCTACCTCACACCACACAAAAAAATAACTCAAAATGGCTCAAACACCTAAACATAAGAGTTAAAACTAAAAAACTCTTAGAAGAAAACATGGAAGTCCATCTTCATGACCTAGGCATAGCCCTCTTAAGACAACACCAACAGCACAAGCAACGGAAGGAAAAAAACTGTTAAACTGGACTTCATCAAGGTTAAAAACATTGGTGCTACTTTATGGTCTGTGAATTACGCCTCAATAAACATAAAACCTTGGTGCTTTAAAGAACACCATCAAGAAAGTTAAAAGACAACCCACAGAATGTGACAAAATATTTACAAATCTTATATCTGATAAGGAACTCGTATCCAGAATATATAAGGAAATTTTACAATGCAACAATAAAAAGACAACCCAATTTGGCAAAGGATTTGAATAGGTATTTCTCCAAAGAAGATAGATAGTTACTGGTGAGCATATGTTCAACATCAAGAGTCATGGAGGGAAATGTAACTCAAAACCACAATGAGATACCACCTCACACCCTCATCTTTTGGCTATAATCAAAAGATGAACAAGTGTTGGTGAAGATGGAGAGAAACTGGTACGCTCCCTCACACACTGCTGATGGGAGTGGAAAATGGTGCAGCTGCTTTAGAGAGCAATCAGGCAGTTCTTCGGAAGTGAAACAGAGTCAACATTAGACCCAGCAATTCCATTTGTAGGCACTTACCTAAGAGAACTGAAAACATATATCGACAGAAAAACTTGTATACACATTTATAACAGCATTGTTCATAATAGCCAAAAAAGTGGAAATCACCCAAATGTCCATCAATTAATGAATGGATAAACGAAATGTAGCATGCCCTTACAATTAAATATTATTCAACCATTAAAAGGTAAACATTGATACATGTCATGGCACCGGCGAGCCTTAAAAGTGTGCTGAGCAAAAGAAGCAAGGCACAAAAGGCTGCCTATTGGACAACTCCATTTATAGAAAATGTCCAGAATAAGTAAACTCATAGGAACAGAAAGTAGATCAGTGGTCTCCAGAGGCTGAAGGATGGGGGTACCGGGTTTCTTTTTATGGTGATGAATGTGGTCTATAATTAGTGGTAATGCTGGCACAATTTGTTAATATGTTAAAAACTATTAAACTGTCCACTTTAAGTGGTGAATTTTATGATACATGAGTTACATCTCAATCTTTTAAAAATATTTATCTATTTATTTTAGAGAGAAAGAGAGCAAGAGAGAGAGGAGGGGGAGGGGAGAGGGAGAGGGAGAGAGAGCCCCAAGCTGACTCTGCTCTGAGAGTGGAGCAGAGGTGGGGCTCACATCCCAAGCCAAAACCAAGAGTCAGACGCTCAACCTACTGAGCCACCCAGGCGCCCCATCTCAATTTTTTTTAATGGAAAAAAAAAAAAGCTTACTTGAGCACCTACTATGTGCCTGGTAGGATACTGGGAATCTTCTTGAATCCTTAGGGTCACCAAGGTCTGGTGGTGACACCACTATTAAAATGTTAGAGATTGGGGAAACTGAGGGCCACACAAATGAGCTCACCCCCCCCCACACCCACTTACCTCTCCATTGCAGGAGTAGTTGATCTTCAGGTAGTATGGGAAGCTCAGGTATTTCTGCAAGAAAAAGTTGGGCAAATGTCCAGAGCCCAGCGGGGTGCCAATCTATGACCTCTCCCATTCACCTGACCCCAGTCCCCTCACCTCTCCCTGGTCGGTGGGTGCATCCACCAGCGGGGTGAACACACTGTCCAGTGTCTCCAGGGGCTCTTGATCAAAGAAGCGGTCGCTCATGCCATTCTTGCCTACCCTCTCGAACTTGTTCAGGACAACCTGCCAGGTGCACTCCTGGATATCCTGGATCGCCCACAGCCTCCACGATGCCAGTAGCACCGCCAGTAGTGCCCACAGAGCCCGCATGATTCGGAGTTTCGGCCACGAAGGGCCAGCAAGGTACACCGCGGGGCAGCGTGCAACGTGACTCGAACCTGGAGAGGGGGTCAACACCTGCCAGCCAGACTGCGCCCGAGAGCGGCCTTCCGAGATCCTACCAAGTTCCTGCGCTTTGCCCAGCCCCTGCTTCTCGCCCCACCTCTACTCAGACTTCTGGCTCCACCCTTGCTCTTACTCCTGGCCCCGCCCCTGCACTTGCTGGCCCCGCCCCCGCTCTTGCTCCTGGCTCCGCCCCTGCACCTGCTCCCGGCCCCGCCCCCACTCTTGCTTCTGGCCCCGCCCCTGCTCTTGCTCCTGGTTCCGCTTCTGCTCCAGACTTCGCCCCTGACCCAGATGCTGCACCTGCTCCTATTCTGGATCCCACCTTTATTTTTACTCCAGGTGCCCCCTCTACTCTTGCTCCTGGACACGCCCCTGCTCCTAGTTTCGCCCCGCCTCCTCGCCTCACCCCTTAACCTTGAGCCATACTTGTTCTTTGCTCCGCCTCTGCTCTGCATCCCTCCCCTACTCTTCACCGGGTCTCTGTTTCTGTTTCTGGCTTTGGCTGTGCCCCACCTATTTTCCCCAGTTCTGCTACTCTCTCTGGTCGTGCACTTGCACTTGCACTTGCACCTGCACCTGGCTCCGCCCCCACCACTTGCCCCGTCCCCCCACTTCTCTTCGCATCTCCCCTTTCTCTTGGCCCGGGCCCTGCCTTGGTACTGCGTCCTGTATCTAGCCTCTCCCTTTTCCGGTTCCTGGGCCCAGACTTTCTCCACGTCCCGCCCCTTTCCCTGTCCCCGCCCCTGTTTCTCGCCTGGAGCTTGCTCCTCTGTCGGCTTGCCTTCTTTGCTCCGCCCTCGATCCTGTGTCTGTCCTTGTTCTTCAACCCGCCCCTTATCGATCCGCCTTTTCCCCTGGTCTTTGGAGAGCAGTTCTTCTCGAGCCTGCCCCTCACCCCGCCCCCTCGTAGAACCACGCCCATTCTCCTTAGATACCCTCTCTTTGCCTCGGGATCTGTCCTCTCCCCTGGCCTTCCCCTCGCTCCGCGCCTTCTCCTCGCCCTGCATCTTTTTCTTGTTCCACGAGGGCGCTATCTTGTCGGTCAGCACCTTCTCGGTCCTCACCATTCCCCCGAACCGCGACACCTTTTGGCCCCACACTCCCTTCTCACGACCCTTTTCCATACCCCGGACAGCTACCGGCTCCACGTCCCGCCTCTTATAGCCCCGCACCTACTCATCTCCTCGCTTCTTCTCTTGGCCTCTCCTTTCTCGTCGCCCCGCCCTTTCTCCGCCCCTCCACTCCCCTCCCTTTCTCTTGCCTCTCCCCTTCTCACCTCCCCCTCCTCCCTCCCCTTCTCTCCGCCCCCCGCCCCCCGCATCCCTCCCTGGGGTGGCCCCAGGTACCTCCCTCTTCTCCCCCGCCCCGCGGTACCAGTCACTTAGTTGAAACCGGTCAACCGTCACTTGGCCGCTCCGGTCCCGCCCCTCTTGCCCGGTTTCAAAATGGCCGCCCAGACTTCCACAACCGATTTCCGCCTTTCCCGAGACCTGCCCCCCTCGCGCGCTCGTCTCCACGGTAACGCTCTTCCCAAAAGGCGCCAGCTACTTGGCTGCGCGGTGAAAGCGAGGCTCCAAACCCCGGGTCACTCTGGACACAAGAGTTTGTGATAGGAAGGTCTTCAAGGAGTTCCTCCTGGTTGTGCTGGCGGCCCTTGCTCGTCCTCCGCCCAATTAGGCTTTTATATTAAAAAAAATCTCTTAAAAAAGCGTTAGGTCCCCTTGTGGGAATTAATCTGATGGCGGCTTAACACCCTGCTCTACACAACAAGGGCACAAGCAGCCACCTCACAGAGTTGTGGGGAGTCTATAAGATGAATGCCGTGAAGAATGCCTGCAGGAAATATTCAATAGGTTAATAATTTTCATTTGTATTCTGATGCCTAACAGTTAAGGATTCAGACCATGGCTTTTTGGTGACCTGCAAGGCTGTCTTTAGCCTAAATCCGTGATTTTCACACTTCAGCGTGCATCAGACTCACCGGAAGAGCTTGTTAAACACGTTGTTGGGGCACGTTTTTGCCGCCGCCCCCCCCCCCCCCAGTTTGATTCAGTAGCTCTGAGGTGGGGCTGGAGAAGTTGTATTCCTGGCAAGTTTTCAGGTGATCCTGATATGATGGTCTGGAGACCACACCTTGAAACCAGTGCTCTAAAACAAGCCTTCTGTGTACCGCCCCGCCCCCCAGCGAAATATCCAGTTGATTCCCAGAGCCTTACATAATCTCATCCCGTTGTCATTCCGTTCCCGCTCATCTCCTTTCTCCCTACAGACCTGTGTAGTCTACAGCCCAGTCTCACAGAGGGACTTGAATATCCTTGATCAGGCTTGTTCTCTCTCTCCTCCAGACTGTGTCCAGGTAGTAACATCCTCTGGAACACTACTCCCTACTTTGTCACTGGCTTACCTGGGGTCTTATCTGTAATATATGACCAGTCCCATCCCTCCCCTGGACACACTAGGCCATGACTGCTTCCCACCGAATCACAGGCTCCATGAGGGCAAGGCCTAGAGCTTTCTCCATCACTGTTGTTCCCAACTCTGCCCAACACAGCAAGGAACAGATGTTCTATGTAAACGAAGAGTTGATGGAAGGTTATGCCCGACCCTGCCCTAGCCCGCTCCAGCCTCACAGGCCATGGAGGAGTGACTTCATCTGAGGGAAGAAACTCACCAGCTATGTACCTGAGCCCTTCTAGACTCATGAACAGAGTCAGAGAGACTTTGGTGTCCTCATGGCACACAACCCCCCCCCCCCCAGGAATTCAGCCCTACGTTGGGGGGGGGGGGTCCTCGGTTAGATCTTGATGTTCAAGGTACACCTTGCAGCAGCATTTATGCCAGCAAAAGATTGGCAACCACCCACATGTCCATTAGTGAGACGTTGAAATAATTTATGGGATGTATGTCCTAGAGGAGGAGCACGGCAGACATAAAAAGATAGCAGACCTACTTGTGTGTCTCTGGAATGATCTCCTAATTATACTGGGTGGTGATAAAAGCAAGGCACAAAAATGAGAAGAGTACTAGAAAAAGTATATAAAAGTTGTATATCTTGGGGCACCTGTGGCTCTGTCGGTTAAGTGGCTGCCTTCGGCTCAGGTCATGATCCTGGGGTCCTGGGATCGAGTCCCACATTGGGCTCCCTGCTCAGCGGGAAGTCTGCTTCTCCCTCTCCCTCTGACCCTCCTCCCTGCTCATGCTCTCGCTCTCTCTCTCAAATGAATCAATTTAAAAAATCTTTGAAAAAAGTTGTATATCTATCTATATCTTATATAATATAAAAAAGCAAGGTGCAGAAATGAGGATAATAATCATTAGTCAACAATTTATTGATACCAGACATTGGTCTAAGAGTTTTACAGATATTAAGTTGCTAAATTCTCGAACAAGTCCATGAGGTAGGTGCTGTTATCATCCCATTTTACAGATTAGCAAACTCAGGCACAGGGAGGTGAAATCATTTGCCCAAAGCCACAGAGCTTGGGAGTGACAGAGTTCAGACTTATACCCAGGACTTTGCCACTAGAGTCTGTGACTGTAACCACCTTGCCATACTTGATAGCACTTGAGCATAGTGAAGGAAAAAATAAATGACACACATATGTGCACACACATTGCTGATATTTGCCCGGAAGACCTGAGAAATTGGTGAACACGGCCTGAGTGCCGAAGAAAGACTGACTGTCCACTGTCCACTCTTCTGTACCTTTTGAATTTTTAGCCTGCACTCCCCCCTCCCGTGTCTTGAATTAAACAGGGCCTGGTTTCTTTTTCTAGAAGAATCTGGAAGGAGAAGCAGTGAAGAGTAGAGGCCAGATCACACAGGCACCTCCTGCAAGGTGAGAAGCGACTGTCTCCCCCAGCCAGCTGCTGACTTGAGCAGTGAGGTTGACCATGAGGAGCCTGAAAGGCTGGGAAGCTGACAGAGCTAGACAGCAGCTGTTTCTGAGCTCCTGTGGGACAAGGTGACCAAACAAAACTTTGCTCAGATCCCAGTTCTGCACCTCCTGTGTGACCTTGGGCAAGTTATTTAACCTCTCTGGGCCTTTCCCCAACTGTAAAATATAGAAAATGTACCTAATAGAGTTGCTGAGAAGGTTAAACAAATTACATATTGAGAGCTTGGAACAGTGCCTGGCACATAGTAAATCCCATGTAAGTGTTTTCTTATCACTGTTATTAAAACAATCTTGTATGACTTTTTAGCATGATTTGACAATGGTGAATTCTCCTTAAAATTCTCTCATCTCTTACCGGTTCTCCCTACCCTATTGGTTTTCCTGTTCTTCTATGGAACTCCTTTTCTGTCTCCTTTGTAAGCTCTTCTCTCAGGTATGAGGACACCGGTTGAAAGGTCACTGCTTGTCATATGGAGCCCTTGTTAACCAGAAAAAGAAGCCCCTTTGGGTCATTTTCAGCCTTGAATTTCAGCCCTTGTTTGTTTCCACCCTGCCAGCCAGACATCCCTTATGTAGTTCCCGACCTGCACAACTGTACATGATGACCCTGACAGCTTAATCAATATCTGCCCATTCCCTCCCCACCCTGTCTTTCTAATAAAAGTCCAGTTTTGTTCATACATTCACCAGCCTCTGAACCAAAATCTCAGTCTCAGCCTCAATTCCAGGTGGCAGGGGGAATCCTGAGGAATCCCAGTTAATCATGGGGGCTCCATCACTCTGAGCAAGGATTGGTTCAGGATGGGCATGTGAGCCAATTTTGGCCAATGAGATGGAGGAGGAAGTCTGTAGGGAGGCTTTGGGGGAAGTTGTCCTTGCTTCCAAAGAGACAATATGGGAAGAGATGCCCCCCGCTTCTTGAACTAAAAATCATCATGTCTGGTTGTGATGCCTGGACCTGTGGCAGTCACTTTGGGGTCATGAGGAGAGCCCATGTGGAGCCAAGCCTTCACCTAAAGGTGGCAGAATAAAGAAATTGGGAACCTCAGGCCACAAGACCCTCCTGGAGCTGTGGACTGTCTCATTCGCAGAGCTCTCCCCAACTCTGGTGATGGGCAATATATAATCACCTCATTGTTTCAGCCAGCGCCAATCAGGACCTTGTTACTTGCAGCCCAAATCTTTCCTTACTTTTTTTTAATGTTTCAAGTTTTTATTTAAATTTTTATTTAAATTCTAGTCAGTTAACATATAGTGTAATATTAGTTTCAGGAGTAGAATTTAGAGATTCATCACTTCCATACAATACCCAGGGCTCATCACAAGTGTTTCCTTACTGATATGGATATATCAATACCCTAAAGCTGACTCCTCAAGGCTGGTGTTCTCTCTTCCCCCTGCCCAGGGCTGCCACACCTACCCTCATGGCCTCAGTTCCCCCATCTGTCTCCAGCCTCAACCACACCCTAGACCTTCTGACGCCTTCCTCTGGATGTCCCTTTAGCCCCTCACACCCACCATGTTCCAGACAAGCCTCAGTGTCTCCCCTCAAACTTGTTTTTTCTTCCCAAGTCCCTATCTCAGGGGCAGCCAACCATTCTTGTGCCTTTCCCAAACCTGTCTCTCCCAAGACTGCAAGGCCTACACAGGGCCTGTCCACCTGGCCTCCTGAGCCTGACCTCCACTGCCCCTCTCCCCCTTCTCTCGGCCCCGCCCAGCCCCATCAACTCCTGCTCTGTTCCTGCACCAGCCTCCCCTAAGCACCCAGCCTCGGTCTCCCCCTCTAGTCTACCTCCACACAGCAGCTAAAGCCCAAACCTGACCACAGTCCTCTCCTCCTCAAAATCCTTCCATGGCTTTCTAGCCTTCAAGAAAGAGGGCAAGTTCCCAAACTGGTCATTTAAGGACACATAAGATGCACCCGTGTCCACTGCTCCACCCTCCCTCCCTCCTTCCCCCCATATTCCAGTCACAGTAAACCACTTGCCAGAAGCTGACATAGCTGACATTGACAGGCTTTCCTACCTCCGGGCACACACAGTCCCTTCTCCCTGGAGTGCCTCCCGGGCCCTTTCTTCCTGAATGTTAGCAGGTCCACCTCAAATGCCCCATCCCGTCTGTAACTTTCACAGGGTTTGGTAGAGGGAATGGTCCCGTAGATGGGCCTGTGGCAGCAAGCCCTCTTACTGACGTACCCTCTGGGGAAGGGTCAAATCTGGGGGCAGTAAACAGAAAACCAGTCACCTCCTAGCTCTGTGTCTGAGACCTTGTGCCTCAGTGTCCTCATCTGTGGGAAAGGGTGAGGATGTTATCTTCCTTGTAGGTCAAATACCCAGAACAGGACTGGCCAAAGAAAGCCTCACAGAATAACATGGCCGGCTCTGTGGCTTCATCTTTGAAGTAACTACTGTTACTGTGGCCATTTTACAGATGACAAAACTCAGAATCACAGAGGTGAAGTGACTGCCCGAGGACAGAGGCCAGACGCAGCCAAGCTGGGATCTGGGCCCAAGCAGGCTGGCTTCAGAGTCCAGTGTACCTTATGCAATTAGTCCCCGGGAAATGGGGACAGCTGTTACAATCGTGTCCCGGCTCAGAGCAGGGCCGTCCGTGCCATCCGGAGCCAGGCTGGGTCCCATCTCAGCTTCCTGCCTGCCAGGCTGCTGAGGAGGGCTCTATCCCACAGGCCTATGCCCCAGGGCTCTCCACGCGGATCCCGCTCCCTAGAAACACTTGAGAAAAACAAGTCAGGTCCACCTTCTTCCCCTGAGTTGTTATCCCTTCTTCCAGGAAGCCCTCCCTGACCTTGCAGGCTGGACTGTGCGTCCTCCACCTCAGCCCTGCCCCCTCTGCCTGAGCCTTCTCGAACACACCGCTGACCTTTCTGCCTCCTCCCCTGAAGTCCTGCCTATCCTGGGCTGCTGCTGTGTGGGGACAGGTCTGTCTTCCTTGCTGGACTGGGAACCCATGAGAGCCGGGCCCAGAGCCACCTCAGCTGCTACCGTGTCCCTCTCGCTGCCCAGCCTGGGGCCTGCGCAAAGGACTGAGTTTTGGATGAGTGAGTGTGTTCTTTCCATTCGAGAGAGGAGGAGCCCAAAGCCCAGACAGAGGCAGCCACTTCCCCAAAGCAGAGTGACCAGTCGGGTGCCGGAAATGAGGTCTGAGCCCAGAGCCTGCTAGAATGCGCCTCTGAAGAGTGGCTGAGGGAGAGGCAGATGGAGTCGGTAAAAGAAGGAGATGCAAGGAGAGGGGGTGGGAAAGCCAGAGAGCCCAGAGTGGAGGGAGTGAGGGGGGGGTGGGGAGTAGGAACAGGGAAGTGGCGGTGCCCCGGGGAGCCTGGGACAGGTACAACAAAGGACGGACAGCTGGTGGCAATGCCTCGCGAACCCCGTGAACATGGCCTTGTGCTCGAGGATGGTCCAATACAGCAGCTCCCGTGATGCGGGCCCGTCAGCTGCAGGCCAGGGCCGGCCAGCCTCGGGGCGCCTGCCCCAGCTACCTGCGGATGGAGGCGTAGTCAGGGTGGGAGTCGGCAGTGAGCTGCTGGTGCGGCTCCGGCTGGGGGCCCACAATGTCCACCCGATCATCCTCAGCCTCGCTGAAGCTGGCAGGGCACGGACTGGGCAGCAGGATGAGCTCTGTGAGGCCGTGAAGGTCCGACACGCGGCGGAAACTCTGCAGCACGAGCATCATGACGACCAGGCCCAGGAAGAGGTAGGCTGCGGAGATGGTGAAGGGGCCATGGGTGGACTCAGACCCGCAGGGCAGGGCCCCCCCACCGAGACCCTCCAGGGCAAGGCTGTGCCCCCCTTCCCCGCCCCCGCCCTGCCGTTGGTCCCTGGCCCGCCACCCCGCTCACCTGTGACCAGCACCTTGTAGAGGGCCCGGTAGGGCTGGCCGGGGGCCTCTCCGGGCACATAGTCGCCCAGGCCGATGGTGGACAGGGAGATGAAGCAGAAGTAGAAGGCATCCAGGAAGCTCCAGGCCTCCTCCAGGTGGGCAAAGACGGCAGCCGGCACCAGGAAGCAGATGGCCACCACGACGGCCAGCAGGACCCCCAGGTGCCAGCGTGCCGCCCGCCGAAGGTCCCAGCCGCAGCGCTCGGTGAGCCAGGAGAGGGGTGCGCGGGTCAGCAGCAGCGACAGGCGCTGGGCCGAGGAGGTCAGCAGCAGCATGGTGGCCGGCACGCCCAGGAGCGCGAAGGCGATGGAAAAGGCCTTGCCCGCATCAGTCAGCGGCGTTGTATACCCGTAGCCTGGGGGAGCAAGGGGGAGATCCTGCCATCCACCTGGCACCTCCATCTGGGGGGTCTGTGGCCACCCTAAACGACACTTAATTTCACCTTGGAAACTGCCCCTCCCACAGCCTCTCATCTCCAGGGATGGCACCTCCATCCCGCCACTGCTCAGGCCGCGAGACTTGTCGCCTTGACTCTCATGCCCACTTTCCACCTCCCAGTGAATCCTGTTGTCGCGAACTTTACGTGGACCCTAAACCCACTCACTTCACCCCACCCCAGCCCCACGGCCCCACCCTGGGGCTATCTAATGCAGCAGCCTCCTCCCTCCCTGGTCTCCCTTCTCCCCCACCCCCTGCCCTTGCCCCGAGTCTGTGCCCTCAACCCCCCATCTCACCCCTGCACACAGCCAGAGGGACCCTATGAACATCTGAGCAAGGTCATGATTCTCCCACACTCAGAGACCTTCTGTGGGTCCATCCCATTCAAGTGAAAGGACAAAGTCCTCATCATGACCCACAAGGTCCCACATGGCATGCTCCCACCTCAGGGCCTTTGCACGGAAGTCCGTCCCCGCCCCTCCCCCCCCCAAAAAAGCTCTTCCCCCAGGACTGGTTCCCTTCCTTCCTTCCTTCCTTCCTTCCTTCCTTCCTTCCAGTCTTTGCCCAAATGTCAGTTTTTCAGTAGGGACTTCCCTCACCCCCTTATTAAATTGTTACATCCTCTGACCAAACTATCTTTTTTGTTTGTTTGTTTGTTTTCATAGCACTTCAACCTTCTGGTCAACCATGTGGTTTAAACTCGTATCTGACCCAGCGTGGGCACTTGATCAATAGTCAAAATAATGAATGAAGGGTGTAGGCTCTGAGCTAAGCCTCCGTGTCTCTTTCTCTAAAATGGGTGTGACAAGCCCCTCTGGGCTCCCTGTGGACTGCGGGAACGCAGGGAAGGTCAGTGGGGGTGTGAGCGCTGCAAACGGAAAGAGGATAAAGAGGAGTTCAGGTGTTGGGGACACTGGCCCGCTTTGACAATGTGTCATTTAAAATCTCTTTTTCTCCCCACAAATAAATAAAACTAAAGGGTCAGAGAGATGACTGGGGTGGTAAGGGCTGTGGGTTATGTTGACAGTAAAATGTTGTGCCAAAATGACCACGGGTTCAGCCCTGTGATCAATAAGGAAATGTGGAAACTGCATACACGCGCGGGCATTCACCTGTGCCCATCTCAGAAGAACCGGAAGCCAGGCTTGAAGAGACACCCGTGTTCATGGCTGCACTGTTCACAGTAGCCACAACACGGAGGCAACCCAAGCGTCCATCAACGGGTGAGCAGTAAATGAAAGGTGGTCTGTATATACCATGGGATATGATTAAGCCATAACAAGCAAATCGTGACACATGAGACAGCAGGGATGAATCCTGAGGGCATTGTGCTGAATGAAACAAGCTAGTCACCAAAAGACAAATACTGTATGATTCCACTTATCTGAGGTGCATAAGGTAGGTGAATTCATAGAAACCAACAGAAAGTAGAAATGATGGTGGTTATTCAGGGCCTGGGGAGAGTGGGGAATGGGGAGATACTATTTGATGGGTATAGTTTTCGGTTCTTTCTTTCTTTCTTTCTTTCTTTCTTTCTTTCTCTCTCTCTCTTTCTTTCTCTCCCTCTCTCTTTTAGTTTTTTTGTTTGTTTGTTTTTTTAAAGATTTAATTTATTTATTTGACAGAGAGAGAGACAGCCAGCGAGAGAGGGAACACAGCAGGGGAGTGGGAGAGGAAGAAGCAGCCTCCCAGCAGAGGAGCCTGATGTGGGGCTTGATCCCAGAATGCTGGGATCACGCCCTGAGCCAAAGGCAGATGCTTAACGACTGAGCCACCCAGGCACCCCATCTCTTTTTGTTTTTTGAGAGAGATCTCGCACATGAGTTGGGGGGAGGGGCAGAGGGAGAGAGAGAATCCCAAGCAGATTCTATGCCCAGTGCAGAGCCTGACACAGGGCTCGATCTCATGACCCTGAGATCATGACCTGAGCCTAAATCAAGAGTGGGATGCTTAGCCAACTGAACCACACAGGTGCCCCAGTTTTTTCTTTTTTTAAGTAAGCTCTATGCCCAACGTGGGGCTTGAACTCCCAACCCCAAGAGAAAGAGTCACACAGTCCACCGAATGAACCAACCAGGCACCCCTATAGTTTCAGTTTTGCAAGATGAAAAGAGTTCTGGGGATGGATGGTGGTGACGTTACACAACAATATGGATGTACTTAATGCCACTGAACTGTGCACACAAAAATGGTTAAGATGGTAAATTTTGTTATTTACATTTACACTGTTATTTACAATAACAGAAATGTTATTAGATTTTACCACAATTTTTTTAAATTGGGGTAAAAAATAATCCTCTGGGTTTTGTTAGAATAAAGACATTCCCTCCTCCCTTGTAGCTAGGCATGACTCTGGAATAATTTCTGGTCAATGAGTTATACATGAGAGAAGCAAGCAACTTCTAGAAATTTTCCTTAAAAAGAGGAAGATGCCAGGGTGCCTGGCTGGCTCAGTCGGTTGGACATCTGCCTTCAGCTCAGGTCGCGATCTCGGGGGTCCTGGGATTGAGCCCCGCATAAAGTCGTCAGGCTCTCTGCTCAGCAGGGAGTCTGCTTCTTTCTCTCCCTCTGCCCCTCCCCCTCCTCTTGCTTTTTTTCTCTCTCTCAAATAAATGCAATCTTATAAAAAAAAAAAGGACGATGCCTATTCCCTTTCTTTCCTCCCTCCTCTGCTGGCTGGAATACAAACGTGAAGGCTGGACTTGAGCAGCCATCTTGGACCATGAGGTGACCTTGTGAATGGAAATCGCACAAAGGAGCACAAGGGTCTCTGACCATGCAGCACCATTTTGGTTTTGGACTGACAACCTTGAATGTGAGCAAGAATTAACTTTCATCTATTTAAGCAACTGTCCTGTGAGGTTTATCACTCATGGCTCCCACCCTCATTAATCACAAGGACTTGGATGGAGAAACTCCAGCAGCCCAGCTGAAATGACAAATTTGCAAATGACACGAAAACCTTATAAGCAGAAAACCCATAGAGTTCGCATGGAACGGAGGCTGTGAGCCTTCACTGACTACCTCAAAGAGCTGAGTCCCAGTCAGGGCTTTGCCATGCATTCCCTGCATCACCTTGGCCACGTGCCTTCTCCTCTCTGAGCCTCAGTTTGCCCCGAGTGCCACCAAATGGGTTCATAAACAGTCCCTTCCTCAAGTACAACTGCAGTAACCCTCCCAGGTTGGGACAGGGCGTAGCGCCTACCAAGGGCATGGACAGAGTTAAGCGTGACTGTAATGCTCACTTCCCCTCTCCCGGGTCCCAGTTCCAGGCGGGCCGACTGGTCTACCAAGGCCTCGACTGCAGCACGGCTGCCCGGATGGAGTCCAGGCCACAGGTCTTCCTCAGAAGACAGAGGCCTATGACAAAACCAGGGACGCTGTGGGAGAGGTGTCTCTGAATCACGTCTGGTTTTCTGATTCTCTTGATACATTCAGGGCTCCTGGCTTCACCAACAATAATGACAACCCAGGCTCAGTAAACCTGTTATTACCAGCACTTCCCACTGACAAGGACTCCCTCCCTCCTTGACCAAACGTCAGTCAGTTCCTCTATGCTCTCGTCTTGACTGGCCCAGTTTTAGCAGGAATCCTAAGCCACTTTCCCCCTCCCTTCTGTGTCACCTCTTAGTCATTTTTCTATCCACTGACCCCTCACGCCACCCTCAGCTCTAAATCTCCAGCTGCCTTCAACTTCAATTCGGAGTTGAGGTCGGTCTCTCTCCCTTATTGCAATAACTTACCATTTTTGACAAGTGACAGAATAAACTTCCACACTACGCACGGGTATCACCTTCTTCGTGCAAGTCGATGAAGCCTAGCGTGGTGTGGTGGTTAAAAGCATGGGACTCTGAGGCCTCAGGGCGTCAGTTCAAATCTCCACGCCTCCCTAGCTGTGGGAACTTGGGCAAACTGTCCAACCTCTCTGGGCTTCAGTGTCTATTGCAGAAAACAGGGCCACGAATGGCACGGCTGGTGTGCTGACTGAGTTAAAGGCCGCACACGCTAAGTCCTCTAGAGGTTTCATTATTACTGTGATGTGGGGACTGTTATGATCTCCATTTCAGAGATGAGGAAGGACCCCCGGGCCAGAGGGGCGGCAGCCGAGCAGAAACCCAAACCCAGGATGCGCCTGCCTTGAGTTTGGCTTCTGCACCTGTCCAGGATCTGGGAGGAAGCAGAGGGAGACACGGATGTGACCCAGTGATGGGCAGGAGCAGGTCGGGCAGGCCCGGCCAGCTGGGTGGAACAGTCTGTGAAAAGCATCCAGCCCTGCTGCCTGTGGTCTTGGTTTGCCGGTCCACACAATGGGGCTACCTGCTACTTCTGGCAGGAGGGGGAGTTAAGAGTCTGGGCCTGTCCCAGCCTCCTCCCCCAGTCCAAATCCCCCGGTAGAGGTGAAGAGGAAGTTTGGGGGCTGGGGAAGGGCAGTGGAAGGACCAGTAGAACCTGACAACAAAGGAATTTCCCAAAGGAATTTCCCCTGTCTGGACGCTAAAGCGGGAAGGGACTTTCAGGGTAGGGCTGGGGGGAGGGGGTCAGTTACACTTGGTGGAGGGGGTGTTCAGAGAAGGGGCGTCAGTAATCGGAAATCAGAGGCCAGTGTCCTGGTTTGAACTTGCAGATCACGAATGGGATTGGGAGGGGAATCCTCGGGCAAGGGGGCTTCTGAGCCCACGGATGCCTGAGGGCACCTGATGGAGGTAGACAATGTTAAAGGGATGATGGGAGGGGGGGTGTCCCTGGTCCTGGCTGAGAAGGGTGGAAAGAGGTCACGAGTGGGTACTGGGAAGAGTTCTAGGGTGCTGAGGGCCTGGAGTGTCCTTGATGGAGGGGAGAATTTCAGGTCCAAAGCCAAGGGGAGCAGTGTTGGGGTGGAGATGGAGGTCCCATTTGTTGGTCTGGAGAAGATTGGAGGGGTGTCAGGTCCCCAGAAGACCCATTCTTAGGAAATCCAGGGTGGGCAGGGGGTCTCAGGATGGGGGTAGCAGGTGCAGAGAGCAGAATCTCGTGGCTGGCATCCTGTGGGGTGGGGGGTGTGAATCAGGATCTTGCTCTCAACGACAGTATGTGTGGAGGGTGCTGGGGTCCCTTCTAATAGAAGGTCCAGGTGGTTCTGGGGCTCTTACTGAGGGGTGCCAGCATCCAGAGAGTGGTGAGAGTCTCATTTAGGGGTTCTTAGGTTCAAAGAGGCCCCCATGGAGAAGTCCCTGGTTTGGAAATTGCTAGAAGTTTTGCTGGAGCTGTTTCTGGGACTGGAGAGGTGGAAGTCCTGGCTGAGGGGTTTCTGGTGGGAAAGTCAGTGGTCCTTCCTGCAGGGAACTCTAGCTCCCTCCACACATTCACCCTTGGGAGCTGCTGACTTGGAAGCCCCAGGTTCAGAGGGAATGGGGGTGGTCCTACTGGGAGGAAACCCCTGCCTTGAAGGCTCCCAATACAGGGGAGATGTCAAGATGGAGGGCTCCTGTGTCTGCAGTCAGGGCTAAGTGCTGGGGAGTATGGGGCTACCTGCTTTGGAATATGAGGATGAGGGGTGGTCCTTGGTCCGGAGGACGACAGGGGCTCTTGCTGGGGAGTAGCCTAGGTCCAGAGGGGTGGAAGTCACCCATCGGGGCCCCAGGTCCTCTTGAGGGATCCATACTGGCAGTAAAATCTTCAGTGATGGTGCCCTGAGAAGGCGTGGAGATTCAGGGTCCTCACTGGGGCACCAGGGTCAGGAGGAGGCAGGGGTAGGACTTCCCAAGGGGCATCCCCGAAGGACAGATCTGGAGACTCAGGAGACATCCTGGAGGGAATGGCGGTCTGAGCCCAGAGAGAAGGGCAGAGGTCCCTTCATGTCTGAGGTCCGGGTCTAGAGGGGGCGAGGGTCTCCGGGGGGTGGGTCCCGAGTCCTCGCTAGAGGTCTCTGAAAGTAGTCCTAGGCCCAGAGGACCCTGGACGGGCACGGGTCTCCATCCTTGGAGGAGGAATGGGGTCCCAAATGCTCCCTGGAAGGTACCCTGAGGACAGCCCTAGTCTCGGAGGGAACCGGGTTGGGGGGTTCCTACTGGGAGGAAGGGCTTGGATGGATGTTCCCCAAAGAGGGGGAGGATCCCACCTGTGTGGATCCTAGGTCCTCGTTGGGGCGTTTCCAGGGGATCCTGGTCCCGGAGCGGACTGGGAGCGACCCGCCGGGACAAGAGTATTTCTCGAGCACGCCCGGGTCCCCAGGCGGAGCGGCGCTCACGTACCCACGGTGGTGACCAGAGTGCTGGCGAAGAAGAGCGCCGAGGCAAAGTCCCAGGCGGGGTCCGAGGCGTTGGCAGGCCCCGAAGCGTTGGCGAGCGCGGCGCGCCCCAGCCGTCCGGCCGCCAGCACCCGCTCCACGAACGCGTCCAGGGCGGGGGCGGCCACGCACGGGCTGCGGCGCAGCAGCTCCTCGCGCAGCGTCTCCAGCTCGGCCCGCAGGCGAGCTTCGTGCGGCTGCTCCAGCCGCGCCACCAGCAGCGCGCCCAGCACCAGGTACACGGCGTACGCGGCCAGGGCGCCCGCCAGGAGCGCGCCCCGCCGCATGGCGCCCGCCGCGACCTGCTCTCTCCACCGCCCCCGTCGGCCCCGCTGACGTGGCCCCCGCCTCCCCGCCGCCCGGAGCCCAGCTTCAGTTCCGGCAGTGCTCGAGGCGCGGCTGCCAGCGCCCCGAAGAGGAAGAGGGAAAAGGGGAGGGGCGGGGGGGGAGAACGCCCCGCCTCTGGTAAACTGAGGCACGCCCAAACGCCAGGTGTGAGTGTGGAGAGGGTGGAGCCCCGCGCTCCGGGACCCAGGACACCAGCAGGTTGGAAATGGTGTGTGTGTGGGGGGGTTCCTCCATTCCTTCCATTCCTTCCATTCCTTCCCTCTCGTCCTCCCGGGAGTCTCGGCTCCCTAAGTTAGAGAAAATCTGAATTCTTCCTCTGGCCGACCGAGAAGTCGCTCCGCAACTCCCCGGGGCCATCGCGATGGGCGGCAAAGATTGGGCACTGCAGCGGGGCGCGTGGCTGACGGGGCAAGGGGACAAATTGAAATCCAGCCCTTGCTCCATTCGCCCAGTCCTGCGTTCTGGAGTGGGGTTGCACCCGCCTGGAGAGGACGCCAGTATAATTCACAAGGAGGGGGGCGCCTGGGTGGCTCAATGCGCTGGGCGTGCAGGACTCTTGGTTTGCGCTCAGGTAGTGATCTCATGGATTGTGAGATCCCGCTGGGTTGGACTCCGCTCAGCCGGGAGTCTGCTTGAAGACTCTCTGCCTCTGCCTTTCCCCCTACACACAGGCGCTCACTCTCTTTCTAAAATAAATAAATCTTAAAAAAAATAATAATTCAGAGACTCTTAACCGTACAGAACAAAGTGAAGGTTGCTGGAGGGGAGGTGGGTGAAAGGATGCTGTAATTGGGTGATGGGCGTTAAGGAGGGCACTTGATGGAAAGAGCACTGGGAATCACTAAATTCTACCCTGAAATTAATAATACACTATATGTTAACTAACTTGAATTTAAATAAAAATAATCATGATAATAATTCACAGCAAGGGACACCACAGAGGCAGGTGTCCTCTGTCCCTCACAGACAGAGTCCCCAATCTGTCCTTAGTTCAAATCTCTGCTCAGTGCCTACTTTGTGTCTGGCCCTTTGGTGGGTAATGCTGGGGACCCAGCAGTGACCCAGGCAGTTGTAGACCTTGCCCGTGGGGGGACTCCCGGCATTTCAAGTTCTAGACCTTGGCCGAGGGGTGGGGGTGCGGGGCTCCTGGAGTGGCAGCCCAGAGGGTCAGGGGTGTGATGAGGGAAGCACAGACAGAGTGACTGGAGCTGGGATGGGGGAACCGAAAGAACTGTGAATGGAGCCCCCAGGAACCCTGAGGAGATAACTGATCCAGCTTAGGGAGGTCAAGAAAGCTTCCTGAGAAAGGGGATGTCTGAGCTGAGACATTAAGGGAGAATGGGAGTGAGCCGGGGTCTTTCTTCCTAGCAGAACCACAGATGCACATCTCTATGGGGGGAGGGAGGGTCTTCCCTGTTCCCTGTTTTTCTCCACATACCTCTCCAGCTGTAACTAGCACTCTCCCTAACGACCATTGGAGGGCAGCCAGGAATCCCAACCACATCAGAATGGCAGAGGAGTGGGGCTTGGGGCCCAGCTCAGACACACCCCAGCTGGTTCTATTTATGAAGCTGTGACAGTTCTAGGGGCAGAGCCCAGCTTAAGGCTGACAACCCACAGGAAGAGACACTTGATAATAAAAACAGTAACGGCAGCTGCCAGTGATCAAAGGCTTACAATATGTCAGGCCCTCTGGAAGCAGTGGCCTTGTAGCAAATCCTCAACCTCTCCTATATCATTCCCATTAAACAGATGAGAACATTTAGGCTGAAAAGGGGTCTAATTATACAACTGATAAGGGGTAAATATGAGGTCAGCAGGAAGCCAAAACTCTTGCTTTACTAAAAAAATACCGTGAATATTACAAAATATTCATGGAAGAGCTTAAAGAGGGAGAGCTGAGGATGAAAAAAATGGTGGTGGAGCCCAAGGGATGCATGTTAAGCCAGGGGTGCAGAGGAGGAATGGGGGTACCTCAGTCATGAAAAAAGAGGACCGCGACTGAGCCAGGACTCATAACTGAGAGACCAGAACAGTCCTCAAGGTCCCTAGAAAAGACAACATCTCGGAGGAAGAAAGGGAAAGCCACAGTGACAGGGTCACTTGCTGACATCCTTCCGGAGTGCTATCACGGCCCAGAAGTCACTTCTACCATTGTTTTTGCCTGAGATAAGCGGAGGGGACTGAGAAGCAGAGAGAGACTAAGGAAACTGCGTTTTTAAGGCTCCTCACTTGCAGGTATGCCTGTGTTTTGGCAGATGGGGCAAAACAGGTCCCAACGAAAGGGCATTTTTATGAATCTCTGGGAAAATGTCTAAAGAGATCTTCAAAGAAAGACATCTGCTTCTTCCTACCTAACTTCTTGGGTGCCCTTTTCTCACTCTAAATATTCACTTTAATACCTAAGGTCTGCCGAAAATGTATAAGCGTTAGAGTCCGCATAACGCCGCTTAGCCCCTCGAGAACACAAATGGATCTCTCCTCCGCTGCTCCACACCCTTCCCTGGCTCCCCAGTGCTCTCAGTGACCCAAATTGAGCGTCTGTCTATAGAGAACTCCATTTCCCATAGGTCTCATCACTCGATGCCTACATTTCCCATCATGCACTATACGGCGGGCTCCTAGGATTGTTCTCGGCCCCGCCCTCCTGCCCCACTAGTGCTGACACTCGCCTTCCGCCACCGGCCTCCAGTCCCCGCCTCTTACCCACTGCCAACTCGTGAAGGCCTCAGCGAGGGGCGTGGCCTCTGAGCGATCGTGACGCCCATTGGCTGTCGCGCCGTCGGTGGGCCGTGGCTACGGGAGCCGGGCGGGCACATTTCGAACCGTGGCTGGGGCGGCGGCGGCGGCGGCAGCTGCGACGGAGAAGGATGCACCCGGCAGGCTTGGCGGCGGCGGGGACGCCCCGGCAGCGTAAGTGGCGTACGTGGCCGGTGGAGGAGATCGGGGCGGGGTGGGGGGGCTGGCGGGGGCGTGGTGGGGCTGCCGCGGCAGTTGGCGAGGTCCCTGCGGGTCGGAGGTCACGGGGTCAGGGAGCTGGAGCTTCGGGTTGTGCACAGCGCTGGGATGCCAGGTCCGGGTAGGGGGCGCGTTGGGGTCGATCCTTCTTTTCTTTAGGAAATTCCTTTGGGAGAAAACAACTTTGGGCAGGATATTGTGTGATGTGCAGGAGAACGGGACTTTCATTCATTTGCAGTTAGCGATCAGCCTTCTTCTCCCCACCCTTCGGTGGCCTCGGGCTGTCGCCCACGCTCCGCAGGACAGTGTTCAGAGCCCTTCGTGAGCGGAGAGGGCCATGTTTACCTCTCATTTAAGATTTGAACCTGTATATCTTGTACTGCTCACCCCCTTTCCCCGTCTCTGTTAATTTGTATCTCTAAGTTCCTCTTCATCTCCGTGAGCGTGCGTGCATCTCATTTATTCACTGAGCGTATCCTGCCTCAGCTCTCCTTGGCCAGGCAGGCCCTGTGCTGGAATTTGGGTACCTGGTAGTAACCAGCATAGCACTAGCCCTTGTTAACTCACAACTTAGGTTTAGCGGTGAGACAGACACTAAACTCGGAACAAACAAGTCAGCGAGAAAATCTGGGGAGTCATGACGGCTGTAAAGGGAAAAATCCAAGATGCGTGGAGGTTCAGAGGCCCGATGTGCTCATTCCTCCCTCCAGCCATAATAAGGTGCCTGGCTGGCCCCGAGGGGGGTGATGCTGGGGCTACGGCAGTGCCCAGACAGCCCTGGTTCCTGTCCTCGGGGAGCTACGAGTACAGAGCAGAAGACAGCCGCAGTCTGGAGCGGTGGTGGCCTGATGGAAGCACAGGCGAAGGGGTCAGGACCAGGATGGAGGGGCTGTGGTAGCCCAGCTTAGGCATGTGACACAGCCTGGGCGTGTCGGTGAAGCTTCCTGGAAGAGGTACCTCCAATAATGAGGAATTTGCTCGGAGAAGGGGATTTGTGGTGAGAGGCCTGTGCCAAGTAAACCAGTGGACAAATGAAAACAGCGAATGTGATAAGTACTTAGACGGGGAAAGGAACCACCAGATACTATGAGAAAGAACAAGGTGGGGCTAGTGCTTTCTACTGAGGAGTGAGGAAGGTCTCTGAGGAGGAAACTCTTGAGCTGAGGCCTCAGAGCTATATTGCAGGTGTTAATCCTGGGAAGATGTTCCAGAGTGATAGCAGTGCATGTTCAAAAGCCTGTGTGGGCTAGAAGCTTGGCAGAGTCAGGGCCCAACGGGCCAGTGTGTGACTGGGTGCAGTGAGCCCCAAGAGAGGTAGCAAGCGAGGGTGCTTGACAGGGCTGGGGTCATGCAGGGCCTTGTAGGTGCGTGGATATCATTCACAGCACAGTGGGTACTGATCTTAGGCAGGGGACAGGAGATGTCCTCTTGTGCATTTAAAAAGATCACTCTGGCTGCTGACTGGAGAGAAGGTTGGTAGAGCAAGAATGGGCAGGGGGGCTTAGTAGGAGGACATTTAAGTCAGGTTTAAGACCACGGAGTCTGAAAGGGGAGGGTAAACATTGAGACATAGTGGGTGAGAACTAGCAATTGGTTGGGTGCCAGAAAGAAGGGGAGTCAGGGGCTTGGACAATGGGGTGAGGGCCCCGTAGGGAGCTGGCCAGACCTGGGTGTGGGGCCAGGAGAAAAGTAGTGGCTGGGGACAGGGCCCACCGCCCAAGGCGCATTGCGGCTGGGAAAGCTGTGGGTGGGTGAGATTGCTGTAGGTGAGAGGCAAAGCCAGAAGTGTGGAAAACTGGGCCACATGTTTCAGGGAGCTGAAAAACAGTCATGGGTGGAGAGGGACCAATTCGGAGACCATCAGCTCTGTAAAGGCAGGAGGTTTTTTTTTTTTTTTTTTTTTTTTTATTTTTTTTTATGGTTCTATTTATTTGACAGAGAGAGAGCACAAGCAGGGGGAGCGGCAGGCAGAGGGAGGGGAAGAAGCAGTCTCCCCACTGAGCAGGGAGCCCGATGCGAGACTCGATCCCAGGACCCTGGGATCATAACCTGAGCCGAAGGCAGACGCTTAACCGACTGAACCACCCAGGCTCATTAGGTCATTGCTATATCCACTGTGCCTGCAGCAGAGCCTGACACACAGGGGTGCGTAAGAGGTATTTGTGGGGCTCAGGAAAGAGACGGAGGTAGGTGCAGTGTCTCAGAAGCCAAGAGAAGAGAGAGCTGGAAGGTGGCATTGGGGACAGTGGCGTCACATGCTGCTTGAGTCGGATGACAGTGGCTAATGGCCTCGGCCTGGCTGTGTAGAGGGACGTTTAGGAGGCTCTTGGGGGGCAGAATCCCAAGTATCGAGGGCTGATGTGGGGCAACAGGGAGGAAGGAAGGGTTTGCACCAAAGCTCCCAGAGTGGGAGAGGGGAAAGGGAAGTGAGCCTTGGCGGTAAGTGAGCCGGGACCAGTGCTGCTGGCTTTGGGATGGAGCACACCTGGGTCTGTTTTCAGGCAACAAGTAACTTGAGAGGAAGAGTCAAGGGACTAGTAATCGACAACAGGTGGCAGGGCTCGACACTTTTTCTGTGTCAGGCCAGGGGCTGAGGAGTTTCTGAGCGTCACTTGGCCTTGGGCCATGAACTCTCCACGGCAGAGAGAACTGAGGTGCAGACAGAGTCAGGATGCCAATGATTTTGTTCCTCTGCCCCATCTGACGGCAACCCTCTCACCCCTTCCCTGGGCCCACAGTGGTGCCTGGGACACAGGAGGAGCTCAGCAACTGCTGTGGCGGCATGGCTTATGGGTGAGGGGCAGGGGCCCTGGAGCCAGAGTGCTGGGTTCAAGTCCGTCCTCTGCACATTCCCCTTCTCTTCCCTCCTTACCCTACCCCAACTAAGCACGCCTCCAGCAGGTCCTATCCCTCCGAACTCCAAAATCCGTCCAGAAGCAGCCCAGCCCCTTTCCCAGCACTGCCCCCACCCCTCCATCCCTATTCCCCCCATACACACTGGAGCAGCTTCCTCCCCCCTTCCCTCTTCTTGCCCCCCACCCCCACCCCAATCTGTTCCCCACAGGAAGCCAGAAAGACCTTTTAAAAACTTGAAGCCTGGCTCTGCTCCATACTGGTCCAATGACTTTGGGCAAGGGCCTGAACCTCTCGGGGGCTGGCTTTTCCTGTCTGTAAAGTGGGGTGGGGGGGCAATAGCACTGACACAGACGGGGCTGTTGTGAGGATGAAATGAGTTAGTCCATAGTGCTTAGAACACAGCCTGGGATGTGGCAAGTGCTCACGTGGGGTTTAATTCTCATAACATTGACCAGCCCGCCTGAGCTAGAGTCCTGCCCTGTCACTCACTCAGCCTGGCCCTGCACACAGGTCACCCCCCCAAGGCCTTGGTCACCACCTCTGTAATGTGGGGCAGGCCCTCATTTCTCAGGGTTTCATCAGCTACCTACTCTAGCCCTGTGTTAGGGGCTGGGGATCCAGCCATGAACAAGACAAAGCTCCCCACCTGGGGGGGGCTCCCATTTAGTGGGGAAACTGAACAAAATAAAGCAAGCAGCCAGTCCATCAGCTGGTGCGGAGGTCTGGATAGAAGTGAAGTAGGGAAGGGGAGTGGGGAGTGCTGTCGAGGACCATGTGGTTGTAGACAGTGGTAGGAAAGGCACCCCAGAGCCAAGACCTTGAGGAGAGGAGGGAGCTGTGGGACTGGGGGGGGGGAGCATTTGGGCAGAGGAACAGCTGGTGCAAAGGCTCTGAGGTGGAAGCGTGCCTGGTGTGTTCGCTGAACATTGAAGCTCACGTGGCTGGAGCAAACAAGTGAGGGGAGCTCCAAGGGAGACCCTGACAGAGACCCTGTTTGTGAAAGGCTTAGGACAGGATCCTGTGCACAGTAGGCCCAGCACATAGTAGCCCTCGACGTCATTGTCACTGTTGCAATTTGGACGGAGAGATGACAGGCAGACAAAGCCAGCCCCGCACCTGCCTCCACGCCCATCTGACCTGCAAACCAGTGCTTCGCTGCAGGAGAGCTCCTACGGCCTGAATGAAGCAATGTAGCTCCCCACCCTCTTCCCCTGCAGCATCTAAGCGGAGGATCCCCGTGTCCCAGCCCAGCATGGCCGACCCCCACCAGCTCTTCGATGACACGAGTTCGGCCCAGAGCCGGGGCTACGGGGCCCAGCGGGCACCCAGCGGCCTGGGCTACCCTGCAGCCTCCGCCTCCCCCCAGGCTGCCTTCCTGGCGGATCCTGTGTCCAACATGGCCATGGCCTACGGCAGCAGCCTGGCCGCCCAGGGCAAGGAGCTGGTGGATAAGAACGTGAGTGGGCGGGGCTGCTGGGTGTGGGGGGGAAGACGGGGCGTGAGGCCAGGGCTTCAGGCTTGGGCGCCACCTCCCCCCAGATTGATCGCTTCATCCCCGTCACCAAGCTCAAGTACTACTTCGCTGTGGACACCATGTATGTGGGCAAAAAGCTGGGCCTGCTCTTCTTCCCCTACCTGCACCAGGTCAGCACCCCGCCCGCTGAGGTGAACACGGCCTCAGGAGGGGCAAAGTCCGGGGGTGGCGGTGGAGGGGTGGGGGCAGAGGGTGAGTCAGAGGCCCGTGGTATGGGGGGGGGGCAGGTCTGCCCCAAGAGAGGGCCTGGACGCAGTGTGGGAGGAGCCCCCCCCCCGGGGGGTCCTGCCCGCTCCCCTCACTCTCCCCCACAGGACTGGGAAGTGCAGTACCAGCAAGACACGCCGGTGGCCCCGCGCTTTGACGTCAACGCTCCTGACCTCTACATTCCAGGTTCCCCTCCCCGCCAGCACCCTGCACCCTCCTCCCTCTGGGCGGGCGCGTCTAGGGCAGAGGCGTAGGTGCCTAGTGGCCCAGGGTGGTCCGTCTTCCTCTGACCAGTGTCTGTGTGTCTGCCTCCACAGCTATGGCTTTCATCACTTATGTCTTGGTGGCTGGCCTGGCGCTGGGGACCCAGGATAGGTAAGGGAGGCCTGGAGTAGGCAGAGTGGGGTGAGGTTTGGGGGGCTGAGGGGCAGTCAGGAAGGTCTCTTGGATCTCCTGACTCGGAACAGCCCTACCGTGCTCCCAGTTGGCCCAGGACAGAGGCCTTGGGGTCACAGTCAGCGTCACCCTCACCTCTTCCCTTGCTTTCCACCCCTGTGCAGCCCATCACCACACCTGTGGTGGGTGACTCTTAACTCCATCCTTCTTCTTAGCCTCCACCACCAGATCCGGCTCATCCTCACTGCCTCCTAACCAGCTGCTTTGCTCACATACTCTCACCGATTCCAACAGCAGCCAGGAAGATCTGGTCTGAGATGTGGGTCTGGCCACGTCCACCCTGCTCAGAAGCTGCCCGT
>NW_024424341.1:50016643-50018208 GCF_017311325.1 Ursus maritimus | reverse complement strand
GTAGCCCTGGCTCCTGAGTCTCGTGCACCGCCCTGCCTCCGTGCAGCCTCTTTCTGCCCCTCCTCCTCACTCTGCTTCTCCACTCTAGGCCTCTTTCATCCTCCAGAGTGCCCGGTGCTGCCATTCCTACCCCAGGGCCTTTGCACATCCAATTCCCTTTGCTCAGGAGTATGTTCCTCCCCAGCATCACCTGCGGAGCACCTGCTCACCTGCAATGTCTCCATTCTGGTGTCACATACTCAGGGAAGCCTTCCCACCCCCCAACTGGGTCAAGCCCTCACATCTCGCTCCTTGGCCCCAGTTCATTCCTTTTGTGGCATCGAAAACGATTGTCATTAGACTCAATTAATTTTTGAAGCACTGGGGATATGGCAGAGGCCGTGGTCCTTTGCCAGTCAGCTCCTTATTCCTTCAGGCCTCAGCTCAGATGTCCTTTCTTCTGGGGAGCCCTCTCTGACACTGTCTCCCGACTGGGTCAGGCACCTCCCCTGCCCTGTGCTTCCCTCATCCCAGCCCTGACCTCTCGGGGCTGTCACTGAGGACTGGTCTGCCTTCCCTGGCATGAGCGTTCCATGAGGACAGGGTCCAGATCCATCTTGGTCACTGTTGAGTCTCCAGCCCCACCCAACACAGGCTGTCTCCAGGTGGATGCTCTGGGAGGGGGTGAGCCGGCCATCGGAGTGACAGCTCGGTGCCGGCAGGTTCTCCCCAGACCTCCTCGGGCTGCAGGCAAGCTCCGCGTTGGCCTGGCTGACCTTGGAGGTGCTGGCCATCCTGCTCAGTCTCTACCTGGTCACTGTCAACACTGACCTCACTACTATCGATCTGGTGGCCTTCTTGGGCTACAAATACGTTGGGTGAGTACCCCCTACCCCTCCCCCCTCCAGCCCCAGCCCCGAGGTCTCTTCCTCAGACCAGCCTTCCCCTCTCTTCCCAGGATGATTGGCGGGGTCCTTATGGGCCTGCTCTTTGGGAAGATTGGCTACTACCTGGTGCTGGGTTGGTGCTGCGTGTCTATCTTTGTGTTCATGGTGAGCTGGGGCTCGGGAGGATGAGACTTGAGGGCATAAGCCCTCAGAATCGGGGTCCCTGGAGGCATCCAAGCAGAGGATGTCAGGCAAGGAGTTGAGGCGAGAGCCACATTGCTGAACTGAGGAGCCTTAAAGTGGCTGTCCCAGCCTGAGGGTCAGGAGGGCCTCCTGGAAGAGGGGGTGTCTAAGCTGGGGCTGGAAGGAAGAGAAGGAGCCTGCTGGGCTGTTAGGGTGGGCCCTCACCCTCACTCCACTCTTCCGTGGTGGGCTTTCCTGCCAGAATTTCTGTTAGGATGAAAAAAGGTTCGGTACCACTGGAAGTAGCTTCTCTGGGTCCCCAGCAAATCCCTTCCTCTCTTTAAACCTGCTTCCCCTTTTGTAAAAAGGGGGATGATGATGAATGCACCTCAGGGCCCTGGGAGGAGGCAGTGTGAGCATATGTGAGGAGCAGAGGGCAAACACTGGCCAAATCTGACCCTCAGATAAACTTTGACTTAGAGGTCATTATTTTAAAGTTAAAAAAAAAAAAAAAAA
>NW_024424341.1:49963061-50016633 GCF_017311325.1 Ursus maritimus | reverse complement strand
AAAAAAAAAAAAAAAAAGCCTTTCTGGCTTATGTTGGAAACTGTCGTCCGGCCAACGTAAGCCACGGCTGGGCCTGCCACCCTCCTCAGGCACCCTCCTCAGGCAGGGTATTCACCGCGAAGCTCTGCATCTCACACGGGGCCTCGCCTGCCGCACGGGCTTGCAACCCTCACATCTGCTCCCAAGCCTTGGGGAGAAGCAAGCCCTCAGCATCTATTAGAAGAGATGTGGGGGGAAACCTAGGCTCCCTGCGAGCAGAGACTGAGCCCAGCCGCCCCGGTGGAGGCAGAGAGGCAGGGCTTGGAGTACATCCAGGCGCCCCCGCCCGGCCCGGGACTCAAGGGTGAACCCCCCTTCCCGCCCCAGATCCGGACGCTGCGGCTGAAGATCCTGGCGGAGGCAGCGGCCGAGGGCGTCCCGGTGCGCGGGGCCAGGAACCAGCTGCGCATGTACCTGACCATGGCCGTGGCGGCGGCGCAGCCCCTGCTCATGTACTGGCTCACCTTCCACCTGGTGCGGTGAGGGCGGCCCGGCCCACGCCCCAGCTGCTGCCCGCGGCCGCCGCTCCCCCGCCCGCCGCGCGCCCCGGGGCCCGCCCGCTGGGCACCGGCGCCGCCCCCACCCCAAGACCCTGCCCCCCGTCCCCCCGCCCCCCGCCGAGGTGCCGAGATCGCCAGCCGCGCCGGCCGCCCGCCAGCGCGGCGGCTGTTCCGGAAACAATAAACCGTGATGGGCACGGCGTGGGCAGCCTCTCCTTGGCGCGGCCGCCCGGCAGGGGGCAGGCCCGGCCCGGGAAGCGGGGCGGGCGGGGTGGGGCGCGGCCGGTACCCCACTTCGCGACCAGAAGGCGACCCGAGAGCGGAGCAGAGGTTTAATGAGATTCGCCCACGCCCGTCAGCGAGGAGCCTCCTTCTTCGCCTTCCCTTTCTTCTCCTTCTTTTTCACCTTGGGCTTCTTCACCTTGCCCGGCGCGCTTTTGTGCCCTTCCGAGGCGGCAGCGTGAGGCTGTGGGCGGAGGGGACGGAAGGGGACAGCGAGGGTTCGGCCGCTGAAACGACTGCCCGGGACTCTCCCGCACCCGGGGCGCCTGCTTGCGGGGAGCCTTACCTTTGCTTCCACGTCGGAGTCGCTGGAGCTGCTGCTGGAGTCAGAGGAGCTGCGGTGACCGCGGCCCTGCTAGTCGGAGGCGGGGCAGTGAGGCCCGGACCCCTGACCCGGCCCCCGCCCCCAAGTTGGAAGCCCCGGGGCTCGGCGGGGCCCTGGATTCCAAGGCCTACCTCCCCCGCCCCCGGGAGGAATGTGCCTGGTCCTGAGGGGACTTACCCTCATTTTATCAGCGGCCCCCGCCTCTGACGCGCCCTGCACCTTGGAGGGGCTGTGTTTGTGGTCTCCTACCTGGCCCGTCCCCTGGGGCTTCTTGGAGTCCAGGGCTGTGGAGAGAAGTTGGGTGGGTTGGTGCAGGTGCAGCGCATGCGCCTTTGGAGGTGGGTGCTGGTTTTTAGCCTGGCCCCCTGCACCTCAAATGCCCCACTTCCCAGGAGCGCACCTGCGGCCAGGTCGAACTCCATGGTGGTGAGAGGAGGTCTGTGGGGAGGGCCGAGAGTGCCGGAGGGCAGGGGGGAAGGGCCTGCCCAAGGACTTCTGAGGAGCCCCACCCAACCTGGCTCAGAGTCTTTAGCCTTGACTCATAGCCCCTCCCCAGCACCACCCAACTTTTCTTCTGTGGGAAATAAGGTGGGTGGACAGGTGATTGCTAAATTTCCACCCGGTGAGCCTTGGCAAGTGAGGGGGGACTGTGTGAGCAGATGTAGGTTTCTGGGGAGAGGGCTGGAGCTGTCATCCGCTTCCCCCAAAAGGGTCAGATGCCTGCTTTTTTTTTTTTAACTGAGGTATAATGGACGTGTTACACATATACTTACTATATTAGTTTCAGGTGTAAAACATGATTCAACATTTGTATGTGTTATAAATGATCATCACAGTAAGTCACATCCATCACCATACACAGTTACAATGTTTTTTTCTTGTGGTAGGATCTTTTTTTTTTTTTTTTAAGATTTTATTTGTCAGAGAGACAGCACGAACAGGGGGAGCAGCAGAGGGAGAGGAAGCAGCAGACTCCTGGCTGAGCAAGCAGCCCAATGCGGGACTCGATCCCAGGACTGTGGGATCATGACCTGAGCTGAAGGCAGATGCTTCACCGACTGAGCCCCCCAGGTGTCCCAGATGCCTGCTTTTGAAGAAATGAGAGGGTGGGCGCCTCCCTGTGCACTACGTATCATCATAACGCTGACACTGTGTATACTCACTGCGGGCCAGGCACTGTTCCAAGGGCTTCACGCACATGAACTCCCTTTAACAACCCCTGACTGGCTGCATGAGAAGCTAAGTCTGAAGGGGTGAAGAGCATGAACTTGGAATCAGCCTCCTGAATTTGAAGACCTACCGTATCACTCAGTAGTGGGGTGAGCTCAGGAAAGTCACTTTGCCTCTTTGTGCCTCAGTTTCTTCATCTGTACATGGCAGCCACCATATGGGATTGTTGTCATGGATTAGTTTCCTAGAACTGTGCCTGGCACAGACTAATTGCTTATAAGATAATGTTTTGGCTTCTTAAATTTGAAGGTAGGTATTGTTACTATCCCTATTTTACAGATGAGAAAACTGAGGGACCAAACAAGGTGACGGGGTGGGGGGGGGAGCAATGTAGTACAAATGGCTAGAGCTGGGATTCACACCCAGAGGGTGTGGCTCAAGTCCAAGGCCCCTGTGGCTCTCCCTGGAGGGTGCTTGGGGGAAGGGGTTCCCCATGCTGGGCTGGGCCAGTCAGGCCATGGGGGGTCAGGGGAGGCCTGAGCCATCCGCTCCTTTTGCTGTGAGGTCAAGTGTCCTTGCAAGTCCCTCCCTGGCTAGCCCTGCCACCAGCAGCTGGGTCACCACACCTGCAGGAGCAGGCAGGCAGGAGTGATGGCTGGGTCTGGGGATGATGAACGCGTGCACTCAGGTCTTTGCTCTAACGCACATTCCTCAGAGAGGCGTGCCCTGACTTCCGGCTCCACACTGCCGGTCACTGTGACCTCTTTTCCCTGCTTGGGGAAGGGCCAGCTTAGCCCTTAAGGATAATAAAAAGTTATCTTTATTGACAATTCCTTCAGCATTTATTTGTTGAATACCTACTATGTGCCCGGCACAGTTCAGGTGCTGGGAATACAGAGGTTAGCAAAACCAGCAAAAATGCCAGCCTCGAGGGACTGATGTTCTAGTGGAGGAAACAAGGTGTAAAACGTTCCATCCCATGAGATGGTAAATGGATAGACAAAATGTGAATGTGTAATGGGACACGACTCTGCCATACAAAGGAATGGATACTGCATCGTGCACGAACATCAGCATCCCCGGGCTGGGTCAAGGCCAGACCCATAGACTACATAGTGTAGGACAGCATCCATCTCAAGCGCTCAGAGAAGGGTTATTGCAACAGCAGGTTAGGGGCTGCTGGGAGCTGCGTGGGGAGTGGGAATTAACTGTAATTGAGCATGAGAGATCTAACTGTGGGGGATGAAAACACATTCTAAAACTGATTTGTGGTGTTAATTGCACCACTTGGTAAAAATTATTATAAACGGAGGCGCCTGGGTGGTACAGTCGGTTAAACATCCCACTCTTGGTTTTGGCTCAGGTTGTGATCTTTGTGTGGTGGGATCGGGCGCGGTGTTGGGCTCAGCACTCAGTGAGCAGTCTGCTTAAGATTCTCTCTCCCTCTCCCTCTGCCCCTCCCCCCAACCTCTCTCTAAAAATAAGCAAATCTTTTTTTTTTAATGATTTTTTATTATGTTAGTCACCATACAGTACATCCCCGGTTTCCGATGTAAGGCTCGATGATTCATTAGTTGCGTATAACACCCAGTGCACCATGCAATACGTGCCCTCCTTACTACCCATCACCGGTCTATCCCATTCCCCCACCCCCGAGGCCCTCAGTTTGTTTCTCATAGTCCATAGTCTCTCATGTTTCATTCCCCCTTCTGATTACCCCCCCCTTTCTTTATCCCTTTCTTCTCCTACCGATCATCCTAGTTCTTATGTTCCATAGATGAGAGAAATCATATGATAGTTATCTTTCTCTGCTTGACTTATTTCACTTAGCATTATCTCCTCCAGTGCCGTCCATGTTGTAGCAAATGTTGAGAATTCGTTCTTTCTGATAGCTGAGTAATATTCCATTGTATATATGGACCACATCTTCTTAATCCAGTCATCTGTTGAAGGGCATCTCGGCTCCTTCCACGATTTAGCTATTGTGGACATTGCTGCTATGAACATTGGGGTGCATATGGCCCTTCTCTTCACTACGTTTGTATCTTTGGGGTAAACACCCAGTAGTGCAATGGCTGGATCATAGGGTAGCTCAATTTTTAACTTTTTAAGGGACCTCCACACTGTTTTCCAGAGTGGCTGTACCAACTTGCATTCCCACCAACAATGTAGGAGGGATCCCCTTTCTCCACATCCTCTCCAACAATTGTTGTTTCTTGCCTTGTGAATTTTTGCCATTCTAACTGGCGTAAGGTGGTATCTCAGTGTGGTTTTGATTTGAATTTCCCTGATTAAAAATAAGCATATCTTTTTAAAAAATTATTAAAAACCCCTGAAGTGTACATTTGAAATGGGTTTTATGTAACTTACACCTCAGTAAAAGCTGATTTTAAATAGTATGTGCTAAGAAGAGAAATACAGCAAGAAGGGGGCTAGGTAATAACTACATGGTATGTTGGGGAGAGGTTGGATTTTAGGTAAAAGTTACCAGGGAAAGCTTCACTCAAGTCTTTTTTGAATAAAGGTCTGAAGATGAGGGGTACCTGGGTGGCTCAGCCAGTTGGGTGTCTGCCTTCGGCTCAGGCTGTGATCCCAGAGTCCCGGAATCCCCATGTCAGGGAGTCTGCCCCTCCCTCTCCGTCTGCCCCTCCCCCCACTTGTGTGCTCTCTCTCTCTCAAGTAAATACAATCTTAAAAAAAAAAAAAAGATCTGAAGATGAGATAAACCATGCAAACACATGGAGGAAGTGTTCTAGGCAGTGGGAATAGCAAGTACAAAGGTCCTGAGGCAGGAATGTACCTGAGTGATGAAGAACTGCAAGCACTTCAGAGTGGCAGTGAGAATGGAGGGAAAGACATAGGAGAGGAGGAGGGATGGTAGGGGTGGAGGGTTGGGGGGCTTGTACATCGAAGACCTTTGATCTTTACTCGGAGTGAGAAAAGTGGTGAATGATTGTGGCTTTACCCACAACTGGATGCAGGATATGAGGAAAAGTGTTTTTCCAAGCAAAACAAGTTCCGTGAGGGTTAGGGACCTTGTCTGCTTTGCTCAGCACCCAGATTGGTGTGACTCGGAATCTGGTGCTCACTATCATCTGGTGAATTAGTGAGGTTACCTGATGCCAGGCCCTCTGCTAATGTAATGGTGGGTTGTTAGAGCAAGCACAGAGCTAAGACTTTGGGCTGTGGAGGTAAGCCTGCTCACAGGTGACTCCCGCCTCTACCTCTTACTGCTCTATGGATAAATAAATCAACCAGTCTGCACCTCAGTTTTGTCCTCTGTAAAATGGAAGACATACCTCATAAAGTGAAGGTTGTGTTTGGAGCCTGCCTGGCACAAGGTCAATGTGAGTTTTTATTACTCATGAACACCATCTCATATGATTACCTGCGAAACTGGCAGTAGGATCCCATGTTCTGTATGAGGCAGCTGAGCTTCAAGATGGTTTCGCACCCAAGGACACTGGGCTAGTAGACTGCAGATCCGTAGCGGGAGACCTTCCAGACTCAAGACAAAGTAGCTCTTTACTACTTTGCTAAGATTGTGGGGAGGGTGAATGGGCCTGGGGAAGAGCACGGCCTGATCCTCCAAATTCCCCTCTATTCACTCCTGTATCATAGTTAGGATGTGGCGGCTTTCACAGAAACCAGAAAGAGCCGTAACAAGATAGCTTCACTTTTTTGTCCCATAAAATCATCCAGGGACCTGAGCTCCTAACTCTGGTTTCTCAGCATCCTTCCTGGGTGTTGCCCTGAACATAGAGGGAGGCTGGCCTCCACCATCGGATTCTTGGGAAGGGAAAGGGCAAGTAGAGGGCACACCAATTCCTTTTAAGGGCCGCACCTGGAAGCAGCACCCGTCCTTCTGGCCAGGTCAGACACATGGTCACATCTATCTGCAGGGGAGGCTAGGAGACCACAGCTCTGAGCTGGGCAACCGTGTACCTAGCGAAAACCTGGGGACTTCTTTACTGAAAGGAAGAAAGGGAAAATGGACATGGGAGCCTGTCGGTCACTACTTCCTCTTGGCGGCGTGAATATACCCTCATGCCTTTGCTCTAACCCAAAAGACTTACAAATGGAGGCCAGATTAAAGCTGGGAAAGTGACCCCAAATGCTTGATGCAAACCAGGTGTGAGGGCCTAAGATGAGCACGTCCAGCCTTCTGCTGGCAGAGGCCTGGACATTCCTGGGTCAGAGACAAAAGCTTTACTGCTCGCAGCAAGCAGCTTTGGCATCAGCGTTGGACTCCTTGGCTCCGTGGGGGCAGCGGGTGGTATTCCAGGAGCGAGTGGCGGAACCCGCCCCTTGCCGGCGAGCAGCAGGGAAGCCTGCTCTTTGTTCTAGAGGGAGCCATTCCCTCGTCCCTCAAGGTGCTCGCTGCAGACCCTGCCCTGAGAAACGGCCGGATAAACAGCTGTCAGAGGGTAGGCCACTCTGATTAATCTAACAGAGCCTGAAAGTGAATTCATTCCGTTTCTCTCACACATTTAATTAAAGCAACCTAGGAACAGGACTCCAAGAAGCAGCGAATCCTGAGGATCCGCCAACCTGCCCCTCAGGGTCCTGGAGGTTTCCAGCCGTGAAGGAGCCAGGATGTAGTCGGAGACTCATCTATCATCCATTAGGACGCACACAAGGCACTTCAGACTGACCTGCAGCTCTTTGGTGTCATTACCAATAATTACAAGGCCCCAAACACCCCTCATGCCCAGTGGGGAGACACTGTGCCTCATTCTTTCCCACGTGCAAACACAGAATGCTGGGGCGCAGGGTTGAGGATCTGTTAAGCCTGACTTGGACCACCACAGGGCAGTGCCACTGAACAGCTGCAGCCCCAACCACTATCCGTGGCATAGCCTGGGGCTGCTTAGGCATCAGAAGTGTGGTTTTGTTATCAGTCAATTTGGAACAAGGCTGTGCAGGTCCACGAGCTTGTCAATGTCTAGGCTGCCGCTGATGGCGCCAGGCTCAGTGGACTAGGTCACTGGCAGGTTGTGGTGCTGGATCTAGAGGACGGAGCACTGACTGCACTTGCTACCATCCCGGATCTGAGGGGCTCCCCCCATCTCCGAGGATTTCCCATCCCAGTAGGTAGAGCTGCACCTCTTCTATCACCTACCAACCGCCCCCCCCCCAGACCTTTTGTTTGCAAGGGTCATGTGTGAATGCAACTGGCTGTTTACGAAGCTCCACACACCATGAGGACCGCTGGAGGGAGACTCGGCAAGCAGGTCAGTCACTGTCTTCGGGATGCAGGACCAGTCAGTCCAAGGAAGAATCCAGGCAGATTCTTCAAAATTAACTTCAATCCCTGAGCCCCCCCCCGCCCCGCCCCCGCCGGCCGGCTACCCAGAAGGTGCACCAACCAGGTGGGCCTGGGCTTGATGCTGGAGGGGAGGAAGATGCATCATATGCAGGAATGCGGAGCAAAGAATCCCAAATTTTCAAAATAGTCTATGTAGCTCCCAACCCCTTTGACCTGATCTTTATCCCAGACATGGCCTAGAAATAACCCCTTTCTAGGGACAGCCACAGTCAGTGAACAAACTCCTTACTGAAGTGTATGGAACAGGAGAGGATAGTAACAGGTCTTTGTTGAGGTGATTTTTTAAAACTCCATTCCACCTCTTAGTGAAATGGCCATTGAAGACCTTGGCTATTGGCCCACTGCTGGGCAGTCTTCCCAACAAGAGCACCACTGTTAGCACCACAGAAAGCCCCAAATAGGCAGTTTAGTTTCAAGGGCCACGGTGGTGTGGCAGGAGTTGGCTGCCCAGACTGGAACAGCAGCCCCACCGCCTGAAAGAGCACAGTGGTGAGACGCCACTGGCCGGCCAAGCAGGGGCCACAGGTCCCATGTAGTCCACCAGCCAGGAGCAAGTGGACCACGGGGCCTGCAAACCCATGAGACAAACAGGACACGTGTTGGCAGAAGTGAGTTGGCATGACGGCTTCCTGCATCGGAAACATGAAAGGACTCTGTGTGAAAACCCTAAAAGTTCCACTGGTCTGATGGTGTTAAGAGACTTCACTTGATGATCTTCCTACTGCAGAATTAAGTGATTCCCAACAGTTTCTTCTAAAATCCAAACACCAGGGTGCCTGGCTCAGTCACTGGAGCATGGGACTCTGGATTTTGGGGTTGAGTTCGAGCCCTACATTGGGTGTAGAGATTACTTAAAAATAAAATATTTAAAAATAAATAGGGGCTCCTGGGTGGCTCAGTTGGCTAAGCGTCTGCCTTCAGCTCAGGTCATGATCCCAGGGTCCTGGATTGAGCCCCATGTCAGGGCTCTCTGCTCAGCGGGGAATCTGCTTCTCCCTCTCCCTCTGTCCCCTGCCTTGTGCTCTCTCTCTCGCTCTGCTCTCTCAAATATAGTCTTTAAAAAATAAATACAAATAAAATCCACTTTTTATCTTTGACATGACTAAGTTATGGAGAGACAGGTCTTGCTTGAGTAGGTGGAGAAAGGCCCCCTGCTCAGCCAGAGGCATCACTGGGCTCAAGGACCTCTGGAGGGAGTTTGAGGGTGGCTCATGGGGTGGCAGGATGGGTGTAGAGGAGAGCTGCCAGCTACTGAGGAGGAATAAGGAGACAGGCAGGTAGGCAGAGGGGGATGCCAGCCCTCTGAAGGAGGCTCCCTTGCTGAGCACTTCCCTTGGGCGACCTAACGCCTATGATCTCACGTAACCCTCACACCCACCCAGAGTCCAGGTGAGGAAACCGGAGGTTCAAAGAAGCTGAGTGACCTGCTCACTGCTGCACACCTGGCATGGTGGGTGGAGTCTCCTCCCAATGCCTCTGTCTCTGGACCACAGGCTCTCCCAGAGCGGGGGCCTGATCTCTCTGGGATGCGGCCACAGGTTTCATCGACTCACCATCATCTCTGAGGCCAGACTCCCAGGCTGCCTAGAATGCTTGGCAGGGAGAGGGCCAGAATCCCCGAGCAATGCCTCCACAAAGGAGGAAGGCTGCAAAAGGAGGACATGAGGTATTTGCCCAAGTTGCCTCTGGCATAGATTTCTAAGCCCTATTGGGTGCAAGTCTCTCCCCCAATGCACAGAATGTGACCTTTTTGGTGTGAGGGGATTTCTAAGAAGGGTGAAGGGAAGGAGGCCTGGCCCAGCTTCCTGAGTCACCTGTGCAAGTGGAGACCCCAGGCCGCCTGCCTGACCCCATGGGTTCCCCCAATGCTCTTCCACACTCAGGACTACATGTGTGGATGACAGGGAGGAAGAAAAGAAGAGCCTCCAGAGTCTAGAGGCAGGAAGGGAACACCTACAGGTAGGCAGCAGAATTGGGGCCAAGCCCGGAGGCCGGATTCAGGCAGGTGGTACCCTGTCCCCATTTCACTGCAGAGGCACGTGGGAGACCAAGAAAGATTGCAGAGCTGCGGGGAAAGATGAAAATCATGGATGCCAAAGTGATTCTGGTCCAAGTCACTCCAGTCTCAGGAAGGTCTCGGTCTTCCCCTGGACAGGGTGCATCCTCCTGTGCCCTCAAAGGCAGTGTTTCAATGTGTGGATTAGTCCATCGTGGGTCATTATTTAAGCAGCAGCAGCAACAACAACAACAACAACAAAACAAAACAAAGCAAAAGCCAACTGAGTGGGGTATGGCTAGAATTTTTCAAAAGTGACACAGAAGAAGAAAATGCCAGAAGTTAGCACAGGTATAAGACTAAGTGTTGTTTGGTGAAACTTTATGGGCACGCACTTGCAACGTAAGATGTATTTCACTCAAAAAGATTGGAAAGATGAGATTTTTTTAAAGGAGTCCATGTCTAGAATAGGACATATCACATAGTGTCTGTCCTGTGTTAATTTTGTAGAGTTTAAATCAGCGACCCCATAAAGAAAGAAAGCACTTGCTTAAATTTATTTTAAAAGGGAAGGCCCTTTTTATTAAACTTGTACATTTTCTTCTCTTCCTTTCAGAATCCTAGTAAAAAAAAAACCTTTTGTTTCTGCTTACTAAAAAAAAAAAACCAAAAAACAAAACCACACAAATCAAACAAAGGAAACTATTAAGACATTACTTTTGTGATGGGAAAGGACGCTACAGGATTCACCGTAAGCCAAAAAAACTAAGACCTGGAGCAAAGAACTAAGCTGAAGAGCAGCCAACTCTGATCTGGGGCCAGAGCACTTGCAGGATGAGGCAGAGCCCTCCTCCGAGCGGATTCCCAAAGCAGACCCAGCCGGGAGAGCAGGAAGCAACCCTCTTACCTTCTGCAGTAACAAACAGACCCGAAGCCCTAATGATCGCACAAGTACAAACCAATCACTCTATTTTAAAAAGCACACACGCATGCTACACTTGTCTCCCCTCATTTCCCAGGTTCTCGTCATCAGCAGGGAGGCCTGAGGAAGGGCGGCCTCTGGCTGGTAGGGCCTTCACAGGACGTAGGTGTTCTTCACCAGGTGCTCCTTGTCGTCCCCAGAGCTCCAAACCGTGCGGAGGGTGCGCTCCTGGTTCTTCCGGGCCACCCGGATCAGGCAGACCACGGAGGCGCCCAGCAAGACGATCAGGACCATCACAAAGAGCCCCACCAGGACCACCACTGGGGAGGAGAGAAAGGCTTCAGAAGCAGAAGGGCGAGGAGCAGCAGAGCCAGCGCGCAGCCGCACGGGGCTCACGAAGGACACATGCACGTGGGCTCAGGGCGAGGACCTCCCCCGGCCTCAGCCTGGGAGGGTCTGGAGAACAGACACCACCGGCCTGGGAGATCATTGAGCAGTCTACAGTCCCCAGAAGCAGGCTACTGAGAAAGGGAGGCGCCGCACTGTGTGCACAGTGGCTATTTGTGTTCTCTCTTTTTGAACAAAAAGAATCCCTCTTCACACTGTATTTCCACCTCTCAGGGGCAACCCGTGCAGGAGTCCCAAGCCACCAAATGGGTACCAGGATGTAAAAAGCACACCCCTCTGGCTCATGTGTAAACATAAACCCCCAACATTTTGTGTTCACACAGCACTCTGACCAGCTAGAGAAGGATGTGGCCGGCAGTGGCCATGCGGCTGCCTGTGGAATGAAGTAAGGGCGGAGGCAAGGCTGTGTTCGGAGCAGCACCGGGAGGGGACACTCGTGCTCCTAACTGCCCAGGTAAACTGAACAGTGGTTGGCCCACCGCCGTCTCACTGGTTAGCTAAGATGCTTTCCTTCAGGTGGGGCTCCAGCTAAAGAACGTGGCGTCCTGTGGCAACTACCTGGCTCCCTCTTGCCATGTGGCTACAGAATGGGCAGGGGCGGTTCCTTCTCCACCCGCAACCCTCCATACCTGGGCTGCTTTCTGCCCCGTGCCTGGCAAACCAGATTCTAGCTTCGCTCCTCTACAACAGAGCAGACACGCAGGCCAGGTCTGGGCTCCTGAACAGGAAGATAGGTGGAAAGAGGCCAAACCAGTGTGGCTGGTCCTCTGTGCAAACACTATCATCCATGACTCAGGCTCGGAATCAGAAACAAAAGCAAGAGGAGGCCTGGGGTCTTGTCAGACCAGCCTGCTTGGGGACAACAGCACTGGCCCTGCCTCGCTCTGCCCACACACAGCAAGGGCTCTCCAACTTCCTGTCATCCATGACCAACTCAGCACACCCCACAGCAGCAAAGTTCCCTCCAAACCTGGAGCCACTGTGCAGCAGGCCTGTGTGCAGCAGACCCCACAAGCCTAACGGCAGAACTCATCCTCCAGTCACCCAGAGCTGCCCGGGTGGAGACTGCCTCCCTCCAGCCCCCACTGATTATACTATGTGGTGGGACAAACATCCACCATATGTTCCAAGCTGTCTGACCGTTCGCGTGCAGAAACATGACTTTCAACCCAAAAGATGTTTACGGGGAAGGAGTATGTGTCAGAGACAATATGTGCCTGCAAAAACACAGCTGAGCTTCGTCAGGGAAGGCAGGTGGAGGAAGGCCAGAGGCCTCTTACCTTTAGTGCCATGGGGCAGGACAGGATACAACTGCTTGCCTGGAACAGAACACACAACCCTAAGGTCAGCTCACGGTCCTCCTGCCCTCTGGAGCTGCCACCAACGAGGTTTCACAGGAGGCTCTAAGGGACTTCTTCCAGATCTTTTGAGGGTTCTGAGGCCTTGCCATCCCGGTGGGGACCTAGGACATGTTTGTGCAACAGCCGGGCCCAAAGCCCACCTCTTCCCCACAAGGGAGCCAGAGAATGGTAGTGTCCTAATGACAGCATTGCCAAGCTCTTCATTTTAGGGACGGGGAAATGGACCCGTGTCCTCTCAAGAGGCCTCATCCACCCACCATTGTTTCTTGCATTTAGGAATCAGGCAGGCTCACCAAAGCAGCTGTGCATGCACTCCTCCTTAGAGAGATAGCTGTTTTTATTGCCCTGGCACCCTCCATAGATGAAGTTGTCACAAGAGTTCTTCTCTGCATCAAAGTACCAGCGTGAGAAGGATGCGCGGCAAGGCCCAGTGACTGCTTTGGCAGTGCAATATTCTGGGAATGACACAACCCAAGGAGTACAAATCAGCAGGGCTCAGAGGTGAAATGGAACTGGAATGTTCCCAAGGAGTCGTACTGCTGCAAGCCAACAGAGAAACAGCTCTCTGCTAAAGGAACTTGTAAATTACAGACATGGCCAGTCTGGCCCACTTGACAGTCCTCCATGTTTCCGGGTATCTTTCTCTTTACAGCCAGACTCCATTGGTAAGGAGATCACTCCATATCAGGCACTGTTCTAGGCACTTTACATGTATGAACTTGGTCTCTAAGGGATCTGTCCTAAGACCCTCATTTCACACTTGGGAGGCAGAGACACAGTAACCTGCCCACAGCCACACAGCTGGCGAGAGGCAGAGCCAGCACACAGTACTGCCTTTCCAAAGGAAAGCTGCCCCGCCTGCATCTGGGGCATGTCCACTTCCTACAGCCCTGGGGCATTCTCGTGAGTTCTACCACCTGAGAAAGGTCAGGTCTGCTCTACACCTTCCTTAATGGAAAGACTCAAGTGTGTCTCAATTCCCAACTAAGGAAGAAAACATGTTTTTCCCATACATAAATATTTTTAAAAAGTTATACCTTCGTAGTCGAAAATATCACTGGAGAGGTCATCAGAATCGTGCCTTCTGGAAACTAAAACACAAACATCCACGTCAGGGAGGCTGGGATGGACACAGTACATGTAGCCTGGCTGGGCCTGAGACTAACAGGGCCCACTGAGGGAGCGTGGACTCTGGCACCTAGGAGTGGAGGCCCCTCCATGGGTAGGCTTGTCACCTCCCATAGAGTCCTCACGGGCTCTATCATACACACTGGAATAAATGCTGGATGGGGAGGCCTGCCTGTCACCTCAGGGGTTACTATGGAAACTCATCCCAGCCGCAATTTCTGAGGTAATGAGGAAGATGGTCTTGTTCGTTCTCTGACATAGTGAGGAGGCCCCTCACTCTCCTGGAGATATTTTCTTCTAGAACAGGATGGAAACTAGAGATATCATGTCAGTGCCTGAGGGTTCTAGATGACCTTGGAGGCCAGCTTGGGAATAAAGAGTGAACCCAGGCAAAGCAACGGTCAGGACAGTCACAGGATTCCTGGCCTAGCAAAAGTGGAAAGTGATTCTAACAAGCCAGCCAACCACTGAACTAATAAATACTCACTCTCACGTGAGCACTGGTATCAGAACCAGAGGACCAAAGCCAAGGCTACAATCAGTGCAGAGCCGCTGGCCAACTGGGGAGCTGCCCTCGAATGGGAATGGGGGCAGATTCCCTCCCTCCATAGCGGGTCTTGCCCAGCAGAGCCCATGGGAACTGGCCTTCAAGAAAGCTGGGCTGGACTTGCCAGTGCACCTGGACCACTCACCCCAGGCTCCTGATGCAGGCAGAGTCCTTTAAGCATGAAGGAGGAATGGGGCGGCTGCTGTCAGCACTACAAAGCAAGCTAACATAAAGCTCGAGATCAAGGACTGCAGTGGGAATAGAGGCGGGGGTGGCAGAAGACAGAGGACTCGGCACAGGGAGGCAGATGGCAAGGACAACCGAGAATAAAGGAGACAGAAGAGGCAAGGAGAGGTGGGGTGGGGCAATGAAGACAGCACAGCAGGCAGAGGCCAGGGGACTTGAGGCCAGTCCAGAGAGAAGGAAGGGGCCTGAGCCGAAGGCAGTGGCAACATCCACAATCCCTTGTCCCCCAGGAGGAAGCAGAGGCGAGCCTGGAAGCACTGCAGCATCTCTCAGCCCTCTTGTCCGCTGGACAATGTGAACTCCCCGGTGTAAGGACGCCAGCCAGGAGCTAGAAGCTGGTGGCCTAGGCAGAGCCCGTTTATCCATTTGGGATACACAGACCAGGAGGTGGAAGCCCTTATATTACTCCCAAATTACAAATGTCCTTTCGTGGTCCAGATGGCCCTCATTCCATCCTCGGTTGTTTTAAGAACCTCCTACTTGGGACAGAGGAATCTGCTCCATTCCTGCTGGCGGCCAGATCATCAACGGTGTTCTCTACAAGGGGATGGATGACACAGCCAGAAAGGGCACCTCAAGAACGCCCTGTGACACAGAACAAGTGCAGCCCCTGAGCAGCCACGGTGCCACGTGCGTGCCTCACACGGTGACTCCCGCTTCTCCTTTACGTGGGCCCTTCGATGTACATGCCAGACCACAAGCCTGCTGGAACTTGGAAATCAGGAACCAAGTGGGTTCCTTGTGGGTTAAACTTTAAGATCACTCGCTGGTAATCAGAGCAAAGATGCATGAAATGACTTTAAAAAGACAGAACGGCTTCCAGGGCCAAATAATCTGTTTAACTGTATTAATTCACCCAACAAATTAAAAAAATTAGGTATGCAGTAGTCTGAATATACTTCATGCCGCCGAATTGTGGGAAATCGGTAAATTTTACAGTATGTATATTTTATCTCACACATACACACAAAGTGATGGGGTGAGGTGGAGAGGCCAGGAATACAAAAAAGGAAGCACTGGCAGAGTCCAGGAAGGACAGGACCTGGCTCCACTGCCTCCCTGCTGGTCCCAGAAGACCTGGGGCAGAGGCACGGGGCCAGCATCACCTGATGCCATTAAACGTTCATATCACAAACCAGCGTCCCTTGTTCCGCGCCTCTCTTCAGCAAGAAATCTTCTGGGAATTTGGCTGAGAGGCTTGCCTACATGGACTAAATGTAGAGCAGGCTCAGAGATCCAAGTGTCTGGTCCCCTGGGTGGTTCCGGTTCTCATTATAAATTAATAAACTGACATTCTCATTCTCATTTGGCTTCCCACAGAGGGTGCCTGCTCGGGGAGAATATGCTGGCGAAAGACTCCAGCAACTAGCCGCTCGGCAGTTCTAGCTCTCCTCCCAGACTCGTGCGAAAACACTTCACAAGACGCGCAGCCGGGCCACGCTCGGGTGCCAACAAATGAGCGTTCTGGGCCTGGAGACTCTGGACCACCTCGAGGGAGACAGCTGTCTGCCTTCTCCCAGCAAATTACAACCCGTGACCCTTTGTAGCAACATCCTGTCTGAATGCCCACTGTTCACTGCTTGTGTTCTTAAGATTTCAACCGTTTTCCTGAAAAATAAGGAGAAACTAAAACAGGCAGGTACATTTGCTACAGCTGACTCTTCATGGGGAAAGGACAGAAGAGGTAGCAAAAAAATAATTCCCTTTAATTCCTGCTCCCATACCAGATCACAGCAGACAACAATAAATACAATAAATGGTGTTTTCCTCAGTCACCATCTGGTAAGGTTGCCAGCTGCCCCCCAAAAGGAGAGGAACTTGCCTGCATGATCCCAAAACAATACCCAGCCTACCTCAGCTCTCCAAATACTGAATGTCTGCTGGGCAGTGCAACACAAAGATCAGCGAACTGTTCCTCGAGATGCTCCCTCACTGTGGGCTTGTGTGCTCCAGCACCGTTTTGAACCTCAGGACACAGCCAAGGCCACTGTTGTTTCCCCCTCTTTATGTACAACTTTAATAAGCATATCTGATTTCTGAATGCAGAACTCAAAGCTAAGGGAGATTATAGCCAGTGCATGAGGAGACATAAAACCCAACAAGGATGCAGGGCTCGTCTCTGGAGCAGGGCGCACAGGCTGGCGGCATGCGGTGAGCACTGAGGACCCCAGTGAATCATAATCCAGAGCTGGAACACTGATGCCAAGCCATCAAGAAACGATGCAAAAAGCCACGTAACAATGTTAGGGAGATCACCAATGAAATTGTTTGGCCAGCCAAATCCTTGGGTCTCTAGAACACACTTGGAAGTAATCAAGCCCCAGAGGACCAACATCTCATTGCCGTAAACTCTGAAGGAGGCCCTCACGGCTCAGTTCAGAGCCAGCCCACACTGTTATGGGACTTTAGGTTCTTATTTAAACTATGAGGCTCTCTGGGGGCACCTGGGTGGCTCAGTTGGTTAAGCAGCTGCCTTCAGCTCAGGTCATGATCTCGGGGTGCTGGGATCGAGTCGCACATTGGGCTCCCTACTCGGCGGAGATCCTGCTTTTCCCTCCCCATCACTTGTGCTCTCTACCGTTTTCTCTCTCTCTCAAATAATAAACAAATAAATCTTAAAAAAAAAAAAAAAGAGCTTTAAACTACGAGGCTCTCAAAGTCAAAGTCAACACTATCTTGACTCCGCTGATCCCTCGCCGGTGAGGGCTGGGAGAAGGACAGATTCCAGAAAGCATGTTCTAGGTTTTTTTTGTTTTTAAGATTTTATTTACTTGAGAGAGACAGAGCGAGAGAACATGAGCAGGGGGAGGGGCAGAGGTAGAAGCACACTCTTCACTGAGTGGGGAACCCGACGTGCGGCTCGATCCCAGGACCCCAGGATCATGATCTGAGCCGAAAGCAGACTCTTAACCAACTGAGCCACCCAGGCACCCTAAGTATGTTCCAGTTTTAATTTGACTCATACCTTGGCTGGCTGGGTGAGCTCAAGTCATTTGTCCCAGAGGTAAAAATAACCCAAATGCCCAGGGAGCACGGAGGGCAGCCTGTCTGAGTGGCCTGGCGGACTCTCCTCTGCGAGGCCCGGCAGGGGACTTGCACTCAGCAGTGGGAGAAAGGAAGTCAAGAAGAAGAGGCAGTCAAGTCCCCCTCCCCCAGCTCCAGCCTGTGGCCTACTGTCCTTTCTGGGAAGAGGAGAGGACCGCTGTGAAACCACTATGTGGGCGACCTTCAAACTGCGCCTGTTTCTTCTGCTTTTTAAAAACATCCCCCAGGTTCAGCCGTGAAGAATGAGCACAATGCAAAAGGCATCACATCCCAGTTAATAACCTGTCTGTAAGTTATACCATTTCCCCAGGGACCACTGTCTTACCTGTGACACCAGCACATTTCTCAAGACACTCCTCCTTGGTCAGGTAATTATTTTTGTTCCCTTCACAGCCACCATACACAAACTGCTGGCAGGATCCATCAGTGACATTGTACCACCACCTAGGGAAGGAGGCCCGGCATCTTCCCACTATCTTCGGAACTTGACAAAACTCTAAAACACAAAGCAGAGACCAGTTGGCTTGGCAGGGCAATCCTGCCAACAGAGAAGACGCACAGACCTACAGGAGGGGCGCAGTTCTCCAGATCCCCGACATCCAGCACAGCTTCTCTGAACCATTTCTAAAGTGCGGCCACCAGGCTTAGTGACTCCTTCCTTGTACAGGAAAGAAACACATCATCTAACAAAGATACCAACCCACCCACCTTAACTACATTTCAGTTGCATGTTGATTCTGTCCCTGCCCCCATTTACTAAAGACACACAACATCCAGTGTAGAAACATGGCTTTCAAAGGCAAAAACCACACCAGACGCCAAGGGGGAACTTCGCACTGAAGGATGTGTCTTAACCTCCTTATCCACTGTTTGACCAGGTCAGACACTTCACACTCAGATTTCCCCAAGAGCCTCAGAAAGAAGCTCCCAACTCTAGGCCTCCCACCTTCCAAGGCAGCTGAGGGCACTCCTCTGCTCCAGTACCTGTGATGGCTCCCATCTGAATATTCCAAGAGGGGCCTGGGTTTCAAGGCACCCCCAAATCTGACCCCACTCTAGTACAAGGGAAACAAGCAAAAATGTTATAAAATTCCAGCCAGCTACAGTTGCCTCAAATGGCCTAGACAGATGCTCTCTCTTAAAAAGGTAGAGATAAGCAAGTGCTGGGGGTACCACCTGCGCCAAAATAAGACTCTGTCCTGGACGGATCAGGAGGATGGAAAGCAAGCTGAAAAGGGAGTGACCTGACGATGTGATTCAATGTCTGCCCAGTAGCACCCTACCATCTTCTGGGATCATGAGTCCACATCACCTCTTCTACTCCCTTGGCCTCCACCCATCCCCGGCTTCTGGCATAAGGGCGTTCCAAGCTGAGCAGGGCGCTCAATAAACATCTCAAACAAAAGTACCCAGGCCCAACACTTGCTTACATGTGGTCATTTACTCCTAATTATTTTCATGTTTTTGAGGTCTACTTCACTAACTAGGGGACAGCTTTCAAAAGCAGAGGGCAAGATCTCCTTTCCCTTAAAGTATGTCACAATAATGGGCATGAAACCAAATGTTCCACAAAACATCAACTTATGGACAAAAAAGGTTGTAGTACTGAGCAAAACCTCAAGGAATATCACACCGATAAATCACAGATAATTAGTAAAGCGGAAAAAGCATATTCTGAAGTAAATTTTCTGTTAATTTGAAAGCAACCATCCTTTAAATCACCAATTAAAAAGTACCTTATCTGGATACTTCATATGAACAGAATCATTTAATATGTCCAGAAAAGGCAAATCAAGAGAGAGAGGAAGTAGATTAGTGCTTGCCTGGTGCTGGGGGGTTGGGGGATGGTGAGGACTGCAAATGGGCACAGGGATCTTTCGGGGATGATGGAAATATTCTAAAATTAGATTGTGGGGATGGCTGTACAACTCTGTAGATGAACTAAAAATCACTGGATCATATGCTTCAAACAACTGATTTTATGGTATGTAAATACTTTAATAAAGCAATTTAAGAAAAAACAGGGCACCTCCTCTCCATAAAACATTAACCAGTATCAGCTTGGGTGTGCACCTGGAGCAGATACTTTTGACAACGTGCTAAAGGTCACAAAACATACACAATCAACAAGGCCCGAGGAAAACACTGTAGGAAAAGAGTTCTCTGGTGTATGATTTGCTCAATCCCGGCTGTCATACGTCTGAGGCAGCACTGCTACTAACAAGACAAGATGGAGAAGAGCCACACAGGAATCCACATATGACCCACAAGTGAAAACGACCTCAAGGAGGGGAGGACCCAACTGCTACAGAGGTGAACAGCCTCTCCAATGCCCTGCCAAGCTGAGCGCCCTGCAAATCACTCAGACTGCTTGGTATCCTCGCTTCTTGAGCAGTTTCGGGGACAGTCTTTCAGACAAAAATCCGAGAGAGGAACTGCACAATTTAAATGGGTGAACTGGGGCGTGTGGGTGGCTCAGTCGTTAAGCGTCTGCCTTTGGCTCAGGGTGTGATCCCAGGGTCCTGGGATTGAGCCCCGCATCAGGCTCCCTGCTCAGCGGGAAGCCTGCTTCTCCCTCTGTCTGCCACTTCCCCTGCTGTGTTCCCTCTCTTGCTGGCTGTCTCTCTGTCAAACAAATAAATAAAATTAAAAAAAAAAAAAAAAAACCAAACAATAAATAAATGGGTGTACTGTATCATAGGTGAATTACATCTCAACTAAAACAAAAACCCGAGGGGCGCCTGGGTGGCTCAGTCATTAAGCGTCTGCCTTCGGCTCAGGACGTGATCCCGGCGTTCTGGGATCGAGCCCCACATCGGGCTCCTCCACTGCGAGCCTGCTTCTTCCTCTCCCACTCCCTGCTGTGTTCCCTCTCTCGCTGGCTGTCTCTATCTCTGTCAAATAAATAAATAAAATCTTAAATAAAACAAAACAAAAAAACCTGAGAGAATGCCAACCAAAGCTGAAAGCAGCTAGGTGGGAACTACCAGACACCACAGCAGGGAGTTCGACAGGTTGACCACCTACCTTATCAAGGGTGGAAATTTGGTAGCTTTTCCTAAGCAAGGATGCCGGGAACATGCTCTGTGCAGGTGAAGAAGGCTGACGGTATATAAAGAAGAGAAAAAAACCCTATCTAGGGCTGGAGAGCAGTTATCTTAGTGAAGTCACACTGCCCAGAATTTGGCCCTCGTCTCTGTCAGCTCAGACACTTACTCGTGGTGCCCCGGCTGACGAGATGCAGGGATGTGGACACCTGTTGACAGAGCGCACAGGAGGCTGCCAAGAAACAACTGTCAAGCAGGTTGGAGGTACACATTAACCCACACACCACCTCAGAAAGCAGCCTGAAACAGAGCAGGTCGCTTGGAGTCAGAATAGGGAAAAGTCGGCTGTAAGATTCCCATGAACATTCTGCTCCATCAGGCTCCACCCAGCAGGCCGGAGGCGCACAGCAGACAACTCAGGACACACCTCGGTCAAGATACCACAGTCAAGGTGTGCCTCTGGGACACTTCCTTTCCTGACTGATGCCTCTTCCTGACTGGAACATTCTTCCTGTAGAGGTGACGGTCTCTTCACAACAAATCCTGTGGACCTGGGAGGCCACTATGTCCCAGAGAGCGGCTCTCATCTGCTCTTAATGACAACACATGGACTTCACAGTTTAAGTTTCAGAAAACAGACTTATTTTTAGGTTCCCTGGATAGGGTAGGAGGGGACTGGGGGGAAGGGGGATTTCACTTTTGTCACAGGGGAATTTAGAAATGTCTTTTTTTTTTTTTTTTTTAAGTAGGCTCCACACCCAACATGGGGCCCAACACGGGGCTTGAATTCACAACCCAGAGATCAAGACCTGAGTTGAGATCGGATGCTTAACTGACTGAGCCACCCAGGCGCCCCTAGAAATGTCTCTTCGTTAAGAAAAAACTTAGACAAAAAACATAGCATGCCTGTAAAGACAGAATGTTGACAGTTGCTGAAGCTGACTGATGGTCCATGTGGGCTCACAGAACTGCGTGTACATTTGAAAATTTCTGTAATAAAAAGAGAAAAAGCTTATCTTTTTTTTTTTTTTACACAAATTTGATTAGAGTAAAAGTAAAAGCTCCAAGTAGCAGAATAATTGGCTGAAGCTAGGTTCCATCAAGGTGAAATTTAACCATGCTCTTACTGTGTCAAGGCAGAGTCCTTTCTGTGAGTCTGGAAGCTCCCTGTCAAATGGAGAAAATTCTCATTTTTGTCATATGCTTTTATTAACTAAACTGCTTTTAAGCCTCTATGATAGAAATTTTTACTGTCTAGACTTAAGAAGTGAACTAGTGAAAAAGCATTTTGTTTTTGTTTGCTTATTCGTTGTAAAGGAGACAGTGTACTTTCGGATGCACAGGCCACATATTCTTCACCCCCACCCCAAAGAGCATCAGTGCGCTCTCTTTCACTGTTCTCCGAATGGCTTGTACGAAAAGCCAGAAATGCTTTAGTACGTAACATGGCTTCCATGACTTATCATCTTCCTTAAAGTGTTTCTTTTGATTAAAGCACTGTACTTTGGTAAATCCAGTTTTAAAAAAATGAAAAAAAATGGGGGTGCCTGGCTGGCGCGGTCGGTAGAGCTTGTGACTCTTGATCTCGGGGCTGTGAGGTCAAGCCCCAAGTTTAGTGTAGAGATTACTTTAAAATAAATTCTTAAAAAAAGAAGAAGAAGAAGAAGAAGAACCAAAATGCTCAGCATTACTTATTTCTTGAAAGCCCTTCTGCTACCTTCACTGAAGCATTATGCTAAGCACATTATGTGCACTATTTCTAAGTCACAATAAAACAGCAGGTCAGGTAGTGACACGCTCACTTTACAAATGAGGGCACTCAGGCTTGGGGTGGTTAAGCTAACCACAAGCAGAGCTGAATCCGAATTCACATTGGTCTGATTAGAGCCAGGCATTAACATAACACCCCCGCCTCAGACAGACCGACAGACAGACAGAAAAAACCAGTATAGTAACAGGCAGTGGGAAAAACATGAAACTGAAGATGCTTAAAAGCCAAAACATTCCTCAGGATCCTTAACACGATCCAAGGGCTCAAGAGGCCAAAGCCTCTGCTTGTGTCCAATGACAGGGTCATGGACAGCATCACACCAACTGGCCAAGGCTGAGGGGAACTTGGTAGGACAAATTTTCAGGTTATTCCTTAATAAATAATTCTATTACTCTTAAGAGATGACAAAACGATATATTGGTCTTAGAATAGCATTAGAAAACAATCACGAAAAATATGTCTCAAGTCCTATTTGAATGCTCACAAATGCTAGTGCAAAATGAAATACATCCCCATAAGTTTTCAAAATGCAGAGGAAATGGAGAAAAGCTGAGGAGCTCCAAATTTGGAAATACTAGCTTCAGAATACGTAAAAAAGCAAATTCCTGTCTTTAGGAAACAGTAACATTCTTTTGGAAAAGCATCAGAAATGGTTAAAAATCACACACTGTGTGAAATACGAACCTAATTACAAAACCCTGGCAGGCATTTGAACATTAGCTACTATAAAATTGCCAAGCAGCCTGGTCTTCGTCATGGAAAACAGGTTCCTCTGGTTCTGAAGTCACCAGAGATTTAACCAAGACAACAAGCCAATGGCTCAGACACCTTCACTCCATGTGCAATCGGCTGGAATAACCTGCTGTCACCTGCTAACAAGGACATCACAGGAATTTTAGGCTCCCAGGCACTACCAATCCAATTTAACTCTACAGACTTAAGAAGGCAGTACCTAACACGCTATTGCAGTACCTACGTTAAAAAATTATCTTAATAAGCTATTTCAAATATTCTGAAAAGCACAGAAAACACCGTAATACAAGTGTGTTTGCTTCTCAGCGTTATCAAATTCCAACCCTGTGTACACCCCTTACTTCAATCCTACCCGCCCTCTCCCCTGAATTAACCACCCTGAACGTGTTCTCTTGTGTTTTTTAAAAAAGATTTTATTTATTTGAGATAAAGAGTGAGAGAGCACGAGCAAGGGGGAGCGGCAGGCAGAGGGGCAGGGAGAGGGAGAAGCGGGCTTCCCGCTGAGCAAGGAGCCCAACATGGGGGCTCGATCCCAGGACCCCAGGATCACAACCTGAGCCGAAGGCAGACACGTAACCGACTGAGTCACCCAGGTGTCCCAGAGTTAAGTTTACTTCTACAACAAGTGAAAAGAACTTTCCTAGGAGTCTAGCCCTTGATACACTTTTTACTCCCATGGGTGCTACACACTGAAGAAACCTGACTTCTTGCCTCACTGTCTGCCTAATAAAAGAAAGCCTGGGATCATCTCACCAGCCTGAAGTCACTCATGAAATGGTCCTCTTCCTCCCATCCATCTGTTTTTCTAGAGCAAAGCTCAGTAAACATCTTTTATGGTGGGCCAAACAGTGAACACAGGCAGCACTTGCTTTGCACGATAGTGTGGAAAGCAACAAGAAAATTTGTAACTTCCAAGTCCTCTAAATTTGTCAAAACATTAAAAACTGTGGGTTATAAATATATAGAATGAAAAATAGTAAAATTAGTTTTTACCTAGTACAATGTGGCTAAAATATTAGAAACTTGAGAATTAAGGTGTTTAAATTTCTTTGTAAAAAAGAAAAAACTACCAAGAGTAGCTTGAACAATGCCTGCGATGGTCTTTAGCCGTATGACTTCTGATATGAAGCAAGCATTATTTTCAATTCATCTTAGTGAATTGTCCTACATCTTTCTAGGTTTGGATCAGCGTCCAACATTTTATCCTTTGCTATTTCAACGTCACAACTGCTGTAAGAGTTGCTTTACTTTTTGTGGAGGTTTTCGCCGCCGTTCTTTCCACTGGGAAATCATCCTTTTTGTCACCACTTTCCTCATTTCTGTCGATGAGTGGACCCTCACTCGGGCTCTTGGGGCTGTCTATCCGGTCTCCCCAATCAAGGCAGTATCAACATTCCTGCAGTTGGCGAAGGCTTCCATCACTCCACTGCCGTTCCACTGGTATTGTGCCCAAGCACTACCACTTTTTCTCTTCGCTGCACTTTTCATCTTTTTTGGCCAATCCCCTCTATCGATTAAGCATTTTTATAAACTGTAACACAGGATGATCACTGGGGAACAAGGAGGCAACTCAACCACGTGCTTTGCTGTGTGTGCAAATGGGAGTCACAGACGTGCAGTGACCGATCACCACGCGTATATGTCATTTACATGGTGATTTGTGGCTGAAGAGCTATTAGCTGAAACTTGTATTTGACCCAAGTACCCAGAGTTAATATACTGTGGTAACTGAAATTCGTGCATGTCAAAAACCACGCCAACAAGGTCTGCCTTTATTCAGGCTTTGTGGGTCATAGTCTAACTTCTCAACTGTGTCACTATAGCATGGAGGCAGCCTTAAGACAAATATGTAAATGAATGAGCATGGCTGTCATTTCAGTCAAACCTTACTTATGGACACTAAAATTTTATTTCCTGTGATTTTTATGTGTCTTAAAATACTGATTTTTTCAAACATTAAAAAACGTAAAAACCATACTTAGCTTGCAGGCCATACGCAGACAGCAGCCACGAACTACAGTTTAGTCTCTTCTTTAGAGTGTTTATAAAAACAGTGTTCAGATTTTCCGCCCCTGTCATTATAGAACTCAGCAAGTCTTATATGTGCAGTCAGAAGCTATCAAGTAGACTCCCAGGGCTCACGTTTCTTGTAACAACACTGACCATGCATTCCTCGGGTTTGTCCTTTGCCAAGAACTCTGCAGCACACCCTTCCATCACTAAAAACAGCACTACTCTTTCCATTAAAGCAACTTAGAATTCTAAGGACAATGGCCAAAGAGAAATTCTGTTATAATACTCCTCAGACATTCGAAAATCTTACCTACACACAAAAACATAAGAGTACAGTTCACTCCTCAGTATCAAAAAGCAAACAATAAAGAGTCATGTAATCCAAGTGTTTTAAAGAACGGGGGCAACAATCACCACATCCACAAAGGGCTTGGTGTTCACCTGTAACAGCTGAAAATTCACCATCATGACATCATGTTTGCGCTGGTTAATAACTTGTGAGACATGCACACAATGGAATACTCAGCACTGTTCAAAACAGGCAAAGGTGTGTGTGCCGGTATAGAAAATGTCTTAAGACTAAGAGGGGGGAAAAGCATAATGGTTTACGTATTATAATTCCTTTCTAAGCTTTTAATTTAGATGCGTGCATGAATGTACCTTTAAAGAAAGGGCCTGAGGGCGGGAGAGAGGCTTTTCCACAGTTTTTCTTTTCCATCTGTATCTTTCAGTACAGTGAGTATTCTACTCTTGTGAATGCATTCATTACTTTTGTTTTTTAAGGGTCAGCAGTGGTTTTATCAGGATAGTGAATTATGGCCCCTTCTGTTTAAAATTTTCAGTTAAAAAACTTTACAGGATAAATAAAATTGAATGTGCTAAATTCCTTAGTATCTTGAGCAGTACTAAGCAACAAGTGTTCGAATAGCTATTACATGTAAATAGGGTCAACATACGGTGTTCCCTCTGGATCAGGACATTTTTCAGAATGAAAGGGGGTGTTCTTAAGAGTCACTCTGTGACATATGGTGGCATAAATTGGAACCTTCCAAGGTAAACTGGGCTGAGTAGCCATCCTATATAGAACGCACTGACTGGGGATGTGGTCTTTTGCCCTCCAGGGGTTTACAAGTAGGACAAGACTCACTTGGGCAGAAAAACAAAACAAAACATATCACACAAAGTAAACTATTTCGATCACATCTGAAATTCAAAGAGCTTGTAAGCCAACATAAGGTACAAAGGAAATGACCAAAGGCTCTGGTATAGGGACACATACGAAGAGTCATTTGGAAAAGCATGTAGGACGGATCCCCGTTCTGTGTGCAAGAATCCCTGGCTGCCTCCTACCCTTACCTATGCCGCGCTGTCTTACCTAGAGGGAGTTCTAACCTTCCTGCGCCTACTTCCTCACTCGAAACATGGGAACAACAGTACATGCAACAAATGCATACTAACCTAGCAGCAAAGCCAGAAAATATATAAACTCCATATTCTTTAATTCAGCAAGCCACATCGTCACTGATTTAGGCCTGGCTGCTTAAAAAAAAAAAATGCAGATTTCAGAGGCTTGGAGTATGTAAACAGGAAGAATCTTGGGAGGCTCAGGAAGATCAGGCAAAGCTCTGATCATGGATTCAGCCTATCTATGACACAGTAAGAGATATATATTTGGTCACCGCCCACAGCACCTCCCCGGTGGTTTCTGAAGTGCTAGGAGCACCTTTATTCTAATAATTGGTCTTTGACCTGGGTTCCTGACACAAGAGCTAAAAGCCTGGGAATCTCTGGAGTGACAATGAGATGACTGGTGGCTGGAGGACCCCTAGATAGCTTCAGGATGGGGGCTGGTTGCCAAAGACAGGGGAAAGATTGACAGGTTGGAACTTTCAGCCCCACCCCCATTCTCCAGAAAGGGGTGGGGGATGGGAGTTTGAGTTAATAATCAATCATGCTTATACGATGAAGCTTCCTAAAAAACCCTAACCAAAGGGGTTAGGAGAGATGGGCTGGTGAACACATCACGTACCAGGAGGCTGGCTCACCCCAAACTTCACAAGGGCAGAAGCTTCTATGCATGCTGGGGACCCTCCCATACTTAACTCCATGTCTTCATCTGGCTGTAACACACTGGTAAATGTTATCTCCCTGAGTTCTGTGAGCCATTCTAGCAAATTATAAAATCCGAGGGGGTTATGGGAACCCTTGATTTATAGCAGGTAGGCTGGAAGTAGAGGTGACAACCTGGGACTTTCAACTGAAGGTGTGGGAGGAGCAGGTTTAGGACTGAGCTGGAAACCTGTGGGGTCTGGGCTAACTCCATGGAGTTGGTGTCAGAAGTGAGTTAAACGGGTGTCCACTGAGAAATGGAGAATTGCTTGATGTGGAAAAGTCCATTCATCTGGTGTCAGAAATATTCTGTAGTAAACAGTTTTCTCTTTAAAATCCAATTGGTTTAGCAGTAAAAGCTGAGAATGTTAGCAAGAGAACTATCTTGAGGACATTAGAACTCAACCCACGTTTAAGTGAAGGGCACTCTGTGTGATGTATTATACATGTTCTGGATCTAGTTAGTATAAAAGTGTTTTCTAGCCAAGTTTGTTAGTAAAAAGTCCCCTTCTGTGACATCTAGACTTATGGTGCCTGCTTTGGAATGCACTACTTATTAATCTTGAGGCTGTCCTGACAATGGCTTGTCTGGGAAAGGGCACTTGAATTCAGTGTTGAGTAATAAAGCAAGAAGACTCAGCTTTTCCTCCATAGTCTCTGCTGAGATAAATTCTGGGGGCATGCACAGATGTGTTTTTCTTTTCTTTTCTTTTTTTTTTATATTTTATTTATTTGTCAGAGAGAGACAGAGCACAAGCAGGGGGAATGGCAGGCAGAGGGAGAAACAGGCTCCCCACAGAGCAGGGAGCCCAACGCAGGACTTGATCCCAGGACCCAGGACCCCAGGCAACCCCACAGATGCGTTTCTTAAAAACAACTCAAATGGAAGGGATGTCTTTGACACACAGACCAATAACATAAAAATGTTGTGAAAATTAAAGGAGTTTTGTATTCCATTCTAAGCCCTTAAAACAGAGGTACCTGTTAAGCACCTGCCTTCAGCTCAGGTCATGATCCCAGGGTCCTGGGATGGAGTCCCACATAGGGCTCCCTGCTAAGCAGAGAGTCTGTTTCTCCCTTTCTCTCTCCTTCTCTCTCTCCCCTTGCTCCTGCTCTCTCTCACATAAGAAAAAAAAATTTTTTTAAAGCCCTTAAAACATTTAGCACAAAGCTTTGAATAAATAGTAGATAATATATTTTTATGAGGCCAGACTAATATAGGGACAGTGGGAATGAAGATAAGAAAAGGATGACACAGGGGCGCCTGGGTGGCACAGCGGTTGAGCGTCTGCCTTCGGCTCAGGGTGTGATCCCGGCGTTATGGGATCGAGCCCCACGTCAGGCTCCTCCGCTGTGAGCCTGCTTCTTCCTCTCCCACTCCCCCTGCTTGTGTTCCCTCTCTCGATGGCTGTCTCTCTCTCTGTCGAATAAATAAATAAAATCTTTAAAAAAAAAAAAAGAAAGAAAAGGATGACACAATTCACTACTTAAGTCCAACTGAACACGGCGGCTGACAGGACACAAGGGATAAGGAAATCCACAAGTACAACCTCAAGCCAGAGTTGATCAAAACAACCCAACCATCACTCCTCCCTTTGTTTTTCTGCTGTGTGACCATTTACCGCACCTGAAGTGATACCTTTCCTTATCTTCACCCAGAGTAAGACAATGGCGAACTATCACACAGATCAAAGTCCTGCAACCCCACATTATCCTGAGATTAAGAGTTCAGAGCCTAGGGAAAATAAGAAAAAATATGCCCTCGTTACCCATTTGGACCTTCCAGTATCTCTTAAAAGAATGAGAGAATCTTTAAAAGTGTGTAAGTGAAGAGGTACTGAGGTACTCACGGCTCTTTTAATTCCACTGTGCCAGATTCCAGAGTTGACATTTATTTTACGATCAGTTTTACTTCAAAGAGATCTAGAAGTTCACCTATTTTGGTTAGCTGGGTAGGTCCTACATACTTGCGTGCTTCTGTTTTCAGTAAAGAAAGCTACTAACTACCCATCTCCTCTAGCTTTGGGTGCCTGGAAGTTGTCATTATTAGGATAAATAATTCAGAAACTTTAAATAACCCTTAGATATTTATGAGGAAAGAACATTTACAATGACAAATCCAACTTACATTATTAGATTCATAATATCTTGTTTTAGATGTAAAACCTTGGCATTTTAGATATAAAAGTTTACATTTTATAAACCATTGACACCACTCCTACACACTGTCACCTCGTATTCATCACTCAAACAAGACTATAAATTCTACTCTTACCTAAATCTATAACTAGAATCACAGTAGCCCATCTGAATAACTTGGAAGGAAACAGTTTCAATGTCTTTCATGGGACTGCCTGCTAATTCGTTCAAGGATTCTTAACATTTTCTGAATCATGGACCATTTTCATAAATTGATGAAAGCTAACGAACCCTCTCCCTTGAACAGCGCTTCTCAAACTTTTTTTTCATTATCATCATCTTAAGGAACCTTTTTAGACATGTTTTTTATTATGTTCCATTAAATTTCAATACCACATGCATACTGTCTATTAGTTTATACGCAGTGGCCCTTTGAAAGGTCACACACTATGATAATAACTAATACTTTTCACCCCCTTAAGAGCATGTCCTAGACTCTAAATGACAGACCCAGGGACACACATAAAATATGACATATGAACTCAAGGACTTCAGAAGCCACGGACCCAGGACCCTGTTGGGTGAGATCCATCTCAAACACTAGTGTGTAAAACAATTGCTAAATTTTTTGCCCTCATTTCTAAAATGGATTTCCAATCATGAAAAATATACTTCAAATACTTTCAAAGTAACTAAACTCTAAAGTTACTGGGCCTCAGCATCCATGTTCCAGCAACCCTTTTTTAGTTTTCAAAAAGATCTTGTCAGAAACAATACATGAAATGACACCTGTGACCAGGACTGCACAAAGACACCCATAATCCACACGCTAATGCCTCTGGAGTCACTGTGAAAAATGCATTAGTCATGTGACCAATGGGCCACCAAGGCTTCCTGGGGTCCATGAAGTCATTTCAGTGTGACCCCTTCAGGGTTCTCTCCCCTCTCACATGACTCTTCAGGCTACCTCATCACTTACTTGGCCTCAGCACATGGCCAACTACCTCAAGACAAGTGGGAGAATTGCAAATGCCTCTGGGGACAGGAAAAATGAGAAGTGCGAGGAGAGCTGGGTGAAAGAGGAGAAAGAAGTCTGCTTTCTCTATCATGGCTGAGCTCTCAAATGCTGACCAGGGCAGAGAATGTTTCAGTGGACCTGAAAGTGAGGCCCTCAACGTTCTTTAGGGACTGTCACCATCTGAGGTTCAAAGGCCATGTTTTCAGTACTAAGCACACCAAACCTTACCTTACTTTTCTTATGGTACTCATCACTATATATTCATTGCTCATTTTATTATTGTACTGTCTTCCTTTCATTACAAGGTAGCTGCCATGCATCAGGAGGTCATTTGTTTTGTTCAGTGCTATTTCCTGCGTCTTAAACTGTACCTGGCATGTGGTAGGTGCTCAATAAACGTGCTGAATAGGAGCACCTGGGTGGCTCAGTTGGTTGAGCGTCTACCTTCGGTTCAGGTAGTGATCCCAGGGTCCTGGGAAAGAGCCCCACGTGGGGCTCCCTGCTCAGTGGGGAGCCTACTTTTCCCTCTCCCTCTGTCTGCAGCTCCCCCAGCTTGTGCTCTATCAAACAAATAAAATCTTTAAAAAAAACCTATGTGTTGAATAAATCAGTGAATAAATATTTCAAAATATCCTGGAACCAAACTGCCTTGACTGCAAGCAAAACAAGTGCCTCTTCTGTGAAGGGCAGGAATACTAGAAGATGCCAGGGGCTCCTGGGTGGCTCAGCTAGTTGAGCGCCAGACTCTTGGTTTCCACTCAGGTCATGATCTCATGGGTAGTGGGATCAAGCCCTGTAGCATCAGGGCTCCACGCTCAGCAGGGGAGCCTTCTTGAAGATTCTCTCCCTCTGCCCCCCTCCCACTCACGGGGGTGGGTTCGCTCACTCTCAAATAAATAAATCTTAAAAAAAACACAAAAAACTCTAAGATGCTACTTTGGAGAACCCTCACTCAGCTGATCACCAATACCCACTGCACTTTAGCTCTTTGTCATGTATCTGACCACTCAGTTACAACCATCAATGGGTGAAGGGAAGACAAAGGAGTGGTGACTAAGAACATGCTTACTGGAGAAGTGCTGGCAAGTTTGTCCTTTTAGTCAAAGTTCTGGGGAAACTGTAATTAACCCAAGAGGTTGATGGAAACTGAAGATCACTTGAAAGCACAGTAGAGGCTCTCAAATGAAGGCCACTGCACTTTTCTCCAGTAGAAAGTCCCAAGAACAATCAACAAAAGACGATGAGCCCAGTACCCATTAACACCAAGCTCTGATGCCCAAGGTCAGGCATAAAGTTACTGGCAGCAGGAACTACACTTAAACTTCCCAAAGCAATTTTTGAGGTTTTATTCTGAAAAGGAAGACACAATTGACCTTTCTCTTGATGGTTTTCTTAATAACAGTTTCTTTCCTCTAGCTTACTTTATTGTAAGAATACAGCATTGAATACATGTAACACAAAATACGTGTTAATTGACTTGTTTATGTCATTGGTAAGGCTTCCAGGGGGTTATTAGTAGGTTAAGTTTTTGGAGAATCAAAAGTTACATGTGGATTTTCAACAGCACAGAGGTGCCCCTAACCCCCCGCAGTGTTCAAGGGCCAACTGTTATGATCTGTCCTTGAATTGAGTGAAATTAAAATTACATATTTTGGGACACTTGAAATAAGAGGACTTATCACCCGGGGAAGAGATTAGGGAAAAGAAAAAATCACAAACATCTGCGGCCACCTGATAAGGGCTTTTCCCTCCCTAACAGCAATAATACACCCCCCCCCCCCCCCCCCCCCCCCCCCCCACTCCAGAGGGTGGACAGGATAGTATAGAGGGTTTCCTAAAAGTATTTTTTTGAGGGGGGGGGGGGGGGTGTCACAACTCAAATGCTAGAGATACGGTGGCAGGCCAACTACATGAAGCCTGAGGGAGAGCAGTGTATGTCCTTTCCAAACAGAGCACTATGGGTGCTATGCGGGAACACTGACCTGGTGCCACTGATCTTCACATTTTTCAGGCAGAGCCCCAGCCAAATTTTTCCATAAAAAATTCCCGACTCTAGAAATGTACAAGTCACATAAAGCCTGTTTGAGGCCTCTTGGGAACGGCCAGTTTATAATCTCTGTGCACTTTCCACGGCAGACTGGTATTCTCCCTGAATGCTAGAAACACCCAGAGCAGCATCAGCTTTCCCCCACCTCCATCTGCAGGCGTCGGGATTCAGGACACCCTTTGTCCAGACTACAAGTGTCCACTACATCCCACACCCCTTCCTATCTGCCCTCAATGTTGTCAGCCTTGAAACCACATGGCACTCCTATCACTTGCTTATCACCACATCAGCCCCAGACTCCTGAATTTACCCCCTCAACCCCATACATCCAATTTTGTTCCCATCTCTCCTCCCCCTAACTTCTGGGGCTTGGGAACTTAGCAACTACCTTAAGCAAAATCTTTCATTTTCTCAATCTCCTCTCCGAACATTCTCATCACATTCTTACTCTAACCAAAACCTGCTCTCCCTTGAGGACATGCCCAAGAGGGTAGGTCTCCTTGCTCCTGGTGCTGCTTCTACACCATTCTCCTTCTGCCCTCTCAAAACTCCAGCTATCAATCTCATCATCAAAGTAGATTGTACCCCACCTTGGTTTTTTTTTTTTTTTAAGATTTTATTTATTTATTTGACAGAGAGAGAGAGACAACCAGTGAGAGAGGGAGCACAAGCAGGGGGAGTGGGAGAGGAAGAAGCAGGCTCCCAGTGGAGGAGCCTGATGCGGGGCTCGATCCTGGGACTTTGGGATCACGCCCTGAGCCAAAGGCAGACGCTTAACAACTGAGCCACCCAGGCACCCCTGTACCCCACCTTGCGCATCATCTGCTAGCCCAGATCACTACTCCTCATTCCGTGACTTTAGCTCCTGGCTCACTGTTTCTCAAGTTGCCTCTCTCATCATTCTCAGGGATTTCCATATCCAGGTGGTTGACCCTCAGATCACCCTGGCCTCTTGGTTCCTAGACCTCTTCTCCAGCGATCTTGTCCTCCCCTCAGCCTCACCCCACAATGGTTATGCCTAGACCTTGTCTCAGTAACCACAGCTTCTTGGAACCTCAGCTTCAAGCATCTCGCTCACTGCCCATTGTATCCTGTCTTTCTAGCTCATTTTCCCCAAAACCTCAACTCCAATAATCCACTTTTCCTCTACTCCTCAGCCCCCTCATGTCTTCACACAGTTCAAATTCATGACCAACCATGACGACCCCCCCCCCCACATTCACTACATACCTCCCCACCTCAACATACTCATCTAGTGGTACCTATGCAGTTGCAAGTAGCTGGAGAAACTTATCTCTCTTAGTGGAAGACGCTGCTTCCTGAAAAAAATCAAAGCAATCAGAAGGGGGGGAAAATCAAAACTACCTCCCGCCTCAAATTAAACTACTGAAAGCTCTCAAACAAACAGAACTGCAGATAAGGAAGGTCATTAGTTCACCCAACCAGACAGGAGTACTTCTGAAAGGTCAGGAGGTCCAGTCAGCTATAGCAGCCAGAAAGGCCACTGGGAAAAGAGAAGGCCTCGGAAGCCAGACTTGACTGTCAATTACTACTGTGTGACCTTAGGCAAGACCTGTAACTTCACCACCGCACCAGGCTGTTTCAAGGATTAAACAACACATTGGAGCTCAGAGTAAGCAGTAGAGGTTAACCCTAAACTCAGTTTTGATAAAGTCCCAGGCCAGGTAACTGGAAGGTACATCCTAAGATAATTACACCACTGAAAAAAGTACAGAAGAGCTGTCAAATTCTAGTTCATACTGCAAGAATGTTCAACACCTACATTCTTTCTTTTTTTAAATAAGTTTTTTTTTTTTTAAAGATTTATTTATCTGAGAAAGTGAGCAAGAGAGAGCACAAGCAGGGTGAGGGGCAGAGGAAGTGGGAGAAGCAGACTCCCTGCTGAGATGCTCCATCCCAGGACCCTGGGATCAAGACCTGAGCCAAAGGCTGATGCTTAACCTGCTGAGCCACCCACACGCCCAACACCTGCATTCTTGATTCCTTGACCTACAGAGGTGATCCTCTCCCCACCGACCCTTGACATCCCCATTAGCTCATTTTCTCCTCTCTGCCTCTGGCGTGGGGAAACTAAGAGCTTTCAGAAAACACCACAGGTGATGACTTGGTGTACAGACACCCTATTTTCTCTCTTTCCACCCAAAATGCTGGCCTACGAAGCCACCTGGCTCCTGCCTACTTCTCCCACCTCCTCCAATTCCCTCCCCACCCCCACTCCTACTCCAGCTAGGATGGTTCTCTTTTCCTTGAATACCACCAGGCTTGCTCCAACCTCGAGGCCTCTGTTCTCCATTACCTCCAATCGGACTCTCATCCACCAGGTCTTTGTGTTAGGGCTCAAGACGTCACCCTCCTCAGAGAGACACCTCCCCTGACCACCTGAGCTAAAGCAGCCCCACCATCTTACATCACGTTGTTTGTGTACTTCAACTTGTTCATTTACTTCTTAGTAATTTAATACTGTGGTGACTGCTCTTTATCTAAATGTTTATTCACTGTCTCTGTCTCTCCCACTAAAATATAAGCTCTTTAAGTGCAGGGACCTGGCTTGTCTGAGTCACAACTATTATCACCGGTGCCAGCATCATCCCTGACACATAGCATGGGCTCAATAAGCTTTGCTGAATCAATGAATTCTTTTTTGAAAAGAGGGTTTTTTCCAAAGCCTGGCTGTGCTTGTCTGAAGCAGTTGAGGTTATGACAACACTTGTGCAAAAAGACCTTCCCAGGCCAAACTTTCTGGTGAATGTAGAGATTTAAATTGGGCCTTGTTCTCCAGCAACCTGTAAGGACCAGCTCCACGAACCCTACCCCAGCGTCTCAATGCCAATTCTCTTCTTATACCAAGGGGTCCCCACTCTTGCACCTTGGCAAAGCTTCTCCATTCCAACACTTTTGCTCTTCTTCTCCTTCCTTTGGATATCACTGAGAAACACCTTTCTTTTCGGAGCCGTTCTACTGCAACTGAACCAGCTAAGATTTCTCGGGAGGCTGTGGTCCAATATGTGAAGAGGTGGGCGTGGGGGCTTCTTCCCAGGGGCTAAAACCGCCACTACGTCACCTAATCCAAGCCCCACCCTCTCAGGCCTGGCCCCCCAGGGCTCTCCTGGGCCCTAGAACTTTCCTCTGCGAGGAGGAGGCTGGCGTTCTGTTGGGCCTCTCACCCCCTTCCTGCCACAGGAAGGCCAAGGCCACTCCTTCTTGGCCAATAGTCCTAAGCCTCCTCCCTAACCCGCAAAAAACTTTCCCAACCCTGGCTCCGCCGCCTGTCCTCACTCCCAGGGGCACCCAAACCTCTTCCCCAGGCTCAATCTCCCCAAGCCCGCTCCACCACACCCCCTGAGCTTCACCAGGTTGTCCCCAATTTCCTCTCCCGCCTATTCGCCCTGTTCAGACCCTGCCCAAGGCCCCTCGCACCCGAACTTAGCCCCCGGACCCTAACGCCCCGCCCTCGGCCTCTCGGCCTTCAGTCCTCCCAGGAGACCCGCCCCGGCCCTCACCGTGGACGCCACGTTCTCCGCTGGCCGCCTCAGCCCGGAAGAGGAGCAGCGAGGCCAGCAGGGCGAGGAGCGCCCCGCACCGCCTCGGCCCACACAGCTGCGCCATGACGGGCTCCACCCAGCAGCGCAGGAGAAGCCTCGAGCCGCTGGCCGTTAGGGTCTCGCGATCAGGTGCGGGAAGACCCTTGCCGCGCACGCGCGCTGGACAGTCTCGTGTTCAGGTGCGGGCGCTCCCAGAGGGTCTGCGAGGTGCTGCGCCGGCGCCCCTGCCGAAGTCTCCTGGGAGCGTCCCCCTCGTCGGACCTTCGGTGTGCGGACACTCTGCCTCCTACGCCCACGATGCTTCTGTCCACCCCTCACTCGCCCCTTGCCCCCGGCGACACTCAGCGACTCTCTCACGGTTCAGAACCCCACCACACTTCCAAACCCTCGGTGGGCGCTGGAGCCAATGGCGGCCGCCTCCGAGCAGCTATCGAAGGTGGCCGGTCAGGGAGGGGGCGGGGCGCACCTGGCGAGGCGGAGCGCGCAGAGCGCAGGCGCAGGGAGCGGGCACCTGAGCGGCGATCCTCCTCCCTTGGCGCACCTGGGCTGGCCCCAGGATTAGGGCGGTGGGGCGGTGGGGCGGTGGGGCGGTGGGGGCGGGGGGAGGTGTGCGGCTTGCGTTGGTGCGCCTGGGGTAGGACGTAGCCCGTGGGGAGGCGCAAACCTGCCGAGCCCTGGGGCTCCTGCCTCCCTGCTCCGGAGCTTGGTGACGTCCTAGTACCTTCACCCTTGGGCTGGGCCTCGGGGTGGGAGAAGACGGTACAGAATGGTCTTCCTGTAAGTCTGTGGTTCCTGAAAATGTGGCGATGAAGCTCGCCTCATTTCTGCCCTCCTTTGAGGGTGAGGGATTTATTCCTTCCTAAATTGAATGTTCACTGAACTCCTAATAGGCGCGTTACTGGGAACCCAGCGATGACCACGCCAGACTAGTCCCTTCCTCACCAGACAGGAACAACCGAGAGTAGTGACGACAAAAGCATAGGACAAGAGTGATTAGAATGATTGGGGATGCGACAGAGAAGCACAGACTGAATGATCAGGGACTGAGGTTGTGGAAGTGAGAAGGTGGCTGTGATAATGAACCCTGAAGGATCAGAAGGGCTGATGGACAAACATTCCAAGCATCTGGAACAGCAAATGCAAAAGTCCTGAGGCAAGGAAGGCAACAGTGCCTTACAGGATCCAGGGCCACCTCCCACTATTCAGCCTCCCTCCTGGCATAATAATATGTAAAGAGCCTTAACTGGGTTATCAAAACAGTGTTTACCTGAACCAGTTAAAGTTTTGTGTCCATTTTTTTTTAAGGATTTTATTTTTAAGTAATCTCTACACCCAAGGTGGGACAGGAACTCAACAACCTCAAGATCAAGAGTCTTGTGCTGTACCAACTGAGCCAACAGGGGCCTTCACCAATTTTTTTTTAATTTATAAAAAATATTTTTTTGCCCACCATCTTCTTTAATCTTGCAGTGAGGTCCAAGGACTCAAGGTCAAGAGTCTCAATGTGAGGGGCGCCTGGGTGGCTCAGTCGTTAGGCGTCTGCTTTTGGCTCAGGGCGTGATCCCGGTGTTCTGGGATTGAGCCCCTCATCAGGCTCCAAGGCTGGGAGCCTGCTTCTTCCTCTCCCACTCCCCCTGCTTGTGTTCCCTCTCTCGCTGGCTGTCTCTCTCTCCGTCAAATAAATAAATAAAATCTTAAAAAAAAAAAAAAAAAGAGTCTCAATGTGAGGACAAAGATCTCTCCAGCACCCGAAACCCCCACCCCACCCCAGCCCACCCCAAGCCAGGGGTTGAGCTGGAAGACAGGACTGTGGTGAGAGCTGAGGCTGGAGAGGAGTCACAGGTCCATTCATTCATTCATTCGTTCATTCACACATCCGATCATTTGGCATATTCACTGAGCACCCACTATGAGCCAGGTATTGTTGCAAATGCTGGAGGAGATACAACAGTGAACAAAGCGAAATTCCTGCCCTATTGGGACTCATTTTGTAATATTGGGAACAGTGGGAGAACTAGCATATCTGACACCTGGAGGGGATAACTTTTTTATACTTCCTCCTCTCTACCAGAAAATTATTTTCAATAACATCATGTAAGAATCATTAATTTGGACTAACATAATATAATAAAAAAAAGAATCATTAATTTGTTCTTTAGTCTTAAAATTAACAATTGAAAATGAATAAATTTCAATTTCAAAGCCATTACTCAATTCAGTCAAATATTTCATGTGCGAATGAAAATTTTCACTTACCAAAAGAAAAAAAATAGTACAGCTCACAGTTCATTCACTATTCACTGATTCACTATTTTAAACAAAAAATTCCAAAAGAATATGTAGGATGACAGGATAGATTCTTCATCTTTACAATAATTGTGCTATCATTTTAATTTCTTTTTTTAAGATTTTATTTATTCATTTGACAGAGAGCAAGAGACAGCCAGCGAGAGAGGGAACACAGGCAGGGGGAGTGGGAGAGGAAGAAGCAGGCTCCCAGCGGAGGAGCCTGATGTGGGGCTCGATCCCAGAACACCGGGATCACACCCCGAGCCAGAGGCAGACGCTTGACGACTGAGCCACCCAGGCGCCCCTAATTTCTAATCTATTACTTAAATGCAAGAATATGTAGAATCACAGAGATTGGAGACTCAAACTGCACAAGCCCAAATGATACCAAATTGTTATGAACCTACTTTCAAAATGAACACATACAGCTGAGTCTTCATATGTCAGAGGTCAACTGTATACCTGGGAGTTCTCTATATTAACTTCCCTAGAATTTTGTGGTAAACAGACGTTGAGTAGCCCCCATGCTCATGGCTTGTGTATGCCCCTCCCCTCAAGTGTGAGCAGGACCTAGGACTTCCTTCTCATCGATAGAATATGGTAAAGGAGGTTTGTGATTACATTACATTATGTACGACTCCTTAGTGGGCTGGAGAGAGAGACTCCATTGCTGGTTTTGAAACAAATAAGCTGCCACATAGTAAGAAGACTTTTGGAAAAGGCTACATGGCAAGGAGATGGCCATTAGGGGCTGAAAGCAGCCCCTACTGACAACCAGAGAGAAACTAAAGACCTCATTCTTGCAAGGTCAAGAAGCTGGAAGCAGATCTTTCTCCCGTTGAGCCTCTGATGAGATGGCAGCCCTGGCTGACACCTGGATTATAGCTCAGTGCAGCCCTGGAGCAGAGGGCCCAGCTAAACCATGTTTGGCCTGGATCTGGAAACCATGAGATAATAAGTTTTAAGCCACAAAGTTTGTGGTAATTTATTCTGTAGCAATAGGAAACTATTACAAATACAATGTTTACTAAAGGATACAGTAATAAAAATAACTAACTGGAAGCCTATTATTAAAACTCAACAGGGGAGGGGAGCGCCTGGGTGCCTCAGTCCCTTAAGTGGCTGCCTTCAGCTTAGGTCATGATCTCGGGGTCCTGTGATTGAGCCCTGCATCAGGCTCCCTGCGCACTCTCTTTCAAATAAATAAATCTTTAAAAAAATAAAATAAATTCAACAGTAATTGCATCAATTGTTTATAAGCAGACCAACAAAAGATTTGGGATTAATTTGGAGGATTATTTTATCACTGATACTACTTAGAAATTGTCAGTGCGTGGTATAATAAAAACTGGGCCAACTTTTGGTCAGTTTTATTTATTTATATTTTAAATTCTCTACAGACAGCGCACCCCCTTTTTGCCTGTACTACTGTAAACCACTCCTATTGTGCATCACTAGTTGGAAAACAGACAATAAATAAAATGAGTAAATTCTATATTGAAAGGCAATGTTATGGATAAAACATAGAATCAGGTAAGGGCATGGGACTGACAATATGAGTGAGGTGGGGTGTTCGGACAAGACCTCACTGCGCAGGTGACATTTGAGGGAAATGAAGGAATGAGGCCTGCTCATACCACTCTCAGGAAGAGCCTCCCTGACAGAACCATTAGGGCAAAACACCATGCTTTGTAGAGGCTACTTTGAGACAACGGGCATGAGCAATGGACCGGCACAAGGGCCCACAGCGACCCCCTGGCTGAATCCACACAGCCCCAGCAGGCGACCCACCTCAAACTATCCACAGGCCCTAACTGACCAATGGGCTACTTGGAACCAGACACAGTTACCAAAGAAGGGAGAATCCCACGCGTCCCATACTTCCTCACCTTCCCGTTTTAAATACAGCCCCCCCCCTCAGTGGAGAGTCGGCTTCTCCCTCTCCCTCTGCACCCTCCTTGTGCTCTCTCTCTCTCAAATAAATAAAATTTTAAAAAATAAAGTAAAAAAATAAAATACAGCCCCCACCCACTGCCTTCTTGCAGACAGCCTTTCCCCTGCCGCCTGCCTGGCTCTCTCTTACGGTGTATTCAATAAACTTTTTCCTTTGTTCTGCCTTGGGTGAATCCTTTCACCTCCCGTGCCACTGGCCCCCACTCCACCTGATTATAGCCCCATACTCGCCCCCCTCATCCAATTGAGAGAGACACTGTAGGGTTGGCAGAGCTTTGAATGCCCCAGGACAATGGCTAGCAACGGACAGTTGTTGTTGTTGTTTTTAATATAACAGCTTTATTGGAATATAAGCCACATACCATATAATTTACCCTTTTAAAATGTACAATTCAATAGTTTTTGGTTTTGGGGTTTTTGATGGTTTTTAGTATATTAATAAAGCTATGCAACCATCGCACTACAATTTAGAAAATTGCATCATCCTCAAAAGAAATCCTGTACTTGAGCGCCTGGGGGGCTCAGTTGGTTAAGCGGCTGCGTTTGGCGCAGGTCATGATCCCAGGGTCCTGGAATCGAGTCCAGCATTGGGCTCTCTGCTCAGAAGGGAGCCTGCTTCTCCCTCTGCCTGCCACTCCCCCTGCTTGGGCTCTCCCTCCCTCCCTCTCTCCCTCTCTCTCTCTCTGGGTCAAATAAATAAAGTCTTAAAAAAAAAAAAAAAAGAAAAGAAACCCCATGCTGATCAGCAGTCACTCCCCTTCCCCCCAGTTGTCTCAGCCCCAGGCAACCACTAATCTAATTTCTGTCTATGGATTTGCCTATTCTGGACATTTCACATAACTAGAATCATACAGCGTGTGGCCTTTTGAGTCTGGCTTCTCTCACTTAGCATGTTTTCAAGGTTCATCTATGGTGTAGCATGTATCAGTACTTAATTTCTTTTTATTGCCGAGTAACAGTCCACTATATAGACGTACCACATTTTATTTATCCAGTCATCAGTTGATGTGCTGCGTTGTTTCTACCTTTCGGTTATTATGAACAATGCTGCGACGAACATTCACGTACAAGCTTTTGTGTGAACATATGCTTTCAGTTCTCCAGTATATTCCTAGGAGTAGAATTGCTGAGTCATATGGTAACTCCAAGTTTAACCTTTTGAGGAACTGCTAGACTGTTTTCCAAAGTGGCTGCACCATTTTACATTCCCAACATCAACGTATAAATGTTGTGATTTCTCCACAGCCTTGCCAACACTTGGTATTTTCCATTTAAAAGAAATTATAGCTGTCTGGGGCACCTGGCTGGCAAAGCCTGCGACTCTTGATCTGGGGGGGTTGTGAGTTCAAGCCCCACATTGGGTGTACAGCTACTATAGAAAATAAATAAACACTAAAAAAGAAATAAGAAATTATAGCCATCCTACTGGATGTGAAGTGGTATCTCCTCTTGGTTTTGATTTCCATTTTCCTGATAATTAACATGGTAAGCATCTTTTCATATGCTTATTGGCCTTTGTATATCTTTTTAATTTTTTATTTATTTAACTTTTTAAAAAGATTTTATTTATTTATTTGAGAGAGAAAGAGAGTGAGCGAGAGAGAATGCACATGAGCCAGGGGAGAAGCAGAGAAGCGGACCCCCCGCAGGGAGGTCTGATGTGGGACTTGATCCCAGAACCCTGAGATCATGACCTGAGCGGAAGACAGATGCTTAACTGACTGAGTCACCCATGTGCCCTTTATATCTTTTTTAGAGAAATGTCTATCTGGAGCCTTTGTCCATTTTTTCATTAGGTTATTTGTCTTGTTATTACTATTGAGTTCCACCACTTCTTTATTTTATTACAAGTACTTTATTGGGGGTGCCTGGGTGTCTTGGTTGGTTGGGCACCCAACTCGTGGTTTCAGCTCCAGTTGTGGTCTCGGGGTCGTGGGATTGAGCCCTTCGTGGCACTCTTCACTCAGTGTAGAGTCTGCCTGGGATTCTCTCTCTGCCTCTCTCTCTGCCTCTCCCCCCCTCAAATAAATAAATAGGGGTACGTGGGTGGCTCAGTCGGTAAAGCATCTGCCTTCAGCTGGGCTCAAATCCCACATCCGGCTCCTTGCTTCTCCCTCTCCCTCTCCCCTTGCTCATGTGCACTCTCTCTCTCACTCTCTCTCTCTCAAATAAATAAAATAAAATAAAAATCTAACCCCCCAAAACAAGTACCTTATCAGATATATGATTTGCAACTCTTTCCCCATTCTGTGGGTTCTCTCTTCACTTTCTTGATGATGTCCTTTGAAACACAAAACTTTTTTTTTTTTGAAGTAAGCTCTATGCCCAACGTGGGGCTTGAACTCACGACCCCAAGATCAAGAGTTGCAAGCTCCACAGACTGAGACAGCCAGATGCCCCTGAAACACAAAACTTTTTAATTTTGAAGTCCAATTTATCTATTTTTTCTCTTGTTGATTCTGCTTTTGGTGTCATATGTAAGAAACCATTGCCTACTTACGGATAGTTTTAAGCAGGGATCGGACATGGCCAAATTTAAGTTTTAAAGTATCATTCTTGTTGCTTGTAATTAGAAGTGGAAAGACTGGTGAGGTAAGGGACTTCTGTGATCACCCTTGCTAAAATTGCAACCCCTCCCTCCCTCACTTCATTTCTCCTTTCTGCTTCATATTTCTCCATAGAACTTATCATATTCTAATAAGCTGTATAATAGTGCTTACTATTATTGACTGTCTCCAGCACAAGAATGTCGACTCCCTGAGGACTGGGCTTGTCTGTTCGCTGTTCTATCTCTAGTGCCTAGAACAGTGCCTGGTGTGTGTGTGTGTGTATGCGATATGTATATATATGTGTATATATATGTGATATATATGTGTGTGTGTGTATATATATATATATATATATATATAATATGTATATGCGTCATTGATATTTTCAGAAAGCTGAAAGGATTGAAGAGAGCAGGTGCCTTCTCCCCCTGCACAGGTCACTAAGAAACGCATTGGGAAGGAAGTCAGGCAGGAGGGGCCTGGTAATAACCAGAGGCAGAGAGGACCGTCTGGATGCTACCCTGCTTGAGGAGTCTGATATAAGAGAGAGGCTAACAGATGTCGTGATGTCAAACGAATACATATTTGTTGAATAGAGTGAGTGAATAGATGAAAAAGGCTACGTGGATGAGTGAATAAATGAAAGAACGAACAAATGACGTACTGTGAGTACTCCGGCTGGATCTTCTCTTGCAGAGAAAGGTGGCACGGGGGCTCCTGCACTGTCCCTTACAGCCGCCAGGGGGCGCAGACAGGCCCGGTCCCCAAGAGCCTGTCCCGGGACCCCGCCCCCCGGGATCCAGGCCCCGGGAGCCCCAGCCGCCCGGCCCCGGCCTGGGACTCCCGGACAGCGAGCAGACCTGGACTGGGCCCCGCTGCGGGCTTTAGGCGGTGCAGCGACGAGTCCCTGCGCTGCTGGCGGGGAAACTGAGGCCCGGGCGCCTGGGGCGGAGTTGGCCCCGAGGCGAGCCCGAGCCCCCGCCCCCGGCCGGCCCCGCCCCGGCCCGTAAGAGGCCCCCTGGGCTCCCGGCAAAGCAGCACAGCGCGACGCGGGGGCCGGGGCCGGGACCGCGATGGCAGCTCAGCGGCTGGGCAAGCGGGTGCTGAGCAAGCTGCAGTCTCCGTCTCGGGCTCGCGGCCCGGGGGGCAGCCCCGGGGGGCTACAGAAACGACACGCGCGTGTCACCGTCAAGTACGACCGGCGGGAGCTGCAGCGGCGGCTGGACGTGGAGAAGTGGATCGACGGGCGCCTGGAGGAGCTGTACCGCGGCAGGGTGAGGCAGGGAGGGGAACGGGGGAGAAAGGGGGGGTCTCGGACCGACAAACCCCGGGCCCGGACACCCTGCGCCCTTGGGGTCTCTGGTGCTTGTGCTGGCCTCAGTCACCCAAGAGAACGTGCGCCCCGGGACCAGGCATTCGTGGGACTCATTGGCCCTTGCCGACTCCCCTCCATGGCTCTCCGCTTGTGGACCCAGACACACACTTGGGTCTCCCGAGATGGTTGTGCATACCGGTTGGGCATATGGGGGGCTCGGAGGCACAACTGGGAAGCCTGAGCGGCCGTATCTGGACAGAGGTTGGGGGAGGGGCATGTCTTAAAGCCAAACTTAGATACGGTGAAGTGACCGGGAAGATAGTGAGACCCAGAGACGCACAGCAAAGGAAGCAACAGCATTCCCAGATGTGCACAGCGACTGGCCAGAGCCACTGCGACACAGGCTGTGGTCACCTACACATCAGCAGCCCCAGACACAATAGCTCAGGCCACAGCCCTATGCAGACACCCGGCACAAGGCACCCACACAAAAGGACTCCGGTTGCAACTCCTCAGAGACACGCAGTGGAGCAAGGCACACACCGCGCGAGCTGCAACTCCCCTGGGACACGGAATGATTCAGTAACAGCCGTCCGTTGCCTCCTAAAAGCAAAAGCAAGAACCACATGCAAACACAATGACAGACGCTACCCCTGCTCACAGAAAACAGCAGAAATGCTAGCTATACGCAGACAGCAAGCCGCACGAGCCGTAGGGACACACAGGCCTCACGTGGCAGAGACTGCAGCTGTCTGTGGGCACACAGGGCGTGAGCACAGCCTCGCGTGGGGACGCAGAGGCCACGGACACACATTTCACACCTTCCGCTTGAGTCTTCTTGAAGTCACACTGCACCACACACGAAACACAATCCAGGGATGTGGTGGTGGTGTCAGCGGACGGACAGGATGCACGAATGTTCCTGGGCACAGCTCGAAGGTGACAGAAGGCAGGGCCCCTCACGGCGACGCACACGGGGAGGCTCCTATAGGTGGACGGAGAAGTCCAGTAGCCATTGGTAGATGGCATCCTCTAAGGTCGTCCTCCGCTGGTGGGCATTACAGCTGCCATGACACATGACAGTGGGACAGACACAGCTAAACCAGAGCCACACGCCTCGCAGTCCCCCGACTGTAGGCCACCGTGCCATCCACGCCCATGACGCCCCATACCTCTGCACTCTCATGCCGGCCCTGGCCCCTTGGCCTGGGCCTCTGGCTCACACACAGAGCCTCACACAGGCATGTGATCCACTTAGAGACTATCCATGCCTTTGCTGAACCCCCTTCTCTGCGCCCAAAGCTGAGACCACCCAGCCCTGAGGCCCACAGTGAAGTCAGAAAGGACTTTGGGTGGGGGAGGAAAAAAAATCTGTAACCTCAGGGACCTCTTGCTTTGACAGCTGGATTTTGTCCCCCGCAGGGATAGTGAGCCAGCCTGCCTTTGGCTTTTTGCCCCAACAGGCTATACACGGAATCCCCCTCTGGGCCACGCAAAGTTGGGCTCCTGGCTCATGCCACCCACCCACTCCCGGGGGTGTTGGTGGTCATCTCTCTGGATGACCAGGGTGCACTCTTGGCCCTGGGGGCGGGCCTGAGCCCTACCCTCCCTTCCGGTCCTCCTAGGCAAGGGGCCTCCACCAGCAGGCTCTAGCCGGCCTGCACCCTTCCCCCACACCTAGTGCTTAGACTTTTCCTTGAAAGGGCAGAGCCAGCCCCTCTCCTGAATCTCAGAATCTGACATTCCAAGACTCGACCAGGCCTGTTTCCCTCTATGGGAACTGGGGCCAAGGAGAGAGACCTGTGCCAGCCCCAAGGCTCTCTGGGCTTTGGGGCCCCTCCAGCATCTGAGCTGGTACAAGCCCCTGGGCCTCTGTCAACCCATCTGTCACCCCTCCCCCCAACACCCAGATGTCCCGCCTTGGCGGTGCTGTCCCTGACTGCCACATTGTTGCTCCAGAACCCGCCAGCTGGGCCCTGGCGCTGGTGGGGCTTCTCCAGAGGCCTGGACAAAGGCGAGGGAGGGACAGGCAAGGGACCCTGACCACCCCTCCCTCCCTGCCTTAGGAGGCAGACATGCCTGATGAGGTCAACATTGACGAATTGTTGGAATTAGAGAGTGAAGAGGACAGAAGCCGGAAAATCCAGGTAGGTGAAAGGGAAAGCTGCCCTCCCCCCACCTTGCACCTTCCTAAAAATCACAATAGTCAACATGTTGATTGAGCACTTACTATGTGCCAGGCACTGTTTCACTTGCTTTCCACTTAACTCATTTAATCCTCACAAATCCTATGAAGGGTTTATGCTCTCCACCTTCCAGATGAGGAAAATGATTTAATCACTCTCCCTGGGTCACAGCTCAGAAGGAGCAGCTCTGGGAGTCAAAGCCAGGCAGGCTGACTGCCTGTGTCCTTGCTGTTAGGGCCTATGGACTCCCAGAGGCAGGAAATGCTGAGTGACCTTCTGGCCCTCTCTGGACTTAGAGCTGATCCTGGTGCTGAGTTTCTTGACTCAACCCTCCCCCCAGTTGCTCTGTAAGACCCTCGGGCTATGTTCTTCCCTGGTGATCAGATGGGAAGTCCACCCTGGAGACTGACTTCTTTTTGTCTTGTTGCCTTGGGGCTTTGTTGGGAAAGAGAAGGGGCTGGAGGGGCCTAGGGGCTAGTTGTTTACTAGTTTCTTTTTTTGCGGCGGGGGCGGGGGGTTTAGGGACTCCTGAAGTCGTGCAGGAACCCCACGGAGGTGAGTTTTTCCTCTCTGCTCTGGGCCCCTGCATCCTGGTGGAGAAGGGGGTCCCTGGGGAGGAGGGAAGAAGCTGCCTGGCCCAGGGACGGCAGAAGGAACTCTGGGGGAGCCCTCTGAGTTTCTCAGCCCCTTTCTTGTCTCCAGTGGTGTCTTTGTCTTCCTCACCCTAGCTCTTCTCTCCCCATCTGCCACTAGGGCCCGTCACCTCCTCCCACTGAGACGCTCCCCATCTGTGTCCGGCTTCTGCTGGTCCCTCTGCTGTCCTCCCCTTTGGGCGGCCCTTCCTGGGGCTCAGCCTCTCCCCGGCTCTCCCCCCTTCGGCTGCTTCTGCCACCCTGGGATTCCCTTCCCCACCTCTGCCCCCCCCATCCCTCTAGGCCCTGAAGCCCAGTGGCCCAACCCCTCCCACTTCCTTCCCTGCTTTAAAAGGGAAAAATATTCATGTTTCTCCAACCAGCTCTGGGCTGCCTGAGGGACAAACGTCATTGTGTGTCTGTCTGCCCCTGGAGCTAAGGCCTCTTTCCCTGGGGACCATCCTTGCGATCTCCTGGCCTGAGAAACATCTTGTTGTCTCTCTGTGGTTGTTTCTTTCTCTGTCCTTTTGTCTCTCCCTCTCCATCTGTCTCTGTGCCTCTGTCTTGGCCCCCTCCCTGTCTGTGGCTCTATCTCTCCCTGTGTCTCTGTTTCTTTCTCTCCTTCTCTCCGTCTCTCTCCCTGTCTTTCTCTGTCTGTCCCACCACCCTCTTTCCCCATCTCTGTCTTTTGATCCCCCTCCCTAACTGCCTCCAGGCCCTCTCACTGCCCAGAGGGGAGGCGGGAGCAGTAGGGGCCCAGGTCAGAGGGGTTGGGCTGGGCAGGGGGCAGCCCCGCCCCTCCCCATGTTCTCAGGACCCCTGCCCCGTCCTCAGGACTTCGTCCAGGAGCTGCTGGGGAAGCTACGAGGCCTCCACAAGCAGCCCGGCCTCCGCCCGCCCAGCCCCTCCGGGAACCGCAGCCTGAGCCCCATCCAGGACTCAGCCCGGACTGCACCACCCTGACCTTGCCTCCGTGGCCCCCTCCCTTCTCCCCTACCCTCCACACCGTCCTGGTTTGTTTGTAAGTTGTATGTAATGGTTCTGTAACAACACGGTGTGCCTGTCTTTCCTCTCCCTGATTACCGTGGACTTTCCCGAGCTCCCCACACACACCTCCCTCTGTCCTGCTGCATCTCCCCTGCTCCCGGCACCCGCAGCTGGCCCGACAGATGGAGAATCACTCCTCAGCCAGAGAGCATGAGAACAGGCTCTGCTGGCCTTGCTCCCCCCCACCCCTCCCGGGACTCATCTTGTCCTCACTTCCCCCTCAGCCTTGGCCCAGTGCAAGCCAGCAGGGCCCAGTGGGTGTCATTCAGAGCTCCTGTGGGAGTGACGGCCTGTGGTCCTTGTACCACGGGAGATGCGCAAAACCAAATGTGCCCAGTGTTGCCACAACACATCATGAACAAACCAAGGGGGCTTCCTGAAGAAAGTGACACTGAGGCAGGGCTTTGAAGGATGCATAGGAGTTTGTGGGAAATGGGTACCCAGAGCTGAGGACTCTGAACCTTGTGGGTGGAGGGATTGACATTGAGGCTAAGCCAGGGAAGATACCAAAGATTGGCAGGGCCATCCACCCATCGGGATGGGCAAGTTCCCCAGAGCTGGATCAGGGAGGCCCCTGGGCTGGGCACTAGGGAGGCCTGAAGGGCTCCAGGGGAGGGGCTAGGGCATCAGAAGTGGGTGGCAGCTATTTACCCCAAACTGTGGGAGTATTTCAGTATTTTTTTTAAAGATTATGTATTTGACAGAGAGGGCACAAGTAGGCAGAGCGGCAGGCAGAGGGAGAGGGAGAAGCAAGCTCCCCGCCCAGCGGAAAGCCAGATGCAGGGTTCAATCCCAGGACCTTGGGATCATGACCTGAGCCGAAGGAAGACGCTTAACCGACTGAGCCACCCAGGTGCCCCAGTATGTCAGTCACAGCAGGTCTAATTGTAGCAGAGGTCCTGCCTGGGTCCAGTCAGGAGATGGGGGGACAGGGGAGCTGTGCCGGGCTAAGGACTGGGGCAGGGCCAGAGCTAGAGCACCCCCCCACCCCCACCACCAGGACAAAGCACACCTTACATCTTCCCTCTACCGACTGACATTGGGGCCCTGGCCTCATCCGTATGCCGTGCCACCCAGCAGCCCAGCCGGGATCGGGCAGCCATCCCAGGGAGTCTGAGCTCCAGTCTGGCAGGGAGAACTCCTGTCTGTCCAGCCCTGCAGGTGGCTCTGCTGTCCCTGCGCAGGCAGACCTCAGGCTTCCAGGGTCCGCTTCCCTCCACCCAAGTGTACAAAGAACAAATGGACATAGCCCTCCCGGCATCCAATCACCTGCGTGCATCTCCCAGAACATCCTCTTGGGCCTACGGAACTCCGACTTCCCTCTCCCAGAACCTGTTTTTGGTTCCTCATTCTGCGGAGGTGATTATGTGCTCAAAACCCAGGTCCTAAGGTCCTGGGTGTGCCATGTGTTGAGCCTCTCAGTTTCCTCATCTGGAAAATGGGGACTTTACAGATGAGGAAACTGAGGCCCAGTTTAGTAATATCAGTTGCCCAAAGTCACACACAGCAAGTGGCACTGGGCTTCAGTCCCAGGAATATGACTCCAGAGCCCAACTACTGAGCTACACTACACTTTGCGGTGATTGGTACACATTAGTGTCGGGGTGGGGGGTTTAACTCATTCATACTAAAGTGTTAGTGACTGCTCACACTCCTGAGATAGCCTATCCAAAGGGCCATACAACTTGACTGAGAACGAGGCTACAACGAAAGCACTGGGAAGCAGCATACCATGGTGGGTAGGAGCGTGGACTCTGGGGTTCTTGCCTGGATTCAAATGCCATCTGTCCCCCTTCCTAGTTGTGTCATCTTGAACAAGTCACTTTACCTTTCTGTGCCTCCGTTTCCACATCTGTGAAATGAAGAGGATATGAACAGTACCTACCCCCGGCGTTGCTGGGAGGTTTAAATGTAGAGATCACAGACGAGTGCCGGGCACGTAATAAACATCGTTATCAACCTTATCATTGTAGGGAGGAGCTGGACCATTAGCTCCTCCAGCCATCATCCCTGGCCAGCAGAGATGTGCCTTGGGAACACTGATTTTCAGGCCCTCTGATGTGGCAAAGCCCCAAGGGACACAGTGTACCCGACCTGCCAGCCTTGCATTGTTGCCCCCCAACTTGCCTGGTCACCAGGCTCCCTGCCTCCCAGGGTCTGTGCTGTTTCCCACTCGGCAGCCACAGGACGTCTTTCCCTCTCACCTTTGTCTCCATCCACTCCATTCCCTCTTTCTCCTTCCTCCAATTCATCATTTTAAAACATCAATTTCTTGGTATTGTTCTAGGATTTTTTTTTTTTTTTTAGATTTTATTTATTTGAGACAGTGAGAGCACAAGCAGGGGGAGCCGCAAAGGGAGAGGGAGAAGCAGGCTCCCCACTGAGCAGGGGCTGGATGCCAGGACCCTGGGATCATGAGCCCAAGGCAGACGCTTAACTGACTGAGCCACCCAGGCACCCGAGAGAGAGAGAGAGAGAGAGAGAGAGAGCGCGAGAGAGCATCTTAAGCTGATTCTGCCCTGAGTGCGGAGTCCAAGGGGGAGGGGATGGTTCATCCCGAGATCACCACCTGAGCCAAAACCAAGAGTGGGACTCGCAACCGAATGCGCAGCCCAGGCGCCCCAACCCTGATACAATGTTAGTTTATTTTATTGTCTGTCTACACTCCCCGACTTTCAGCATATTAGCTCCTTGCCTGGCTTGAGCATGGCAATCCTAAGGTCTAAAACAGCGACTGGCCCACAGTAGGTGCTTGCCCCAAAGAGTGCCCCCTGGTGACCACATTCTCTCCACCCGGTGAGTCTCCCCGTATCTAAGTGAGTCCTCAGTGCCCCCTCGTGGCTATATGAGTTGGTTTTAAACTGCACGCCAGAGGTTGGTTACGCGGGTGGCGGGAGGGTTGTCAGCTGGATTTTAATTAAAAGAGCAGGCTGCAGAGGCAGCTGCTAGGAGGCATTCATCCATCTCTGATCAACAGTAGGGGCTTTGCTAATTAGAATGACAGATATTAGAAATGAGCTTTCATCAATGATATGACTGGTATTCACAATTGAGGCGGGAGGGCTCTTAGCAAAGAGATTAATCATGGTTGATATACAAAAATCAGTATCATCTCAGTAACACTGTAATAACCAACTAAGACATAACTTTAGGGGCGCCTGGCTGGCTTAGTCAGTAGAGCATGCAACTCTTGATCTCAGTGAGTTTGAGCCCCACATTGGGCATAGAGATTACTTTAAAAAAATTAAAAATAAAAAGTAAAATGTCAATAAAGGATATAGAAGGTAATCTGAAAAAAAATGAAACCATCCATGTCCTTGGATAGGGCATCTTAAATATTATCTACATGTCAGTTCTCTCGAAATTAACCGATACATTTAAACAATCTTAATAAAAATTCCAGATTTTTTTATTTTTTATTTTTTATTTTTTTTAAAGATTTTATTTATTTATTCATTCGACAGAGATAGAGACAGCCAGTGAGAGAGGGAACACAAGCAGGGGGAGTGGGAGAGGAAGAAGCAGGCTCATAGTGGAAGAGCCTGATGTGGGGCTCGATCCCAGAACGCCGGGATCACGCCCTGAGCCGAAGGCAGACGCTTAACCGCTGTGCCACCCAGGCGCCCCAACAGATTTTTTTAGGTACTTGATAAACCAATTCTCAAATTTATATGGAGGAATGAAAGTATACAGATAGTTAAGTCAACATTGAAAAGGAAAGGGGGGGTTGTGCTTTACCAAATATTAAGACAAACGGCAAAGCCGTAGTTATAAAAACAGTGTGTTGCAAGAACAGACGACTACACCGAAGGAACAGGACAGGCTCACAGGCAGACCCAGGCATGTATAGGGACATAAAATGATGGAGGTGGCACTTGCATTCGGTGGGGGAAAGGATGGATTGATTGTTCATCGCGGCTTTAGGAAAACTGACTCACTATATGGAGGGGAAAAAAATGGATCCTTACCTCACACCAAATACAAGGATAGACTCCAGATGAAGTCAAGACCTAAATGTGAAGAATGAATGTATGGAGTGAATGGTGGTGCCAGACAGGCTCAGTTGGTGGAGCGTGCAACCCTTGATCTTGGGGTTGTGAGTTTGAGCCCCACACTGGGTGTAGAGATTACTTAAAAACAAACAAAAAAGAAATGCATTTTCTCACAGTTCTCAAGGTTGGGAAATCTGAGATCAGGATGCCAGCATGGTTGGGCTCTGGCAAGGACTGTCTCCCTAGCTTGCAGACGGCTGTCTTCCTGCTGTGTCCTCACACTCAGAAAGAAAGAGAACAAGCTCTCTGGTGTGTCTTCTTAAGAGGACACTAGTTCCATCAGACCTCATCTAACCCTAATTGCCTCCCAAAGCCCCATCTCCAAGCACCATCACACTGGGGCTTAGGGATTCAACATACGAATTTGGGGGGGACACACAAACATTCAGTTCATAACAGTTACTTCTTTTTTTTTGAAGATTTTATTTATTTATTTATTTATTCATTTGAGAGAGTGTGCACGCATTGGGGGGGCACAAGCAGGCTCCCTGCTGAGCATGGAAGCCTGACGTGGGACTTGATCCCAGGACCCTGGGATCATAACCTGAGCAGAAGGCAGACGCTTAACCAACTGAGCCACCCAGGTGCCCTATAACAGTGACTTCAGAGGCTAGGTCAGAAAAAGCTTCAGCTGGATTCTCTTGGTATGCCTGGTCCTGGAAGCCAGCTGCCATGTTGTGAGGAAGCCATACAGACATGGAGGGGTTTTGTGTTCAGACAGCCAGAAAACAAAATAAAAACAAACAAACAAACAAACAAAAAAACCCACACGTGTGAAGAAGCGTGGAGAGAGAGGACCCCAGCCCTAGATGCCACCTGGCTGCAATGGCATGAGAGACCCCAAGTGAGAAGTGCTCAGCTGAGCCCTGTCACTGAGAACCATGAGAAATAAATGTAATAAACAATGCTGTTTTATGCCACTAAATGTGGCAGAGTTGGTTAAACAGCCAGTGATCACAGGAACAGTGACCTATGGGGTGGGGGTGGGGTGCGGCAGGACGGGAAGGACTTCTGAAACAAAACTTCAAGATGATAAACTGTAAGGTGAAAGAATTTGATGAATTTGATCATGTCAAAATTAAGAGTTCTGTCCAAGGAACAGCCTCATAGATGAAGCTAATGTTTAATGGGCAGAATGAGGGACGATATTTACAACATCTACAACTGATGAATGATTACAATTCAGAAGCTACAGGGAACTCTTGCAAATCGACGCCAAAAGATAACACCCCTGACGCTGATCTTGATGAGCACGGACTAAGGTACAGAATTGGAGAATCACTAGATTGTAGCCGGAAAGTACCATAACACCGTATGTTAACTATACTGGAATTAAAATTAAAAACTTAATTGGGGGGTGCCTGGGTGGCTCAGTCGGTTAAGTGTCTGCTTTTGTCTCAGGTCATGATCTCAGGGTCCTGGGACTGAGTCCCTTGTCGGGCTCCACACTCAGTGGGGAATCCGGGAATCCGTTTGTCCCTCTCCCCCTCCTCCCTGCTCTTGCTCTTTCTCTCTCATAAATAAATCAAACTTACAGAAACCCTTCATTTATTTTATTTTTTAAAAAGATTATTTATTTAGTTATTTGACCGAGGGAGGGAGCGCACAAGCAGGAGGAGCGGCAGAGGGAGAGAGAGAAGCAGGCTTCCTGCTGAGCAGGGAGCCCAACGCAGGACTTGATCCCACGACCCCGGGATCTTGACCTGAGCCAAAGGCAGACGCTTAACTGACTGAGCCACCCAGGCGTCCCAAAAACCCTTAATTTATTTATTTTATTAATTTTTAAAAAGA
>NW_024424341.1:49825773-49963043 GCF_017311325.1 Ursus maritimus | reverse complement strand
ATTTATTTATTTGACAGAGAGAGACAGCCAGCAAGAGAGGGAACACAAGCAGGGCGAGTGGGAGAGGAAGAAGCAGGCTCCCAGCGGAGGAGCCTGATGTGGGGCTCGATCCCAGAACGCCAGGATCACGCCCTGAGCCGAAGGCAGACGCTTAACAACTGAGCCACCCAGGCGCCCCCCCAAAACCCTTAATTAAAAAAAAAAGGGGATTAAGAGTACACATATCTAAGTACTGAGAAATGTATAGAATTGTTGAATCATTACGTTGTATACTTGAAACTAATATAACACTGTATGTTAATTATACTTGAATTTAAAAAAAAAAGTTCACACCAAAAACAAACAGAACAAAAACATCCCGGGTAGGAAAATATGCAAGGAATTATCAATAGTAATCTGAAAGAAGCAAATTAAAACAACACCGAGAGGGGTGTCTGGCTGGCTCAGTCAGTAGAATGGTGTGGTCAGTTCGAGCCCCATGTTGGGGGCAGAGATTACTTAAAAATAAAAATCTTAAAAAAATAAAAATAGAACAACAGTGAGATATCAGTTAACACTTATTCATGAGGCAAAAGTTAGAAAGCTGGATGATAACAAGTGTTGGCAGGAGTAGCAGTGGCATTGACCAACAGAAAGGACCAGAAAGCATGGATGAAGTATGTGGTAATGCATGGTAAGTGAACTGGATAAACTGGGTAGCCTAGGCCTGGGGAAATAGGGCCCCCATGCACCGCAGGTGGGAGTGGATCAGGGGCCAGGCTTCTGGAGAGTAATCCATTCATTCAGTCACAGAAATTTCTGAGCACCTGCTCTACGGCTGTCACTGTTCCAGGGACCAGGTTACATCAGGAGCTTAATCAGGGCAGAACAGGCAATAAACAATATCGTAAATAAGTGCATTATATATTAGAAGGTGATAAGGATAATGGGGAAATTTTTTTCAGATTTTTTTAAAGGATTTTTATTTTTAAGTAATCTCCACACCCAGCGTGGGGCTAGAACTCACAACCCCAAGATCAAGAGTCCCATGCTCTACTGACTGAGGCAGCCAGGCGCCCCAAGAATCATGGGAAAAATTAAACGGAGAAAAAATTAATCATAGCAAAGAGACTGGAAGTTCTAGGAAGGGGGAAGATTGCCATTTTCAATAGGGTACTGTGGTAGGCAGAAAAATGGCCCCCAAAATGTCTGTGTTCTAATCCCCAGAACCTGGGACTATGTTACCTTACATGGCAGAAGGGACTTTGCTAATGTGATTAAGTTAAGGGTCTTAAGGTGGGGAACACTCTGCTGGAGTGTCCAATGTAATTATAAGGGTCCTTATAAGAGAGAAGAAGAGAGGGCTCTTGGGTGGCTCAGTCAGTTGAGCAACTGCCTTCGGCTCAGGTCATGATCCCAGGGTCCTGGGATGGAGCCCCAAGTTGGGCTCCCTGCTCAGCGGGGAGGCTGCTTCTCCCTCTTCCTCTGCAGCTCCCCCTGCTTGTGTTCTCTCTCTCTCTCAAATGAATGAATAAAATCTTAAAAAAAAAATTTTTTAAAGAGAGAGAGAGAGGCAGAGGGAAATTTGACACAGACGACAAAGTGATGTGAAGACGAGCAGAGAAAGATTTGAAGATACCGGCCTTGAAGGCTGGAGAGTGGGCGGTCACAAGCCAAGGAAAGCGGTCAGCCACCAGATGCTGGGAAAGGTGCAGACCCGATGCTCTCCCAGCGCCTCCAGAAGGAGGGGGGCCCTATCCACACCTTGATTTCACCCCCAGTGATACTGATTTCAGACTTCTGGCCTCCAGGAGTGTAGGAGAAGACATTTCTGTCGTCTAAAGCTACTGAGTCTGTAGTCATCTGTCACAGTGGCCACGTTCTGTCACTTCTCATCCCCTCCTCACCCCTGCTCTGCCCCCTCCTTCCACTGGAGCCACCGTGCCCTCCCCATTCTCTGTGCTCCTGCCCCCCGAAACCGTGGGGATCTTTCTAGGACAGTGTTAGATCGTGCTTAGAATGTACCACTGGCTTCCTCACCCCAGGGTTTTAAGGTCCTACCTGATGTGGTCTGACCTTGTCCTCAGTCTCAGGATTGCTGTGAGGGTCACATGACTGGGCACCGGCAGGGGGAAGACTGCTCAGTGACCAGGACTCTCCCCCTAGCCAGCCCGTCCGGGCAGCACACAGGTTGCTTTGGGGTCGGCACCCAAGTTCAAGTCCAGGCTTTGGGATTTATTTGTGATCCCCCACCAGAGACCACCCCTCTGGGGGAGGGGGAGGGGATGGAATCATGCCCATCCCACTAGGCTGTTGGGATTATATATGTAAAACCACAGCCCGGGTGAGGTGCACGGTCAGTGTTCAGCCACAGGCATTTATGATGTAAGGATCACATTAACACGTGCTAAAGTGTGCCAGGCGCTGTTCTAAGTGCTTCACATGGACCCACAGCATCCTCCCCACACACCTGGGAAGTTGCAACTATTACACCTGTTTTGCAGATGAGAAAACAAAAGTTCCGGAAAGATGAAGGAGGTTCCTGCAGAGCTACAGGGAACACAGGACATTGGCCCACAGAGCCCACGCCATCCACTCTTGGCTGTGTGGCTTGTGATATGACCCCCGCTCCCCCACCCCACCGCACCCCAGTGCTTGGTAACTTTCCCTTCAACAGCATTTTGTTTCTTCTTTCTGTGTTTGTCCTCAAACACTAACCCAGTGGTTCTCATGCCTTGAGGTCATTAGAAAGATGTGGGGGCTTACTAAGGATAGATTCTGGGGTCTGTTTTCAGACACCCTGAATCTCTAGGACTGGGGTGTTTTGGGGGGGGTGGAATTTTCACAGAAGACCTGAGTGGATTCTGACCCGGGAAGTGAGTAAGCTCCCTCTCAGAGTAGCACAGGGTGGAAAGGCGAGGTTAGCTTCTCAGTCAGACCTGGGTTCAAATGCTAGCTCTCCCTGCCCTGATGGGGCTCTTGGTGAAGGTATTGTCCCTCTGAGCCTAAGTTGCTTGTCGTGCTGAGGACCAGTCCTGCCTCCTGAGGGTGGGCAGTATGATTCAGGGATATAGAACCTAAAAAGCCCAGTCCAGGTCCTGACACACAGGAAGAGCTAAACCACTGGTGTGACTCTTATTAATCATCATTGCTGTTGCCCTGGTGTTGCGTGATCCCCAACCTCACCCCCTTCGTACTTCAATATCCCCGTCTGGTCAGACTTCGGAAGGTCATGTGTGAACATCCCAAGGGAGGCTTAGGGGAGGGCTGTATACTCTGAAGATTAGTGGCGAAGAGAGGGATGTGGGGTGGGAGGTTAGCAAAGGTGTCTCCCTCAGAGGCCCAGGTGAAGCCCCCAGGGGTCTGGAACAGAGGATGTCCTAGCGATTCTACAGGGCTTCTGGGGTAGGGTGTCAAACACCAGTGACCAGGTGCCGGACAGGGTCTGAGGCCAGGGTGGGTGGACCAGTGTCTCCACTAGTGGCCCCACTGCCAGCAGGGAATCTGTCCAGGTCTGAGGATTCAGAACTGCCTGTGTGGACAAAGACTGGGGCCATAGCGCCCTCTACCGGCCATATCCTTGGGCTCCAGGGTTAGGAGAAGTGACCAAAGGCTGGGACTTCCAGGATCAGTGTTCGTTCCCAACACTTGCGTGACAGCAAGATCGGGCATCAGGCCCCCAAGATGTCAGAACAGACAATTGCCCCATGTCTAGAGAGGGCAAGGGGTCAGGACTCGAAAGGATTCCCGTGGAATCTCCTCCAAAAAGCCCCTCCCTGACTCACAGCCAGGGGCAGGAGCCTCCTCTGGGCTCCCACTGTTCCTGTGCTTCCCTGTCCCAGCCTTGGCCCCTCTGCTTGTGCTTCATCCACTCTTGGTTGTCATTGTGTGCGGATGGGTTTGTTATCCCACCGGGCTGTGCGCTTACGAGCCCAAGGCAGAGCCAGCACAACTGTGTCAAGCATGCCTGCACAGAGCTGGGGACCGTAATACTTGAGAAAGGAGTGAATGTGCCTGTGAACCTCTCCTTCTCTTTGTCTTTGGCTCCAGCCCTCTGCTGGGGTGGGGGGAGTCTCCTTAATACAGCATCCCCTTCAGGGTGTGCAAGTGTCTCTGTGTGGGAGGGCACAGTCTGGAGCCCACCTTACTCTCTGTTCTGCTGGTTGCATGGCTCAGAGCTAGACGGTGGGGAGAGACACGGAGCATAACGTCTGGTTGATCCACTCATTTGTTCAACAAATAATTACTGAGCACCTACCACTTTTCAGGCCCTGTTCTAGGCACTGGGAAGACAGCAGTGGACAGGGCAACAATGCCTGCCCTCACAGAGCTTATATTCTAATGGGTGGAAACAGACAATAAGTCAAACAACTAAATAGATCTATTACACGATAACAAACTGTGATACGTGTTGGAAGAAAAGGCATTTGAGAGGACAGGGTTATGGGGGATGCTATTTTAGCTGAGGCTGGATCTGAGGAGGTGACATTTAATCAGGAACCTGAATAAAGTGAGGGATGGAGCCATGTGGATATCTGGGGGAGGAACATTCTAGGCAAAGAGAAGAGTAAGTGCAAAGATCCTGTGGCTGACATGGGACTGGAATCTTGAACAGGGAGGAGGCCAGTGTGGCTGGAGCAAAGTCAGCCAAGGGAAGGAAAGAGGGAGATGAGTTCGGAAATCTGATGAGGGTTGGGGAGGGGATCAAGTAGGGCCTCGAGGGCTGAGGGAGGATTTTGCATTTTATTCCAATTGTGAAAGAAGCCACTGGAGGTTTTGAGCCAGAGAGCATTGTGATGCCATGTGTTTTCGATAGCCCACTCTGGAGGCTGTGGGCAGAACAGACCTGGAGCTGTCCAGGCAGGAGACAATGCGGACGGTACCAGGTAGAGGCTGTGAAGGGAGAAGACTAGATGCATCCTGGATCTGTTTTGTGAATGTAGAGATAATAGGATTTGCTGATGGGCTTGGTGTGTGTGTGTGTGTGTGTGTGTGTGTGTGTGTGTGTAAAAGAAGAGAGCCAATGATTGATTGCACTTAGAACAAAATCCATTTTCTTTCTAATGTCCTACAAGGCTCTACATGATCTGGGTCCTTGCTCTCTCCCCAACCTTGTCTCTCCCCTCACTCACTCTGCTCCAGTCATACCAGCTTTCTTGCTGATCTTTGCACTTGTCAAAGCTCGCTCCCTCTCCCCTCCTATTGCCTGGCTGGAACTTCTCAGGTCTCAGCTCAAATGCCACCTCCTCAGAGAAGCCACTTTGTAGCATTCATAATTCTCTAAAATGCTTTTGTCTATTTGCTTTCTTCTTTATCACCTATCAGCTTTTCTCCATGAAAAGGTCAGCTCCTTGAGGGCAGTGACTTTGTTGGTCTCTGCTGTATGCCACAGTATGTAGAAGAGTGCCTGGCACCTGGCAGGCACTGAATAAGTGAACAAAGGCAGTGATTAACCCCTGTGCTTGTTTACACGCTGGCTTACACAGAAGAGACACCCAGACCAGCAAGCATAGACAAGAATACACACAGATCCTGGGGTCATCCACATACCCTGGGGAGACCCAGAGGCCAGGGACCACCTGCTCCCACGCCCGCGGTTCCTGGAGGATGGAGAGCCCGAGATGGGAAAGGAGAACCCTCAGGGAGGAGGAAAGGATGCTCTGGGACGAGCCCAGCCCCGCCCTGTATCCTCAGCAGCCAATGGGCGCGTGGTCCTCCCGGCGCCCCCTGGGACGTGTAGTCCGGCCGGGGGCGCCCTCGGGCGCCGCCGCGCGCCCCTAGACTCCACGTCCCGTCGTGCGCCGGGAGGTGCGGGGATTGGCCGAGCCCCGCCCCCGGCCCGCCCCGCTCGGCTCGCGCCGCAGCCCCAAGAATGAATGAAATCGTAGCGCGCTGGGCGGCAGAGCGGGCGGCGCAGGCCGGGCTGGGCCCGCGCGCGGCGGCAGCAGCGCCCCGGGCCGGAGGCGGCCCAGCCGAGCGGGCCATGGCCACCGCCATTCAGAACCCGCTCAAGTCGTGAGTGTCCCCGCCGTCCACGTCCCTCCATCCCGCCCCCCACCCCCGGCCCTTCCCCCGCCCTCGCTGGGGAAGGGGATGCAGCGCGCGGAAGGTAGTTTAATGGGGGCCCCCAGAGCGCCCCCGCCATCCCTGGGGGACCCGCCGCCCCTTGTTGTTCCCTGGGGTTGGGGGCGGGAGCCCCTTCAGGGTCGCGGGGGCGTCTCTTCTTTGTCGCTGTCAGTGAAGGAATGTGGCGCGGGCTGGGGGGTGGCGGAGGCCGTTTCCCCACCCAGAGTGGGGGTAGGGGCTTCCCTCTCCTCCTCCTCCATCTCTCCTCCTCCGCGTCTCCGGGGGCGCCGGGCCTGCCCCGGCATAGAGCTGGGAGTACGGAAGCCTAAGTCCAGACCTCGGTCTCCGGGGTCTTCACCACCCTCTTTCCTCTCATCAGAACACCTTTCTCTTTCCCCTCTCTTTCTCCGGGGACCTCGGCCCGCGCGGCCGCAGGGTGGGAGCTGAGACGTCGGGGATCCTGTCTCCCCTTTTTCCTCCCCAGGTCTTCAGGACCTGGAAGCTCCGACGCCCAGGTCAGCTTAGACCGTGGGATCGCTCCCTCTCCCCGCCCATAGGCATCTATCGAGAGCATCTCTCATCCCCTTGGGGACCGGATGCCTCGGGAGAGGATGCTGGCAGCGCCCTCAATCTCGGGGGATTCCCTCCCTTTCTGCCTGTCCGCGTCCCTCCTCCGAGCGTTAGCTTCCTCCTGGGCCCGGTGGCTGGGAACCTGGACGCCTGGGTTCGAGCCCAGCCCTGTCCCATCCCTCCCCTCTCCTAGCCACCCCTCGCTCTGTCCACCTCTCTTCTTCTCTCTCTTTCCATCTCTCTCTCTCTCTCTCTCTCTCGCTCCCTCTTCGGGATCCCGGACTCCCGGGTCCCAGCGCTCCCCACCCCCTTTCCTCCAGCGGTGACAGCGGGCTCAGAGTGACAGGCGCGCGGCCGTTCCCGCCCTCCCTCCTAGGCTGGCGAGCGCGGCACTCCCCTCCCCCTCCTCCCGGGCCTGGGGGAGGAGGCGGAGGGCGAACGCCCGCGGCGCCGCACAAAGGGGCTGGGGCGACCTCCCCCCCAATCCCCCTTCCCCGAACCCCTTGCGCTCGCCGTCTTGACCTTGAGCAACCGGTGCTCGTGGGTGGGGAGGAGGAAGGGGCCGGGAGTGCCCCCCACCCTCCCAAGAGCTGTGTCTGTGGGCTGCACCCAAGGCCCCCAGTAGTTTCTGGTTTGGGCGAGGTGGCGGGGGCAGGCTGTTGGGAGAGGAGGGGGTCGGGGGTTAATAGGCACGCGCCTACACGTGTGGCTTTGCGGTGAGCCAGAGAGCTTACAGGGCGTGTGTGCCGAGCTGGGGTCAGTGTGAGGAGGTGTGTGATGGTGACACCCTTCTGCTTCCCTCCCACTCTGTCTTACACACAGACAGATGTGTCTCCTGGCTGGGACAGGGTTCCTATACAGGTTGGTGGTGTGTCTACTGGCATTCTGGCCCCCTCCCTCTGACCCTGGCCCAGACCTCGGAGGCCAGAGGCAGCGCTGGGGTGGGAGTGCCTGTGCCCTTATTTGCCCTTCTTAGCTCTCACTGTTGGAGAGGTCTGCAGGGTTGAGGGTTGAGGGTAGGAACTGGCTCCTGAAAGAATGTGAGAGCCAAATCCCCTTGGGAGTGGGAGAGTGGACTGAGCAGGCCTAGGGGTTCTGACTACCTGGTTTCAAACCTCACCTTGAGCAATTAATTCACACCCCCCATCCCCCTCCTCCAGAGCCTCAGTATTACCACCTGTGTAATGGGGAATCATAACAGTGCCTATGACCTCAAGAGGCTGTTGTAATCTTTGTAAAGCACTTGGTACAGAGCCTGACCCTCACTAAATGTACTAATTAGTAGTCATAGTATCAATATTGATTTCTCATGGGGCCCNGTAGGGAACTGCAGGGGCCTGAATAAGGTTGGGGTGGGAGTGCCGGTGTCCTTCTCTGCTCTCATCTTCTGAGGGTCTGCAGTGATGAGGCTAGGCAGTGAGGCTAGGAGGACTGCTTCGGCAGGGGAGTTCAGGTGTGGGAGAGGGATCTGTGAAGGCGACTAGGGGAGAGGGAAGGGAGGGAAGTGACAGCTTGTGTCTGCGGGTCAATCGTACTGCTGGACAAGGGCCTCCAGGGAGGTGATGGAGTATATTCTACACTCAGGCTCCAAACTGATCGAATTGCTGTAAGTGTTCTGGGGTGGGGCAGGAGTGAGCTGGGGTGTCTGAGGCTGGAGGTGTGGGGAGCAAGTGTAATGTGCTGGGGGACCTGTGAGGGTGGTGGGAGGTGTGAGAGGAAGGTGGCAAGGGCACTCTCAGAGCTGAGCGGATGGGCGGAGGGGCAGGGCTTTCTGCTGGTGAGGTATGGGGTGGCCAGTATAGGAGTGTGGACATGGGGGTACCGGCGTCCCTGACTTACTCCCCTTGCCACCTACTCTAGGCCAGATGTGAAGCCAAGACCCACTGTGTCCTGTTGAGAATGGGGGAGGGGTCAAGGCCTTACCTGGGGGAGATCAGGGAGAGTTTGTGGAAGGGGTCTAAGACTAGGAGTGAGTGAGTGAGTGTGTGTGTGTGTGTGTGTGTGTGTGTGTGTGTTTACAAGTGATAAGTATGGAAGACATTGAAGGTAGGTGGAGGCATCAAGTGACAAAAGAGGTGAAGCCTAGTCTGCTTCTCTGTCTGCTGGAGAGCCCCCTGGTGGACAAGGACATTTGTGGGCGTTTTTATCCATGCGGGGGCTCAAACTTGAACACAAACTTTGGAGGGGGTGTTCCAGGTGAGTGCTGGTGTGGCCTGGTGGGTCAGCTCGCTGTCTGTCTGGGGATCCCTTAGGGTACAGTATGTGTGGGTGACAGTGGGAGAAAGAAGGAGGTAAACCTCACTTGGGTACAGATACCTAGGTGAGTGGATAATCCTTAGTCCCACCTTCAAACAGTGGCCAGAGGGTGAGGGCATGTAATTTCACCTCCCTCTGTCACTGATTCCTTTTCTGGAAAATGGGGATAAAAATAGCATCGCCTCGGAGGGTCATTGTGAGGACTGTAGGAGTTAACTCCTGTCGAAGTACTTAGAACTTCTGGCACATGGCGGCCACTCAGTATGTTTATTTACTCATTCGGCAAAAACGGATTGAGCATCTATTATGTGCCAGGCATTATTCTTTCTAGTAATGGTTGGCTATCGCCATTTTACATCTTACTGCATATCAGATCCTCTTTGTGGAGTGAATTTACTGAACGTCTACTACCTGCCAGGTACCTTTTAAAAGGGTGCCTTTTACCTTTATGGGGGTGCCTCGGTGGCTGAGTCCCTTAAGCGTTGGATTCTTGATCTCAACTCAGGTCTGGATTTCACAGAGGGTGGGCTCCACGCTGGGCATGGGGGAAAAAAAATAAAAACACTTTATGCATATTTACTCATTTAGTCCTTACAACAATCCAGTGAGGTGTGATCCTCATTTTACAGATGAGGAAACTGAGGCCCAGAAAGTTAAGTCATTTGCCCAAGGCCACATGGCCAGCAAGTTGCAGAGCCAGGATTTGAACCCCCAAGGTGCGGCTCCTGCTCCTTGCCAGCATTGTGCTACCAGGCCTGCGGAAGGACGGGCTGGAGCAGGGCGGGGTCACTGTGAGAGTGACTGCCCTAGTGGGACAGCTAGGGTTCTCGGGAGCTGAGGGCTGGGGATGGGGGAGGGAGAGGTGTCAGCCTGTCAAGTGCAGGCACGCCGGTGGGGACGTTTGTGTGGGCACCTCTGAGGTATCTCTAAGTCTCATGGCATCGAAGTGTTTGTGTGAGTGTAAATGTATGTGAGTCTGTGAAGGTGTGGGAGGGAAGTGTGCGTGAGTCTGCGTGGGAGGCTGTGAGTATACGTGTGAATGTGTGTGTAAACTGCCGTACGGGGGTGTGTGCGAGTCCAGGTGTGCATATGTGAGTGGATGCCGGGGACACTGGATGCGCGTAAGAGCGGGCGCGTGTGAGTGACCGTGCGCGCTCCCTGGGCCGCACCTCTGCGCCCCCTTCCCCTCGGGGTCCCGCCGGCCCCCAGGCCCGGGACTACCACTCCCAGCATGGCCCGGGCGGGCCCGCCCTGCCGTCGTGATTGGCTGTGGCCCGGGTGCTCCCGCCCCGCGGGAATGAATGGATGGGCGGCCTCAGCGCCCGCCCGAGCGCTGGGAGGACCGACCCGGCGGGGACCTGCTGGGGGCAGGACCCGGGGAGCAAGATGGCCACGGTCATCCCCGGCCCCCTGAGGTGCTGCGGGCCAGCGGGAGGCGGGAGAGGGCGCGCGGGCGGGTCTGCGCGGGCGTGTGTGTGTGTGTGTGGCGGCCGGGGGTGGGGCCGATGGGGTGTCTGGGGGGCTGTCACCGTGGGCCGTGCTGCGCGGGGGTGCGAATGTGTGTGACTGTGGGTCTCTGGCAAGAACGGTGTCCGATGCGCTGCTCCTGGAGGAGCGGAGGGTGCGGGGAACTCGGAGTCCTCTTCGGGTCCTTTTCGGGGGAAGGGGGTCATGTCCCGCCCCGCGACCCCCTGGGTTGGGGAGAGAGTGAAATGGCCTGGGGGTGCGGGAGCCTTGGTAAACTTGAGTGAAGCCCACACTACCTTTGTCTTGGCATGTGGAGTGTGTGTCACTTGTTTGTTTGTTTGTTTGTTTTTAATGTGTGTGGATGTGTTTAATTTATTTTAGACTACGCTAGGTATCTTTGGATATTTGGGTCTTTGAGTGTGTGCACATGTCCTCTGAAACTGCATCATTTGTGTTCTGTGTTTGATTTGTAGGTATGGACGTATTTATGTGTAAAATTTTGTGTGACTATGGGTGGATTTGTCTGTTTCTATGTTGTCTGTGTGCATCTTTGTGTGAATATGTGGTGTTTTAGATGTTGGTTTCTATATTATGTATCTTTGTGATTGTGTGCGTGTGTGTCCTGTGTGAATCTGTGTGATTTCTTTGTATAGTGTGTCTGGATATTGTGTGTGCGCGTGTGTTTTGTTTGTGTTGTATCTTAGGGTATGTAAGTGCGTGTGTGGGTAGTTTAACATTCTTCTCATAATATTTGTGTATCTCTGTGTGTCTTTGGATGTGTGTGTGTGTGTGTGTGTGTGTGTGTATAGTGCTGTGTGTGTGATCTGTGCTCATGTTGTGTGTCTTTGTGCGGGTGCTTTGTTTATGTTGTGTGTCTTTGGATATGTGATGTGTATTGCATGGATATATGTATGATGTGTCTGTTCCTACACTAGGTGACCACGATGTTTGTGTTTTCTCAGTAGATACTTGTGTGTGCATATATGTGGGATTTGTCCGGTTTTCCTTTGTGAGTTTTGGGATATGTCTCTCTTTGTGCGAGAATCCTGTGTGGTTTGGTTGTGTTGTGTATTTTGATATGTGCATGTATGGATGGGTCCTGGAGCATTTTGGTCTGTTTCTATACTGTGTGTATCTTACTCGGTGGCTCCAGCCCTGCTTGGGCCCTCGGTTGGGGGCTCCCGAGTCCAGGAACGCCAGGAGGGGAGAGGTGAGGTTGGGGGAGTCGGCGCACCCATTCCTGAGGGGCGCGCTGAGGGAGGGGTGCTGGGCGAGCAGGCGCTCCTGCCCTTGCTGACAGCCACTCGCCCGCTCACTCGCCCCCTCGCAGCCTAGGCGAGGACTTCTACCGCGAGGCCATTGAGCACTGTCGCAGCTACAACGCGCGCCTGTGCGCCGAGCGCAGCCTGCGCCTGCCCTTCCTCGACTCGCAGACCGGCGTGGCTCAGAACAACTGCTACATCTGGATGGAAAAGACCCACCGCGGCCCTGGTACCGGCCGGGAGGACGGGGGCGGGGCGGCGGCTTTGCGGCCGTCTTCCGTGTTCTCACGGCCTTTTGCCCTTCTCACTCCAGGTTTGGCCCCCGGACAGATCTACACGTACCCCGCGCGCTGTTGGAGAAAGAAACGGAGACTCAACATCCTGGAGGACCCCAGACTCCGGCCCTGCGAGTACAAGATCGGTGGGTGGAGCTTCATCCTGTGCCTGGGGTGGCCCCGTCGGTGTCCCTAGCGCACGCTGATAAGCGTGTGATGACGCCAGTGTGGATCCGAGCGTTTGCCTTTATTTCCCTCCGAGCGAGTGTCTGCAGGTGTGTGTCTGGGTGTAGCTCAGACCTTCTGCGGTTTTCCCTGAGTGACTAGGCTTTGCACTTGGACTGGATCTTTTCCTACTTGGGCCCAGGTGTATCAGGGGCGCAGAGTGGTATCTGTTACGTGTGTTTAGGCGTATTTTCCCCGGTGAGCTGGGATGTGTCAGCGTCTGGCTGTATTTCTTCCTATGGGCGCCTGCATGTGTCTGGACGTGTCAGTGTCTTTCCATCTGTAGTGGAGTGTATCTAAGTGTCTGTGTCTCTTTCTAGGTGTTTCCAAGAGAACTTGAGGGTTTACTTAGTCTTGTGTGTGTCTGGTCAGAGTGTCCAGCTGTTGCTGAGTGTGTCTTGTGTCTGGGTGTATCAGGGTGTCTGGCTGTCTCTTCCTTTGAGTGTCCAGATGCCTTGGAACGGCTGGGAGAATCTCTTCCCCTAGTGGCTGGTGTATTAGGTGTATTTCTGCCCACGAGTGCTGGTGCAGCCAGAGCGTGGGGCTTCCTTACTTCTTGGATGTGACCAGGACTGTCAGAGTCACTGGCTCTTTCTCTTCCCCTGTCCAGGTGTATCCAAGGGTCTGTGTGGGTCCAGGTGTATTGAAGTGTCCATCTGGCTGTGTCTTTCTGGGTGTGTCTGTCTGCCTCAGAGGGACTGTGTGTCTCCCCTGTGTATGTCCACATGTATCCATTTGAGTGATCCTCTCTAGGAATGTCTGTCTCTCCCCGCTGTGCGTCCAGGTGTAGGGTAGGGTCTGGCTGTCTTCCTCATGGGGATCTAGGGACAGCTGATGGTTTAATGGCTCTTTCTGATTGTCTCCGGGTGTATCCAAGGGCTTGGATGTGTTTCCTCCACGCGTCTCGGTGTATCTCTTCCTTTGTGTGTCTGGCTGTCTCAAGATGATCGGTCTGTATCTCCCATGTGCATCCTGGTGGAGTATCTGTGCCTCTCCATCTGCACCCAGGTGTGAGTGAGGGTCTGGCCGTGTCTCCTTCTGCGTGGGTCTGAGCGGGTCTGAGGGTCTGGCTCGGTCTCTCCCAGGGTCTCAGCATTCTTCCCAGTATGTACGACTGCAGCTTTGGGTCTTGTTGCTGGTCGAGTGTGGGAAAGCCTCTTTCCTGAAGCGAAGGGCATGGTTCCCCGACTTGGGCTGTTTGAAGAATCCTCCAGGGGCAATTTCCCCACTTGACCCCACCATGGCCTTGTCCCCAGATTGTGAGGCACCCCTGAAGAAGGAGGGCGGCCTCCCGGAAGGGCCAGTCCTTGAGGCGCTACTGTGTGCTGAGACAGGGGAGAAGAAGATTGAGTTGAAGGAGGAGGAGACCATTATGGACTGCCAGGTGGGACCGCCCCTCAGGCCCCGGCTGCCTTCTCACCCCCAGCCACCTGCCCCGGCCCACCCTGGCCCTGCTCTGCAATCGCCCCTGGCACCCTAGGGCTTGGGCATCCTAAGTCTCCATCCTTCCACACCGCATCTCTTTTTGGAAGACCTCCTGACTTGTCCTGCTCCCCCCAGTCTCCAGCTGTGTCCACAACCCCCACAAAGCAGGACAGCGTTCCTCATTTTCTTGACCTCAATCTCCCTTCTCCTGGTCCCCAGAAACAGCAACTGCTGGAGTTTCCACATGATCTCGAGGTGGAAGACTTGGAGGATGACATTCCCAGGAGGAAGAACAGGGCTAAAGGAAAGGTATTAACCGCCCCTCCCGTTTTTCTCCATCACCCCGCTCTTCAGTGACAGATCCCGTGTACTGAGCATGCACAGTGGTCAGGCCTTGCCCCAGTTTGACCTCATTTAATCCCCAGAGCTGCCCAAGGTGTGTGTGTGTGTGTGTGTGTGTGTGTGTGTGTGTGTATGTGTGTGTGTAGGCTTGTATACCCATTTTACAGAGGAGCAAACTGAGGCCTGGATATTGTTAAGCCATTTGCAAAACAGAGGTTGTGCAGTGGGTTAGACCACCTTTATGCCCACGCTACAGATGAGGAAACAGAACCTCAGAAATGTCGGGGCTCATGGTTAGGAAGTGGTTCACCTTTCGGGCTCAAATGATGAAAGCTCTTTCAGTTCCCTCCCTTTCTTTGCCCCTGTCCCCAACTCTTCCCTCCAGGCATACGGCATCGGGGGTCTCCGGAAACGCCAGGACACCGCTTCCCTGGAGGACCGAGACAAGCCGTATGTCTGTGATAGTGAGTCCTTCTGAAGAGGGGGAAAGAGAGAGAGTGGGGCCTAGAGACCTCTCCCCTGCCGGCCCCCTCCCTCCCGTTCTAGAGCCCGGTGGGAGGGGATGCTTAGGCCTCTGGCAGAGGGGGGAGGCGTGATCCCCGAGGCCAGGGTGGAGGCCGCTTGGGCTGGGAGGGCTGACAGGCCCTCCCTGCTCGCTCTCCAGTCTGTGGGAAACGGTATAAGAACCGGCCAGGGCTCAGCTACCACTACACCCACACCCACCTGGCTGAGGAGGAGGGGGAGGAGAACGCCGAGCGCCACGCCCTGCCCTTCCACCGGAAAAACAACCATAAACGTGAGCAGGCAGGCGGGCTGTGGGGTAGTGAGGGACCCTGGGAGTGGGGGCTGAGGAGCCTGGGAGGGAGGGGGCACATTAGACATTTCTGGAAAATCTCCAGCTCAGCGGTCCCCTCCCCCCACCGACCATGGGGATGCTGGCTCTGGGGTTGCCATGGCAACCAACCATCTCTCCCTCGCTCCCGGCCGGGCATAATATTTCTGGGTCTGATTTATTGTTTCAATTAGAGCTTGGGGAGGGGGGTGATAGATGACTCCCCTCCCTCCCTGCCTCCCTTTCTCCCTTCTCCGCTAAGCTTTGGCTGAGGGGCAGGGTCTGTGGCCTGCAAGCCCTCGGCGCCCGCTCATGCCAATCCCATGCCAGCCCTGACAGCTGAGGGGTGGGGGAGGGCTCGGGGAAGCCTCTGCCAGTGGAGAGACTGTCTTCCCACCCATCTCCTGGTGGGAGAGGGCAGTCCCTTCATGCCGTCCCCACTCCACCCCAGGCACCTCTGTGTTCAGGATTTTTCTTGTGAATGTCCGTCAGTCTCCATGCCAGATCTTGGCCAGTGGTGTACCCACTTTTTATCTAGTTGGGGCTCAGGCAGCACTGGTTTGTCTGGTAGAACTGTGTGAATGGGGAAGCAGGGGGCTCTTCCGAAAGCTGATATTTGCACTTTTACCTAAGAAAGAGGATGCGTGAGTTGTCCTCAGAGAGTTCGGGGTTCCTGATGAGAACTGTTTGGGCCCCCGACTCTGTCCTGCTCCTGGCCACAGCTTGGGGGCAGCTACTCTCTCTCCTTACCTCCCCCATGCCTGGAAAAAGGGGTCCACCCCTGGGGCTGAGGCTGGGGGCAGGGTGGAGCCTTGCCTATGGTGAGAGCCCCTCTCTCTGTCCCCCCAACCCCAGAGTTTTACAAAGAATTGGCCTGGGTCCCTGAGGCACAGAGGAAACACACAGGTAGGGACGCCTCCCTCTGCCCCGACTTCCACAGCAGCCTTTGACTAGGTGCCCCTGCCTGTCTGCGTCAACCCCTGCCTGCTGCTGTCTTTCAGCCAAGAAGGCGCCTGACGGCACTGTCATCCCCAACGGCTACTGTGACTTCTGCCTGGGTGGCTCCAAGAAGACGGGGTGTCCCGAGGACCTCATCTCCTGTGCTGACTGTGGGCGATCAGGTGATACCCCTACCCGAGCTTGCTGGGGGCCGGGGTGGAGGGCACCCCAGGAATCCAGATCTGGAGGGTGGGAGGCAGAGAAATGTGGCTGGGGGTGGGGGGACAGGACTCAGAGCTGGTGGAGTGGACTCCATGGCTGAGGACTGTGGGAAACTGAGGGGGCCAGAGAGGCTCTGGGAATAACGGGAGGTGTTGGTCATGGCATTGCTAGTAGTGGTCTGTGCTTGTCATGGCACAAGGGGTAATGAAAGCTGGTCACCGAGGCATTGTGGGTAGTGGACTGTGATAGTGAGATGGATGGATGGATGGCCATCCAAGATGGATGGCCACTGTCTGGGTACTGTGGATAACCGACGGCACTGGCCATGGACTTGTGGTTCACAGAATGTGGTTTCCCAGGGTGGGCTTGTAGGTAATAGACTGTGGTTGCCTTAACACAGCGGGTAAAGACTTGGGGTTGTCATGGTATTACCGGGAGTGCGATACGGTTGTCATGGCGACTGGGTATACTGGGTATTGTGGCTTGTAAGTGTTGTGGCACCAGGGGTAGTGGCTGAGGGGGTCTCTGCACCAGGGCAGTGGGACGGCCAGTGGGCGGGCATCGCTAAGCAGTGTCAGAGAGAGTTTGGTTGCTGTGGTGTCCTGGGTAATGGGCTTGGGCTGCAGGGAACCCGGAGCGTGGGGACCCCACTGTGGCAGGCAGTTGCCATGGCACCGTGGCTGGGAGACTGTGGTTGCCACGTTACTGTGGTTCACAGAACCTGTTGGCCATTCTGCTGTGGGTAATGGAATGTGGCTGCCTCAGCACAGTGGTTAACAGAACGTGGCTGCCCGGGTGTTGTGGGTGGTAGAAAGTGGTTGCCACAGCACTGTGGGTAATGGAATGCGGTTGCCATGGTGTTCTGGGGAGCAGAATGTGGTTACCATGGTGGCTGGGTAGGAGCCTGGTGGCCACGGAAGCGGTAGCCTGTGGTCGCCCGGCACCGTGAGCGGGGCGGAGTCGGGGCAGTGCGCCTTCGGAGCCAAGGGGGGGGGGCGAGCCATCTCCTCCCCGGGGCTCAGCGGCCCCCAGGGGCATGATGGCCCCTAACCGCACCCCTGCCCCTCGGCCCCCAGGACACCCCTCATGTTTACAGTTTACGGTGAACATGACCGCGGCCGTGCGCACCTACCGCTGGCAGTGCATCGAGTGCAAGTCGTGCAGCCTGTGCGGCACCTCGGAGAACGACGTGAGTGCGCGCCGCCCCCGGCCGCGCCCCCAGGCGGCCCCCGACCCCGCGCCTCCGCCGCCTTTGCCAGCGGGGCCTAGAGCCTCTCCCCGGAGCCCCGCCCCGGGGAGCACTAGTAACCGGTACTATTGTTATTGGTAGTGTGCATTAACTGAGCCCGGCACTTAGCACTTATGCTCTTCAGCTCTCTGACTCCTCCCAACCACCCTCGGAGGTAGGTGCTCCTGCCCCCGCTTCACAGAGGACCCGAGCTCAGAGAGGGGAACTGACTTGCCCGAGGTCACCCAGCTAGGCAAATAGTAGAGCTGGGACCCGAGCCCACATGCGCGGCTTCCAGAGCCGGTATCAGACCATCTGGGTGTCCTTTTAAGTGTTCCACGGAATCTATAAAACCCAGACTAGGAGCTGCAAATGGGCAGACCACAGGGGTGTTCTGCTGGGCCAAGCTGGGTTCTTCAAAGACCTTCTCGGAGCCCCTTCTCGTGGGAGGGCTCACCTTCCCCAGCCCCTGGGACCTACCCCTGCCCCAGCCCCCCCACCCCGGTTTCTGGTGCCCGTGCCCCCAGGGTGCCAGCTGGGCGGGTCTCACCCCCCAGGACCAGCTGCTGTTTTGTGACGACTGCGATCGGGGTTACCACATGTACTGCCTGAGTCCCCCCATGGCGGAGCCCCCGGAAGGTGAGAGAAGAGGTGGGCACCGCATGGGGTGGGGTGGGGGGTGGGTTGAAAATTGTCCTCCTGCTGGTGAAGACCAAGGACTGTGGGACTGTATCTGCTGGTTGGGAGGGAGGTGGGCCAGCCCTTCTGGGACCTGGGCCTAACTCCCTGTCTCTATCCCCCCCCCGCCCCCAGGGAGCTGGAGTTGTCACCTCTGTCTTCGGCACCTGAAAGAGAAGGCCTCTGCCTACATCACCCTCACCTAGGCCTGGCTCTGGCGCACCTGGACCTCTGGGGTGGTGCTTCCCGAGCTCCTCCATGCTCTCCCCGCCCTCAGTGCTCCACAGTGGGAGGGGGAGAGGGGGAGCCCGAGAGCGGGCTGGGGCACCCCCTTCCCTCTGTGCAAGTGGAATATTTGCCCTGTGGGTTGGTGGGCCCAGCAGGGCCCCTCTCCCTTCCTCTCCTTCCCCATCCCTTGGCAAATGGGCACCAGGGGGTTCTGCTCCCCTCAAAGCCATACCCCGCCTCTGGGCGGGCATGAGGGGTGGTAGATGCCAGCCCGAGGCACGGACACAGCGTTTTTCTAAAGAAAAAGTCAAAAAGTAAAAAAAAAAAAAGAAGAAAAAAAAAAGAAAAAAGAAATTAATATATACAAAGAGTCCTATAAGGCCTGGCTGGGCGGAGGGGGCACTGCTGAGCACATCCACTGGGCACCAGTCTAAGCCAGCTTCCTGCCTAGCAGCCCCCCCACCCAGTTTCTGGAGTTGCAGCTGTCCCACCTCCTCACCCCAAGTGGGCACCATTCCCCCCTTGTGCCCAGGGCAGGTGGGTGTGGTGTCCACCCTCGCCCCCTCTTGGTGCCCACCGTGGATACTGCATGACGTGAACCATGGTTTTGAACTCCGCTCCTGCTCCCTCCCTGAGAGCCCCGCCCTGCCGCTCTGTGCCTGCCTTGGCTGGGGCCTGCCGTGGCTGGTGGGCATCGGCTGGGGGGGCCAGGCGGGCCCCTGCCCAGCGCCTGCTGGAATGAGAAGCACAGACTCTGCAACAGACTAGTTTTTCCTCCTTCCCCTGCTCCAGTTCCCCACCGGCCAGGCCGGGCTGCCCCCTGCCACCCTCGCTGGCCATTTTGGGGGTAGCGAGGGGGCGTGGTTGTTTCTTGTGGTTGTGTGTGTTTGTTGTTCGGGTTTTAAAAAAAAAGGGAAATTGAGACTGCAAGTGGGGGAGGTGGTGGGCTTGGGGGGGGTCTCCCCCAATCCAGGCATGCCCCCCCCTTGTAAACGAGTCTCCTTTATTGCCTGCCTCTGCTGTGAATTAACTTGTTCTGTGTATTAAACTGGGCCTGACCCCTCTGCCCACGACTGCCTTGTTCTCCGGGCTGGATTGGGGGGCAATCGCCATGAAGGGGAGATGAGGGCCTTGTTGAGGGAGAATTGACCGAGGTTAACAGCTGGAGCCAGCCCGACCTTCTTCTCCCTCCATCTCCCCCACCCCTGCACCCCGCCTTTCTCTGGCTTTGTCCCAGCTCCTCCCAGCCTCGCCGGAAAGGAGAGAGGGGGGATGGGGTGGAGGGGGCTCCCGCCCAGCCAGCTGTGGTTGCCCTGGCAACGGGCTGCTGCAGCTGCAGCGAGCAGCAGTGAGGGGGGAGGCGGGAGCTGGGGCCTGGGGGAAGGGATGGAAAGATGAAGAGGCTGCCTTTCTGGGCTAGGGTAGGGGGCAGGGGTGCCAGGAGCACCTCCTCCTAATCGCTTGACCTCACCTGGGGTTCCCCATCCCAGGGATGTTGGGAGGGAGGCAGATTTGGGTGAGGTGGGATGTGGAGAGAACCAGGACACCGACAGATCAGGAGGAAGACACAGAGCCACACATTTATAGAGAATGGGAACAAGAGCAGGAGAGGGAAGAAATAGATCTGGGGAGAGAGGTAGATGAGCGAGCCATAGGAGTGATGGGGGGGGAGAGAAGAGAAGAGAGATGGAGATTCAGTGGGAGAGGAAATAATAGTAAGAAAAAATAGCAGACACATCAGGGAGAGACAGAAGGAGGAAGTCGAGAGTGATCTGGAGAAGCAGGAGAGATTCTATGAGGGGAGGCAGAGAACCCGGGCACATAAATTAGGAGAGAGACAGAAGAATCAGAGAGAAGCACATGTGGGGAGAGAGACAGGATCCAGGGACAGGTAAAGTCCCAGGACAATGACACAGAGATGAGCCTTCAGGGGAGAGGACAAAGAATTTAGGGAACAATAAAATGTGGAGACAGCCAAAGGTATGAAGGGCTTCAGAAGTTGGCTGGGGACAGAGCCAGGGGTGACTGTGNAGTTGCGGGGCATTGGACGTTGGTGTGTGTCACAGGCGCCAGGAGAGGATGTGAGAACAGCCTGTTCCACCGTTCCCATGCTGGTGGGGGTAGGGCGGCACGGGGAGAGGATGGGGCCTCAAGGAGGGTGGAGACTGGGAGAGTGTCTGGAACACTCTAGAATTTTTAGGAGATGTGGAAATAGCTGGTCCACCTCCTCTGGAAAAAGGATATATACCCGTTTTGGAAAAAGATATTTTTTCGGGGGGGGGCAGGGGAGAGGCTGAGTCAGAGAAGCATCAGGTTTTAGCTCAGGGATGGAAAACTCAATGACAGGTAAGGGGGTGAGGCGGGTCAGGAAGACTTAGCCACCTGGCCAGTCCTGCCAGGAGGTTGGGCTGCTTCTCGGATCCGGACTTCCCACAAGAGGCCAGACCTTGGATTTTCACGTGGAATTCTGAGATTCAGAAAATCAGTTGGGCCCTGATCCCCAGGTCAAACTGCGAGTGTTTCATCAGGGCTGCTGCGTAGCCGGGCCAGGAGAGCCCCTGGAGGGAGGGGGTAATGGGACACCCCCGCTTCACTGTGTTCCCCCCTGGCCTGGAAGCAGGGGCTGATTTGCACCCGAAACCACCAACCAGACGACTGACAGTGGGAGGCCTACTCCCACCGATGAGGGCGGGGGCATGCAAATAAGCCAGCGCCGGGAGGGTGTGGCCTGGAGAGGCCGCAGCCAAAGGAGGCAGGGGCCCCTTGGCTCTGAGTCCCGCTGCAAAGGACAAATTTACCAGGCTGGAAATCCGGCTGTCTGTACAACCTCCAGATTTTTAAGTTTGACCACTAAATCTGAAACCGGCCCGCTCCGCTGGCTTTCTGGCCGATAGAAATGACTTCTTCGGTGCAATCTCTTCCTCTTTTCAACTTAAGGACTTTCTCACCTTCTGAGGGCTGGATTCCTGTCATTTGGGTTCCAAAGAAAGGAAATTAGCAAGGCTGGTGCTTAGGGAAGAGTGTGTGTGTGTGTGTGTGTGTGTGTGTGTGAGAGAGAGAGAGAGAGAGAGAGAGAGAGAGAGAGATGGCGTTTGGGACAAGGGGGACAGGAGGAGGGGGCTGACGCTGGACCACACCCTCATCAGTGACTCCAGGCAGCTGCCCAGCTAGTGAACACACAAGCCATTTCTATGAAACATTTATTTCCTTTGAAACTTCCAGAAACATGCCAAAAAATCTCAAGACAGGGATGGGGGGGGGGAGACAATAAAGAATAAAAAATCCAAATGAAACAAATCAACATAATGAAAAAAACCCCCTGCTATTTTCAAGCCTTCAGATAGAACACCAACCTCAAATTAAATAGATTTCTTTTTCAGAGATCCTTAAAAAATAACAGAAAACAAAACCAAAAAAATCATAATTTACACTTGTCAATGTACATGATTAGGTCCCCAAAATGATTTGAATGATCTGAAGAGATGAAGAGAACTTAAAAAAAGAGCGGGGGTGGGGGTGGGCAGCCTCCAGGTTAGGGTCTGAGGAAAGGGTGGTGGGGCGGTCCTGGAGAACCCTTCCAAAAACGGGGTGGGGAAGAGGGGCAGAGATATCACAGTAGTTGGCCAGGGCGGAGGACCAAGCTAGCCCCACACCTGCGGCCCTCCTCTCACTCCGAGGGCTTCTTCGGGACTGCAGCGCTGCTGGGGTCAGAGGTTGATCGCAGGGAGACAAGAGTGTCCTTTTCTGCTGCCCCTGCTGGCCCAGCCTGGCCCCTCCCCATCTCGCCTGGCACCTCTCTGAATGCCTGTGTCCCGTGTGGTCCCCACAGCCCCCTTCCCTGAGGTTTCTGGACCCAAAGAGAAAGCGGTGGGGTCTCTGGACCAGGGCTGGGCCACCTGGTGCTGGCTTCCAGCCCAGAGAGTGCTGCCTGGAGCGGGGCCAACTCCCCCTGCCTGGGGCCTCCCCAAATGGGAAAGCCCACCAGCCTGCTCCCCCGACTATATCCCTCGGGAGTCCTCCCACTGAGTCCCAGCCTGTGGGGGACACACCTTGATCCTCAGCTTGAGGTTGGGGGGAATCCACAGATTGTGGCCATACAGACTTGTTCTGGCGCAACTCTACATGAAAAAATAAATATATATATATATATATCTTTTTTGTTTTTAAAGGAAAAAAAAGAAACTCTGTTTCCTGGGTGAACAGCGTAGTACCGCTCTGGCTTGGCTGACTGGCAAGCTGCCCCTTATTGCCTTTAGAGAACCAGCATCCCGTGGGGGTTCACACAGCAAAGCACCCCCCCGGGGAGCACAGTGAGGGTGTCCGGATGTCGGCTTGTTCGCGAAGGGAAAACAAAACCAGAGAGGAGATGAAGACTGTTTTCTCATCAGCCCTGACCTGAGGGCTTCGTGGAGCCCCTCTTGGTGCCCGGAAGAGGCCCCGGCCGTGTGGTCAGAGCTGGTGGGGCTGGGGAGGAGAGATCGGGCTTTGCGGTCTGGGCAGAAGCTGGAAGGTGGCCTCTGGCGGTTGAGGGGCTGACCGAAAAAAGACTGTAGAAATGGTCCCAAGTGTGCAAATAGAGTTTCCCCTCAGAGAAGCTGACTCTGGATGCTGGGGCTTCCTCTCTCCAGCCTGCGGTCCCAAGAAAAGAATCGAAACTCTAAGAAAGTGCTCCGGGCGGCTTTTTGGAACAATACGGTTGGAAGGGGGTTATGTCCGTGCTTTCTGGAGTGAGCACACCAGTACTGAGAGCCCTGCCCAGTGTCCACACAGGCCCTCCTCTCTCTGGGGCCTGGGGGAGGCTTGGGCCAGTCTCACACTGATTTCTCATGCAGGGGGCTTGGCCCCACAAGCCCAAACTCTGTTGTACGCAGTGAAGAAACCTGGTTTGTGGACTCCTGGAGCTGTGGGGTTTGGAGACACACTCTGGCCCTCCCTTCTCCCCTTCCTACAGCTTCCGATGGCTTGGTCCTAGGAAGAGGCTAGGGCCCCCGGGGGCCAGGGTGGGCATGGTCCAGTGTCACGGACCAGAGCTGGGCAGTTCAGAGGAGGGGCCTGAGACCGGATCACCTTGTGGGACCGGAGGACCGCGAGCAGACAGCGGCCCAGCTCTGGTGAGGCCTACTGCCGTCCAGGGTCTCCATGTCCATGAGGAGGGTAGTGGGGCCCTGGCTGGGTCATCTCGGTCACACTCGCAACCGGGGAGCGAGCTGAGGGAGATGGGAGAGCGGGAGCCCACAGGTGGCCCGGCCAGGGGGCCTCGTCAGAGCTCCTTCTTCTCCCTGCAGAAGATCTCGGCGAACTTGCGCAGCTGCTCGCTGGCGGCCTGTGACTCCTCCTGCAAGCGCTGGTTGTTCTGTCGCAGGCTGGCCACCTCCGACTGCAGCACTGCCTTGTCCTGCTTCTCCTGTGGGGCGGAGCTGGCGTCAGCTGGTGGGAACAGCGGCGGCCTCCAGAGCGCCGGGCAGCCAGGGTTCAAATCCCAGCTGGGCTTGCTTGCTGGCTGCTAAGCGACCCTGGGCAAATCGCCTCATCTCTCTGGACCCGTCCCCCTCAACTCTTAGAACAGAGACCTCATGGCAATGATTATCACCTCAGTTTACCCTCACAGCCACCCACGGACTTGGGGGACTGCTGTTAGGCTCAGGTTCCCAGAAGAGGAAACCCAGCCTCGCACAGCAGGTGGGGAGCTGGGATGCGGACAAGGGCTGCCTGTACGGGCTCCGCTGGCCCTTCTGAGATGCCCTTCCAGTCTCTGTGACATCCCAAGGCAGCCGACTTGTCCAACGTCACACAGTATTACATGGTGGCATTGGAACCGGGGCCCCTAGGATTCCTGGGCTTGAGACTCGCACAATATATTCTGCCACCTTTTTGTCTTTTCCCCCAAAGTGTATAAAGCAACAAGCAGACGTTCTCTGCCCTTACTTCTCTCCCCCTGCTTCTACATCCTGGAGATAAGTATAACGAACAATTCGGAATGCTGCCTTCCAGATAACCCTCTGACCACGGACGTTACGCATTGTTTTTTCTTAAGTATGACGATGTTCTAGGCAATAGTTCTGTAGCTCGCTTAGTTCCTACTTGAGTGACTCGACTTCTTTTGTATGTCAGTAAATACACAGATTCCTGCTAGTGTTTTAACTGGCTGCAGAATATTCCACTGCTCGGGTGTCCTGTCCTTTATATAACCACGCTCCTGTGGAGGGACAGCTGCACTGGAGCCAAGTTTTTATTGCCAACGGAGCAGCAGTGAACAACCCTGCTCACGGATCTCTGTCCCCATGCTCGAAATTCTGCTGGACAAATGCCCACAAGCAGAACTGCGGGATCGACAAGATGCAGAATCCCATTTGTTTTTAAATAAATATTGTCCAACTGCCCTCTGAAAACGTGGGGCCAATTTGTTCTTCCTCTAGGAATTTAGTTTTCTCCATGTGCTTACCAAACTTCGGTGGTGTCACTTTCTACTCTTTGCTCATGACTGCATTCCTTCAAAGCTGGGTGGCGCCCCTAGGATGGGTGGGGTGGGGTGGGGACAGGTGCTTCAGCCTCGCGGCCCCCCGCCGCCCGAGCGTCGGGGAAACGAACAGGGCGGCGCACACCGCGAGGGCTGGCTGCCCGGCGGCCTTACCTTCTGGAGGTCTGTGTGTAGCTGCTTCAGCATCACCTCCAGCTGGTACACCTTGCCTGTCAGGTCCAGGGGAGGCTCCTCGCTGGAAACACAGGGGGCAGGGTGAGACTCAAGGCCCCCAGGCCCCGGGGAGGGTTCCAGACCCACGGGGCCCAGGACCCTCTTGTCCCTGAAGTTCTGGGGATCCCTATCCTTGCTGGGGTCCTGAGGGATGCCTGGAGGAGGGGCTCCGGGGGAAGCCTGAAGCCAGCCCTCCTCCCTGCTGCGCTCCACCCAGAGGGAGTATGTCTGTGGGTGTACGTGGGGGCTGTGGATCTGTGGATGTGGACGGGGCTTGCGGGTGCCTGTGGAAGGCTGGGTGTGTGCCTGCCCTGAAGAGTGCCCTCCCCCCAGGCACAGACCATGCCTGGACTTCAGGGAGAAACTCCTCCCAGGTGTGAGCACCTCACGTGGCACAATACAAAGAGACCGCCTGCGGACATCCACCGAGCACCCCGCAGACCTGGGCCCTGCGTCTGCAATGGGCAATGAACGGGAAGGCCTGCCCTTGGGGACTATAATAAAGGACACCGACAAAGATGATGGCAGCGTTGCCCTTCCAGAGAGCCTACCCTGTGCTGGGCACAGTCTCAGTTTAACACAGCTCCTGGCCCAACGTGGTCTGGGAGGGCACCGTGTCCTTATCCCCTAGAGAGGGCAACCCAGCCTATGGCTCCTCCTCTGTGCAGCCCAGCAGAGGAAGGAAATAATAAAGATTAAAGCAGAAATAAATGATATAGAAACTAAAACAAAACAAAGCAAAACAAAACAAAACAAAAGAAACAAAAGACAATAGAACAGATCAATGAGATCAGGAACTCATTCTTTTTTTTTAAAAAAGATTTTATTTATCTATTTTATTTAAGAAAGAGAGAAAGAGGAGTGTGAAGAAGAGTCAAAAAAAAAGAAGAGTCAGAAAAACCCAGAAGAGTCAAAATTTCCGTCGAAAATCCCTCCATTTGCCCATAAAGTGCAGCGCCCCGCTGATGTACACGTCAGCCTGCACGGCGAGGTGCGCCGGTGAGAGTGACGCGAACTCCTGAAATCCACGGACGTGCGAACATGCCCTTTCCACTCTGTCTCCCTCTTTTTAATTGTATTTCCGGCCAAGCGAGTGCAGTCAGATATGCTGCACTAGATGTGAGAAGACAGATGTGAGCGGTCTGTCTCCCCGTCCTCCTCCGTCCCTGCCGGGTCCATGGACAGCCCAGCTCCTGGGTCCATGGACAGTCCAGCTCGGGCTGCCAGGGGAGAGGTGACCGTCTGCATAATTCAGGCATGTATAGAGGGGACCCAGGAGCAGATGGAGGGGAAATGAAACGCAGGAAGGGACCAGGGTGGGGGGTACCATGGGGGGCACTCCTTAGCGCTTCACAACTTAGAAGTGAACTGACTGTACGGCTTATAGTGCTGTCTCCATCCATGGGGATGGGGCTAACCTGGACTCGGCCACCACTGGGTCCCCGTGCGTGGATTACTCCACAGTCTGTTGGGGAGAAGAGTAGATGTCTCCCCCAACTAGTGTGGAGGGGGTGGTGGGGGATGCCGAGCAGCAGCTGCCTCTCACCCCCCACCCCCGTGGCCCCTCTTTCACTGGCCGTGGATCTGGGTTGTAGGGACTCAGGCTGCCGGCCTCCAGGTGTTCCCAGGGAAACCTCACCTCATGGTTGGGGTGGTCCTGGGAGTGGGGGGCCCCCTCTCCAGGCTCAGGTGGCTGTGGACAGGACTGTGTGCAGGTGGGACCTCCGGGCTCAGAGCTGGGTCGTTGAGGGAGAAAAGCGAGACGGCTCTTTGCACTGCCCAGGAGAGAGAGGGGAGAGGGGTCAGCCGGGCTCCCCGTCCCTCCACCCCCCTGTACCTCTGCCCCACTGACTAACCACCTTTCCCGCACACCTCCCAGCCAAACCACCCCGACATTCCCAATCACTTTTGCTCGATAACACAGGCATTTAGGATGGGTTCCTGCCCCAAACCCAAACCAGGTGACACACAAAAATCCCATCCTGATTCTGAGCAAGATTCTGGACCCAATGAACGGTTTAAACAAAATTCAAGGGATAGAAACAAGTGAAATGACATTGTGAGAGTAACCACCCAAATTCGGCATAAATGACCTGGTTTCATCAACAAGGAATGATATGCAAAACATGGCCACAAGTGGATGAGGTTGAAGCTGGGTGAGGAGTTCATGGGGATTCATTTGCACTATGGTTTTGAGAATGTCTGTGAAATTTCAAAAGTGAAAAGAGAAGCAAGACAGAGAATACTATCCTACTGAAGAGAGAAAAGACATCCCATGGTGGTTAAGGCTCCGATTCCTAGGTCCCACCCTAGACTCACCCTGGGGACGGGGCCTGAGCACTTGCATTTTTAAACGGGGACCAGGAGATGATCTGTCAGGGTAAGAACTGGTGGCAGCCGGACCCTCTCAGAGCCACTAGGTCAGTGAGCCCCGGGGACAGCTGGACAGTGGAATATGTGGGCACAGAAAACCGGGGGGGGGGGAGTCCCTGCGTGCCCGTTGGGCACAGGTGCCACCAGGAGCTCAGGGGCACAAGCTGGCCACCCAGCTAAGGCAGGCCCCCGATTCAAGTTTTGACATTTTTAAAGAAGTTTTTATTTTGTTTTTGAAGATTTTTTATTTATTTGAGAGAGACTGAGAGAGCGAGAAAGAGCACGAGTGGAGGGAGAGGCAGAGGCAGAGGGAGAAGAAGGCTCCTCGCTGAGCAGGGAGCCCAACACAGGGCTCGATCCCAGGACTCTTGGATCATGACCTGAGCCAAAGGCGGACACTTAACCCAATGAGTCACCCAGGTGTCCCAGATGTTGATGTGTCTTGTTACCAGCAATGGTGACCTTGCTCCCTTGGTTAAAGGGCTGTCCACTGGCTCTCTCCATTGTGAAGTGACTACTGTTCCCTTCCAATAGCCACTGAGTTAGGAGTGAGATGCTGAGTCTGGCCCGCTCCCAACAGCGAAAGGAAACGAAGCCCCACCTCCTGGAGGGACGAGTATGAAAGCACTTGGGGACTACGCAATCGTTCATTAAATATTTTGGGGTAGATACTTTGAGGCTATGTAAACACTTTGCTTCTGCTGAAAGTCTCCCCACTAATTTTAGAAATCATCAATCACTACTGTGTTATTTTAATGATGACTTTCCATTTTCCTCATTCCTTCTAGATGAACGGGGATCCTCTTATAAGGAAGAGCTGTCACAGAGCCACCGTCTGTCTATTCAGTTACTACTTACATGAGCACGGACTCAGGGACATTTATTCTCTTCTTTGGGTTAGAATCCAATACCGCTCTTATTTATTTTGTTGTTCAACTGCTCCAACTTCGGCCACTGGCAGCTCTTCAGGATGACTCCCGTGTGCCCCTGACTGCTCCATTCCCCCCACCCCCCTTTGCTAAAGCATTTCCTTACTTTCTAGCACCCCAAGATGTGATCTCCTTTACTTTTTTTTCTGGAATATTTTGAAGCAAACCCCATATTATTTTTGTGGTTCACCCACAGAAGCTTCCCTATGCCATAGCTATCACGCCGTGAATATACCTACCGAAATTAACAATAATTCCTTTAGTCTTTTCCATCCGTCTGAATCACACAGGATAACGCACATACAACATCCCGGAAACAAACCAACCAAGCTCACAGCTCTGCTGCCGGCCCGCGCCCTGCTCCACAGGGAAGTAACTGCCACTGTGGCACTGGTGTGTTTCCTTCCAGGCCTTTCTGCTACACAGTCCCACATCACCCATTACCTAACCTTCTGTGGTGTTGCGGGGGTTCATTTATTAATTTCATAGAGAAGGAGGAGAAACCCCCCTGGGGGACTCTGATGTGCCACCAACCTGCTCCCCCAGCTTTCTCACAGGTGGTGCTGGCTCCTTAGGCAAGGTGGGGGGGTGGAGCAGTGTAAATGGGGTGGCTGCGGGGAGGTGGGGCTCTGGCTGCCCCAGTCTCTCCCAGAAGCCCACAGCGGGGGCTCAGTGTCTGGACAGCTCTGCCTTCTGAAGACAATACCACAGGTGCTGGTGGCATCTGGTCTTCAGGGAGCAGCTTGGAACCTCCCCGCTGCTTCCCACAGACCAGTGGTCTTGGCCCCGGGATGCCTGGACACCCATGGGAAGAGAGAGGTGGGGAGAGAGGAGGTGGCCCCGCTGCCTGGCACCCCTCCCGGGACATGCCCCCACACTCCCCATGCATCCCCTCAGATGAAGAGCCAGCTGCTTGGGGAACCCAGGGAGTGAGACCCCCTGGGGACCCTGTGGAGACTTGGAGAGTCCAATTGATAAAGGCCCTCAGATTCTCTCCCTGGATCCTGAATCTGGGGTTAAAATCCCAAACGGCCTCAGGGACGCACAGGTGCTACAAATGCTGACGCGCGTTCGTTTGTAAGCGCGGGAAGTCTACGTAAACCCATCAGTGCTTACAGACACCTTGCAGTAGGAATGTCACCTTGACTTTACAGATGAGCAAACTGAGGCAGCAGAAGCCAACCCCTTGTCACCCAGCTCATCAGTGGAGAAGCTGGGGTTCAAACCCAGGCTGGAGGCTCTGCTTTCCTTTTTAACCACGCCTGACCTTTCCTCCCTCAGGAGACAAGGATGCCTTCACTTGTCACATCCTGCGCTGGCCCCACTCCTTCCCCTCCCTCCCAAAGTCCTGGACCCAAGTAATGTTCAGCCTGACACTGCCCGTGACTTGTAGGGGGACGTGAAGTCCTTGGGGCCGGCAGCATCGAGTTTGTGGCATCAACGAATAAACGGATAAAAAAAATGAACTTTTTGTCCCCCAAGTCACCACCGCCTTCCCTCAGTGGCCATTCAGATCATGGGTAAGAGGTGAGGTCTGCCCAAGTCCACGCCAGGATGGACACACCACGGGGTGATGGTCAACTGGGCCACATTTAGAGGAAAGGCTTCCCTGTGCCAAGACTCCCGAGATTTGTGGGGAGAAAGGGCTTGTGCACTGTCCATCTGGCAGTGCCAGGGCCTGCATCCAGCTTACACCGCACCTGCCACACACGAGGGGCCCCCTTCCCCTGCTCACCCACGGGGTCCTCCACCTCCGTCTCTGCAGCTCGGAGAGGTGAAGAACTGTAGCTCAGTGAGTTACAACCCGAATTCATCTCAATGAGGAGAGCGCCTGAGCGTATGTACAAAAGTGTAAGAGCATCTGAGTTTCTTTTTCTATAAGTGGTCTGTTTCCTATGCCCATCTTTCTGGAGGATCTTTAGGCCTGGTTTCGAATCCTGACCCCGTGTGCCCGTGGCCAGGTGGGGGATGCTGGCAGCTGAGCCTCAGTTTCCTCATCTGTAAACAGGAATCCTAACACATCCCTGAGACCAGAGGTTAGAAGTGATGTCTGTAAGGTGATAAAGTGCTGGCTCTGTGGAGATGCCCTGTAATGTCATGGTGGCCGTGTCACCTCCTCCCAGAAGTGCCGTGGAGCAACCCTCTCCTCCGCTGTGTGTCAGAGCTCTGAGGGTCCAGTTTACCTGCAGTACTGGGCCCCTGCTAGCAGCCATTCCCCTGCCGGTGGTTCCTGAGCATAAGGCGGGGGTAGACCAGAGGCCCAGCCTGGTGTTCTCCGACCGCTTTCCCTCCCACCCTGCCCACCCCCGGAGGCCTGACTGTCTTCATCCTGTGATGGGAGAGGCTGCAAGGTAGGATGGAAGAGACCAAAGGAGCAGACAAGGAGGGAAGCTTTCTCCAGGCCATGTGCCAGATGTGGACTGACCCAAACATGGAAACAGGAAGGCCACGTACCCTATGGGTCTGGTTTAAGGGATCCTGCTCTGAGCCAGACCCATTCAGGGCATCCAGCAGTGACCAAGATGGTCCTGGGTCCTGCCCTCCCAGTCCAGCAGGGAAGACAGACCCACCACCGGATAGCAGTGGCCCTGAGTGGTCAGTGCTGGGCGAGCCCAGAGCAGGTGCCAAATCCAGACTACGGGATATCAGGGAGGGCTTCCTGAAGAAAGGACAGCAAAGCTATCATCTAAAAGATGAAAAAAAGAGCCAGAAGAATATGTTCATGTCTGTCAGGGGTCACCATAGGTATCATTTTACAGATGAGGAACTGATGCTTAGAAAGACAAAGCTGCTTGCCCAAGGTCACGTGGGAAGGAAATGGCAGAGTGCTAGCTGTCCCTCATTATCTGTTTTCCCTTTTTCCCTAAGAACAAATCCCAAATGTTCGCTGGGCACATGGCCTCATTCTGCAGGCAGCCTGTCCTGGAGCTATTAGGTACGGCTGTGTGTGACACTCCGGCCCATGGTAAGGAAGTGGAGGAGGAGTGTCAGGGGATGTGTCCTCTCTCCTGCTGCTCGGAGCTGGACACAGTGGCCTGCACTCTAGAAGCCATCTTGGACCGTGAGGGTGAGGCCCCCGGAAATGGCAGAGGGCACAAGGAGCCTGCACCCTAGTGCATTTTTTTTTAAAGATTTTATTTATTTATTTGCAGAGAGAGAGAGAGACAGCGGAGAGGGAATACAAGCAGGGGGAGTGGAAGAGGGAGAAGCAGGCTCCCCACTGAGCAGGGAACCTGATGCGGGGCTTGATCCCAGGACCCTGGGATCATGACCTGAGCCAAAGGCAGACGCCTAACAACTGAGCCACCCAGGCGCCCCGCCCTAATGCAATTTATGGAACTTCGGCTCCAGTCCCAGGCTACCCACTCCAGGAATTTTCACCTGCATAAGACCTTGCATGCTTAAGTCATTGTTACTTTGGGTTTTCTGCCGCTTGCAGCCAGAGCAAATCTAAATACAACTTGGAGGACTATAAGTTCGCCCTGTGACATGATACAAGGGACCGCCTGTTGAGGGCTCGTTCTGTGCCTGATGTGTTTCACACATGGTGTTTCATGCAATCCTCACTGCGGCCCCAGGCACGTTCCTGTTCTGTAGATCAGACAGGCAAATACACTTGCCCAGGACTGCACAGTGAGCCAGAGCCAGGGCAGGATGTGAACCTGCCTCCCCCTAATTCTGGATCCTGCGTGTGCCCTACTTCAAAGCCCTAAGGCCTTCTGCTGGTCCTTCTAGAGCAGAGCGGGGGGAGGGATGGGGCCAGGTGGGGTGGAAGGTGCCTACCTTCGTAGGCCTTGGCTGCGTTCACTAGACTGGACCATTCAAGGCCAGCAGCTGTGTCCGGCAGGGGCATCATCCCGGGGTCAAGGCGCCGCAGTGGCCGGTCCCGCCCATCGGTCAGCGAGAGCTCCGAGGCAGAGATGGTGGCTGGGTAGGAAGAGCGGGGGGTGGGGGTGAGGAGGATGACAACGTGAAGGAAACAAAGACGCTCATCCATTCTGTTTTACTTTCTGTGTAGCTCTATCTATTACGCTATATAATTGTTATAACAGCACATACGATCAAATAAATATGTTACCATCATTGGAAGATGCCAAATGCCAGCAGGTAAGAGGGTGGGAGTGTCAGGTGTTTATGTGGGTGGGGATGGGGTGAGAGGGACAGAACAGTGGGAGGTGAAGTCCGAGGTGACGGGGCTGGACCGAGTGGGGCCTCGTAGGTCAGGAGGACTCTGTCTTTTACTCTGAGTGGGATGGAGCCACAGGTGGGCTCTGAGCAGGGGGGGATGCGACCTGATGCAGGCGCTCACAGGCTCCCCCTGGCTGTGTGCGGAGGCAGGACCGTGTGGGGGTGGGGAGCAAGGAGGCAGTGAGGAGGCTGCTGGGGAGAGTGGACAGCACTGGGTGAGGTGGGGGGGGTGGTGTTTTTGTGGCAGGTCCTGGAATGATTTTGTACGTGAAACCAAACGGACTCCCAGAAGAGGGGAGGTGAGTGTGGGCCAGAGAGAAGTGTGTAGGGTGACCTCAGAATTCTGAAGCCAGCCCTGAGATGGGGAGGCCGGGGGTGGGCCACAAGTTTGTTTCTGGAGGTGTGGAGAGGGGGAGGCAGTGCTAGGCCACAAATATAAATCGGGGTCGTCAGTGTGTGGCCAGTGTCCGGTGGCGGCAGCGTCACCGTGGGGAGACCTGCTGGGTCCCTGTCCAGAAGGCAGGGCAGAGAGAGGCCCCTGGTGTCTCCGGGTTCGGAGTGACAGCAGCAGCAGCTGCATTTGCTGCAGCCATCGGCTGAGCCTCACGTGCCGGGCGGAGGCCCCGGGCCTCATCTTGCTGACCCCTCACAGCTGCCAAAGGGGAGGGGACAGAGGACGGCCATGGAGCACAGAGAGGTCAGGAGGTGACTCAGGCAGGAAAGGCAGGGCCCAACCATGCTGGGCGCGCTCTGGGGATCACCATCTCACAGCCTCACCTCCAATAGCTGGGAGGGAGGCGCTGTGATGACCCCCCGTGTTGTGGAGGGGGAAACCGAGGCTCAGAGTGAGATGCTTGGCTCGAGTTCACACTCGCTGGCAGTGGCACTTGACTTTGAACTGCATGGTCTGACGCTGACCCTGCTCGACACCCAACCCCACCAGGCTTTGGGGTTTAGAAGGTCCCTGTTAATACTCTGTCCTAACCCTGCTCTCCAGTCCCGAGGTACAAACCTGACTCACAGGGGGATTAAAATGCTTGCTCCAGACGGAAGAATACCAACATAATAATAAAGAGCTAGTGCTCTTCAGTGCTTACTGCACCTGTCAGGGACAGTACGCAGCATCTTCCACGTACTAACGTGTCTGAGTCTCGGTTTAATGCGGTGAGGGGTAGGCCGGCCTAGAGCTGAGACGGGGATGAGGACGGACAGGGAGCAGGCTTTGGGGAGGTCCACCTCAACGATATCCAGTCCTCAGCCCAAACTCCTGGGGTAGACACATCTCCGAAGTCAAGATCTGTCTGCCGCAGAGGGAGCTGCACAGGTGCTGCCGATTACACACCAGCCTCCGGAAAGGCTGGGCAGCACCCGTAGTCAGGGCCAGCGATCTGCAATTGAAGTCACGATTGCTCACACCACGTGGGGTAGAAAAGGGCAATAAACAAACAGCCCCGTGGCTGTCTGGGTTGGGTTTTGCTGCTCAATGAGCCTGGCCTGAACTTCTGCATCACCTCTCAGTTTTGGACCTTTGGGGTTGTGCATAAGGGATTAGAGGGGGGCTGGAGGCAGGGCCCGCCCTGCCGGTGCACGGGTTTTGATGGGGGCCATGTGCATTGTGACCCCTTTGTGGGGGATGCTGCGTAAGTAGTCGCTGGATGAGTAAAAGGATGGATGAGTCACCCCCTTACACCTCCTCCCTCCAAGAGTTGGCAGACTTGGGGCGAATCAGGTAAGTAAATAAACATTCACGAAACCATCTGCTTGCTGCTGGAACAGGGAGCTGGGGGAGCAGCTAACGGAAAGCCCGATCCTCAGGGCCTTCCTATCTGCAGCCGTGGGGGCTAAAACCCCCCTCTGGCATCAGATGACTCCAATCTTTGGGCAGTCCAGACTTCTAGCGAGGTGGTCCCCAGGAGACCCCGTGATGCTTGGCTAACAATCCCTTGTTCTGTCGGTGACACACAGTGCCCGACCAACAGTACCCCTCCCGAAGCTCCTACGTACCCCAGCTCCCCACCTCGCCTGACAACAACACTGATGACCTCCAGTGTAGACTGCCCCCAACTTCCCAACACTGGGGGAAACCCCCCACCAGCCCCGGTGCGCCCAGGCTCACATTTCTTCTCGGGGAAGCCATTGCCTGTTGCAGGGACAGTGCTGGGGCTGCTGCCGCCGGGTGGGTGGGGGTGCTGGTGCTGGCGGCGGGCGGGCAGCGTGCTGGAGGGGAAGGCGCAGGTGCTGGTGAATAGCACGTCACTGGGGAGGCCCGGCTCCAGGCTGGCAGGGTTGGCAAAGCTGGGCTCCCGCCGCCCGCTGCACAGACTCTCGTCAGACAGCGTCCGCTGCAGGCTCTTGTGTGGTGACTGTTGACGAGACAGGGACAGTCATGGGGCGCGGTCATGGCCTGGCTCCTGGTCATTGTCCTCACAGGTGTCTTCCCATCCCAGACAGCTGTGCGTCTTACCCACCCAGCATCTCTTTCTGCTCAAAGCACCTCAAGTTTCCCCTGGGGATACCTCCTCTCCTCCTCCCTCCCCTCCTGCTCCTGGCCCTCTCGAGGCCATCGCCACCCTCCTGCTCTTGGTAAGGTTAGGGAAGGTGGTGTGACCTAAGCTGGCCTTATGGGAGCCAGTCCTTGGTGGGGACCACTGGAGACAGCTTGGTCCCAGAAGAGTATGGCCAACCAGGAGTAGGCGGGGACAAGAATGAAGAGAAGCAGTGTCGAGGGATTAAGGGAGCCTTATGTTTCCCCTGCCTTTGGGTAACAAGAGCCTGAATTTCCCCAGGGAACCCCACCCCCACTCTTGGTCCACAAGGTTTGGGTGGGAGGAAGCTGCTTCCACTCTGGGCCCCAGGAGAGGGACATGAGAGCCAGTAAGAGCATCCCTTTCCAGTCACGTGAGCTACCCTAGAGAGGAATGAATCCTCTACATGCCTGCCAAGGCTGGCTTATGCTGTGATTTGGCCCCTAATTTGACGACCTGACTCCTGGCTATGAAGCCACATACACCAAAATGGGGCTGGCAGGTGCCGCAGGTGGAGGCCACAGGCAGGAAGCTCTGTCCTGCTCCTGCGCCCTCCTCCCGCGCACTCCCATGGCTACCGGCCCGCCCGATACTACATACTCCTGCATCTCTCTCCTGCTCGGGCACCAGGTTGTCCATGATGATGAGCTTTTTCAGGTCGTCCTCAATGGTGGATTTGTAGTTCTTCCGTGGGGAGCGGAGGTCTCGGAGGGATGCCCTCAGCCGTGGCTGCCCGAAGACGTTTTTCGTATTGGTGTCCACCTGCCTGGAATGAGAGGATTGGGGTCAGAGGGGCCTTGCAGAAGCTCATGCTGCTTCTCAAAGCGGTCCTGACCCAAGAAGGCTGGCTGCCCCCTTCACCCGCTGGAAGTGAGCCGGAAGAGGGATCACATTTATTCTCTCCATTCACTCATCCCACAAGATTTCCTGGGAACCTGCCCTGGGCTGTGCCTGTTCTAGGCGGGGGACACACAACAGTGAATATGGAGCTGACCTCCAGTCACGGAGATCCACAATGAATAAATGAACAGAAAGAGAGATCCCATAAGGTGGGGCAGAGGGAGGAGCTCTGAAGAAAAATAAAGCCAGGTAAACGGGTGGGGATCAGTGGGGATGGAGCATGGCTCTTCTAAGGGGGTGAGAGCAAAGAAGAACACTCCAGGTGGAAGGAAGCAGGTGCTGGGCTCTGAGGGGGTCAAGCCTGGTGAGTGAGGAGTGGAGGAGGCCCATGGGTTGGTGATGAGTGAGGGGACAGGGAAGGGATGAGTGGTGCAAGGTCAAGTCTGGGAGGGGACGGGACAGACCTCGCAGGAACTCATGAGCCACAGAGGACACCTGGGACTGCCTTTGGGATGGAAGCCTCTGAGATTCTGAGCGGGTGAGTGTGAGGTCCTGATCTGTGTTTTATTTTTTTTTAATTTTTTATTTATTTTTTAAAAGATTTTATTTATTTATTTGACAGAGATAGAGACAGCCAGCGAGAGAGGGAACACAAGCAGGGGGAGTGGGAGAGGAAGAAGCAGGCTCATAGCAGAAGAGCCTGATGTGGGGCTCGAGCCCATAACACCAGGATCACGCCCTGAGCCGAAGGCAGACGCTTAACGCCTGTGCCACCCAGGCGCCCCTGATCTGTGTTTTAGAAGGATCACTCTGGTGGCTGGACAGAACAGACACCCTCACAGAAGCGGGGCCAAGCATGGGGGGAGAGAGATTGTGAGAAAGTTCCTGCAGTTGTTCAGGTGGGATGAGGGTGGCCCAGACCAAGGTTTCCAATCGCAGAAGAGGGATGGGGTCTCGGGCTCTCATAGAGGGATAATCTCCTGGCAGTCAGGGCCCCATGGTGAATGTGGGGCCACAGACAGCAGACCTCTGGCCAAGTGCTCCAGGGTCTGTCGTCAGATGTCCCTAACTTCAGTTTCCTCATCTGTCACGTGGAAAAAGAGAGTTCACGAATCATGGGGTGGCTGGGAGGCTCAAAAGATGAGGCACCTGAACCCTGACCAGGGCCCCGGAGCCCCCTCACTGTCACCACCCCCGGGCTCCCGTTCCAGAAGCTGGTCTGTGAGCCGGGGTCACTCGGATCACCATCTTCTTCAGCACGCAAAGCTGACCCCATAATGCCTTCCAGAACATTCTGCCATCTAAAAGCCATCGAGGCACAGCCTTGGGTTAAAAGCAGGAGCCATGGAGGTGGACAGGCCTGGGTCTGAGTCCCAGCTCTGCCTGTTCCTGCTGTGGGACTGCAGACAGGTGGCCATCTCTCGGACCCTCTGGAGAATGTGCTGACCTCACAGCACTGTGGGGATTGCTGCAAAGTGCCCAGCTGGCACCTTACAGGGTGAACGCTTGGGAAATGGCGGGGGCGGGTGTGTGTGCTCTCGTTAACTGCTGACCCGAGCTGGCCCTGAGCTGCACACACTCCTCTGTCCCCTCTGCTGGCTCTGTGGTCTGTCATCCCCGGCTCCCTGGCCCTCTCCCAGCCACGGTTGGCTCTCCTGGGGCTCTGTGTCCTCCACTCCTGGGACTTCTCCTGAGGCCTCCTCTGGCCTTCTGATCCTGGCTCAGCCTTTAGGCTTAGGCCTTACTTCCCTGGTGAAGATTGGGTCCCTGACCTGAAGTGTCACCAGGAGAGAAATAATGACAGCTAACAGCCCTCACTGTGTACCGGGCCCTGTCCACCATCCAAGGGCTCTGTGTATGCCAACAGAGCCTTGATCTGCACAGCAGCCTTGATTACTATCACCCCCATTTTACAGACAGGAGAGTGAGGTACAAGGAGACTAAAAAACTATACAATAGGCGTCCAAGGTCACACAGCCTGTGGGAGTGGAGGAGTCAGGATTCCAGCCATGGCCACCAGGCTGCAGAGCCCACATGTGTCACCTCCATATCTGACTGCTGTGCTTGTATCACAGACATGGCATAAAAATGATGTACACAGGGCGCCTGGGGGGCTCAGTCAGTTGTGTCTGACTCCTGACTTCAGCTCAGGTCATGATCTCAGGGTCGTGGGATCGAGCCCCACGTTGGACTCCACGCTCAGAGAGGAGTCAAGTTTGAGATTCTCCCTCTCCCTCTGCTTCTACCCCAATCCCTCAAATAAATAATAAATAAATAAAATCTTAAAAAAAAAAAGATGTATAGTGTGTGGGGAGCATAATCACATTTGGTTTAGTAATACCCTTTTAAATGCAGAGGAAAAGTTCTGGGGAAATTATGAACAATGGTATGTGACCCCTGGGAGGTCAGGAGTCCCTTTAGTAAGTGGAAAGATGGGACTGTCACTTTTCATCTGATACCTTTCTTTCTTTTTTTTTTTTTTTTTAAGATTTTATTTATTTATTTGACAGAGAGAGACAGCCAGTGAACATAAGCAGGGGGAGTGGAAGAGGAAGAAGCAGGCTCATATAGCGGAGGAGCCTGACATGGGGCTCGATCCCAGAACTCCAGGATCACGCCCTGAGCCTAAGGCAGACGCTTAACGACTGAGCCACCCAGGCGCCCCTTCGTCTGATACCTTTCTGAACTGTCTCAATTTATTTTACCACAATCACGTGCCAGAACAGTCCTCATCATTTTAAAACCTAGTTTTTAAAAAAGGCAACACCTGGAATTTATCGATATTTTGTAACTCAAGAAAGAAAAAGTCTTTGGACCCAGGAAGAAAGACGATGTCTAGGGCTCCTGAGCATTTTGAAGTGTGCGTCCTTCTCATTTTTCTCAGCTGCCACCTTGGGGTTTTAACAAAAGAAGGAAGAGAGGCTGGCGAGTTTTTTCCTGTCAGGTCGTAGTCCTCCCCAAATTAGAATCCCAGGTCTAGGGTAATTCTGGCTTCATTACAGTGTTCTCTGAAGTGTGTTCTCTGGGCAAATGAAAAGCTTTAGAGCCCAAAGAGAGATATACACAGAGAAACAGAGGAAGAGCATACACCCCAATGTGTACATGGTTCCTCCCCTGGGAGCTGGAAAGGGGCTTAGCCCTCCCTCTTCCAAAGGGATTTCACAGTTTTCCAGAAACCCCTGCAAGGAGCTGGGTGGAGTGTGTGAGTCAGTGCAGGGCATGTCCCGTGCTGTGCCCACCTCCCCTGGAAAGGGAGCAGGCAGGGACTTCAGCTTATCTATGGCAAGAAAGGGACACTATTTATGAGGCTGGCCCTCCGGGAGGGGCGCAAAACCACCTGTGGAACACTTTCAGACGTGCACGCTCTTGACCCTCGGGGCTCTACTTCTGGGCGTGTGTCCTTCAGAAAGGCCCAGGTGAACCTACGTGTGCCAAGTATATGGCAACGTTTAATGGGGTCCTGTCTGTGAAGCAAACACAGAATTGGTCCGCAGGGGAAGGGTGAGGCCCCACAGAATCAGGCCATCTAGCTGTTAAACAGAAGTGGAGCCGATGCATGTGACACAGAAAGAGGTTCTCCCAGATATGTCACAGGAATAAAGAAGCAGTATGTACAGTGTGAAATCGTTTTTAGAGAACAAAGCTTACACATAGCTTAGTTTGATATATTAAAATTTACCAAACTCTCAGCTCCAAAAGATGGGTATGTTGGGGGATTCTTAAAAATGTGCCTCACCACAGCCCATGAAATCCTTGACAGTCTGCCCTGCCCTGCCGCTGCCCTCATCTCCTCCCACACAGGTCTCCCAATTCTCCTTTAGCATGCCAGGCACGGTCCTGCCCCAGGGCCTTTACACTGGCTGTTCTGTCTGCCTAGAGTTGCCCTCCCCAGCATTCCCCATGAATGGCAGCTTCTCTTCTACCCAGCTTATCTCAGATGTTGCCTCCTCAGGGAGGCCTCCCCTGACCACTCAAACTTCTGGTGTCCCCTCCCAGCTCGGGTGTGCTCGATCACGTAATCCCGTGTGCTGCTTCACTGTGTTCATCTCCTGGTGGCTTGTCACAGGCACTTGTGTGTTTGTGGTTCCACTCCCACCTCAACTGCAGCCTTCGGTTCTGTGTTGGGACAAGGCCCGCCACGTTGTGAGCAGTCCGAAGCAGCTGTTCAACGTGAGTCACACGGAATCAACCTTCCCTCCAACCAACCCACCAACCCACTTCCCTACCTACCTCCTTCCTTTCAACCTTCCTCTCTCCCTTTTAAAAAAAAATTTATTTAAGTAATCTCTACAGCCAATGTGGGACTCGAACTCACAACCCTGAGATCAAGAGTCTTATGGTCCTCTGACTGAGCCAGCCAGGTGTCCCTCTTCCTTCCTTTTACAAGAAGCTTCAATGACTTTAATAAAAGAGGAGAAAGGACAGAGATATTTTAAAAAGTTGAGCCAAAAGAACACAAGCATTTCTCCCCTCTCTGTTTAATTCTGTGTTCATTTGCTAAAATCGCCTTCCCAGCTCCCAGGACTTCCAGCATTCTAACGGGCCCTCGTGATTCTGCGGTCGAAGGCTGGCTTGCCAGAACACATCCGGCTGCAACGTCCTGCCCCCACCCTCAGTCCCGCACACATCCCCTCCACTGCAGGCCTGCCTCCCTCAGTGCGCCGCTGGGATGTGTCTGAAGGGGGAAAGTATGCTGGAATTCAGTTTGCAGTGTCAAATCGATTGTTTTTGCTCTTATTCTCTTTCTTCTGGAAGAACTTCCCGTTGTAGTTTCTAAATGGCAAATTCTAAGCAATAATGTAAAATGGCATTAACTCTAGGTTAACAAAACCAACCAGACTGGGCTTGTACATTCTGAATTCTGATCCGTTTCCTTTTTCTCAAGATCTCGGGTACCCCCATGATTGTGAAAACCTGATGACCCCTGAGGACAAAACAGACTGCTCTCGGACTGTTCAAAAGGATGAGCTCACCTTTCACCTTCTCTGTGCTAATATGGTAACTGTCCCCAAGATATGAGCAAGTGAAAAAGGCAGACGTTAGAGACAGGGAGCCACGCTGGCCAAGGGAATCCCATGGGCTTGTCATGGTTGGAACACTTCAGGATGGATGCGGAAGAAATGAAGGCCATGGTTGCGTCTGGGCGGGGGGAGGCTGGATGGCTGGGGGCCAGGGGAGGGAGAGAGGCTGGTTTTGCGCCGCAAATCCTCTGGGACTAGTTCGGTTTTTATCCTGGGCATGGTTTACCTTTCACAATGCAAATGAAGAGAACACCCGGAAGGATGTGCTTTCTCTCCGGGTTCTTACCAAGAGCACCGGACAGCATCTCTGATTTGCCCGTGTTGCCTGAACTTGGATTTGGCCCTGTTGTGGAATTACACCACTTACAGTAGAAAACAAAGGCAGACAACTTACAAAGAAGGCTCTGCAGTAAGGTCCCAGACTCCTTCTTCCTGTGACAGGAGGGCCAGAGGTGGACGGCGACCAATGGCTCCGACATGGCTGGGCCTGATTCCAGCTGACTCTGGGCTCTGGCCTCCAACTGGGGCGGCTCCCTTGGGGCCAAGTTAATTAAGCTAATTAGCACCACTGTCGGCCTGTCTGGGCTGGGGCTGTGCCGACGTGGCTGGTGAGGACATGCAGCAGGGCTGCACCTCAGGTGGCAGGCGGCTATTCCTGGAAGGACAGCTGGGAGAGGCCTGTAGGAGCAGGGGAGCTGAGTGGGGGCTGCCCTGCTATGAGGTGGGGACGTTGGGGAGAGGCCTTTCCTCGCTCCTTCCATGGCTGCACGGAGCTGGACCTAAGTCCAAGGAAGGAAGGAGCCCGAATGCCAGGTGCCAACCACGAGACAGCCGTGCCGTCAGCCCAGTCAACAGTGACTGGGTATTTCCCTATGACTCGCTGAAATCCTCACGTCACCTCTGGAATGTAGGGACTCCTGTCTTCCCCTTTTGAACCTGGGGAAACTGAGGCACAGTGGGTTGAGAACACTCAGAATCCATACGTGCTGGGTGCTCTGAGGCACCTCAAGATTCACTCCTAAGGGAAGTGGTGCTGGATGTGCACGGTTCGTGGTAGCAAGGGCTCCCAGTGACGTGGGCCCTTACCCCAGAGGCTGGTGTGTCTCGTGTGCGGCCACACTGTTTCCTCATGGCAGCCGTGAGACGCAGCTTCTACCATCACCTCAGCCCACAGGTGAAGGCTAGCGCTGCCGAGAGGTTCTGACACACAGTGCTGGTGGAGGTGGGATGCGAACCGAGTGGTGGGACTCAGGGACTGCTCTGGACTGCGGGTTTCGTAACAGCAGTGACAAAGCTCACGTCCCGAGTGCTCACTCGCTCCTGGGCCCCGGGCAGCCTTCACACACGTGATTTGCTTCACCCCCTCAGCGGTGCTGCATGAGGACGCTTGGGGCCTGGGTCCTCAGCTGTGACCTGGGGGCTGGCCCTCCCATCCACTACTCCACACTTAAAGGCTGGGCCCAGAGTCTGTGGGGCCAGGGGCCAGTGGGGCCTAACCATGTGTATCTCACAACAGCCCTACGTGGTGGGGCTGACTGGATTAACACTCAGAGAGAAGTATGGGGCCATTTTCTGGAAGAGCAGAGGCCTGTTCTTGGCTGTGCCTACCTTGTGAAGGAGGCTTCTCAGGGTGGCCCAGGGACTACTAGCCCATAGGGGCATCTCCAGCCCTGCAGTTGGGGCGAGACTGGCCCGTTGAGGAGGTGATGCCCAAGAGAGCTGAGGGCTGCTGGCTCCGCCTCCAACCCGCTGGGCTCCAGCCTGGCCCCTCCTGTCAGAAGGGAAACCTGTCGGCCCAGTCACACCTCACCTGCTAAGCCCTGTGCAGCTCCAACATAGCGCTGGGGCCTCGAATGGATTAACTCATTAAATCCTCACAACCCTGGAGCTAGGGACGACTGTCATCCCAGGTTAAAGAGAGGGAAGCTGAGAGGCTAGGGTGGGGGTAAACAGCCAATGGATTCCCATCCTGACCCTCAAGCTGTTCTGCCCTCTAATGGCAGGAAGAAGGCAGGCCAATGAATTAATGAGTCCTGGGACAAAGTGGCCAAAATGGGGCTGTCTGGCCATCCCTGAGGCAGAGGTGCTGGCCTGTCCCTCCCCAAGTGTTGACCAGGGCCTGCCGCAGAGAGGCCGAGCGTGGGAGACAGAGCACAGATTCTCCGTCCTTTACTAACTTACTCCGTTGTTTGGTCAACTACTGCATGCGCTCCGATACAGAGACTGTCCCCTCCAAGAAATCAGTCCTCGGGAAATAGGAGTCACTGCACTGGACAGGAGTCCTCCTTGGGTCTTTATATGATGAGATGCTCTGTTAGTTACCTAGCTGGGTGTGGATCCTAGTTCTGCCACTTCTGGCTGTGGACCTGGCTATGTACTTCTAACTGTGCCTCAGTTTCTCCATCTGGAAATGGGGATAAGAACGAGATTCCTCACTAGTGGGGTTGCCGGAGGGTCACTGGGGCCAGGTCTGTACAGCCCCAGCAGTGCAGCCGGGCTGGTCCCTGACTGAAATCAATGACACAGGAAGCAAAGAAAATAGATTTGGGACTTACTCCTGGTGGGGGTGGGGGATAAGCTCATAATATGTGGTGACCTTGTGGGGACAAATCACAAAACCAATAAGCATAGTATTTGCTGTGATTAACCTTACCTAACCGAGTGAATCGGGCAAGTGACGTAACCATTCCGTACCTCAATTTTTCTTATCTGGAAAATGGGATGCAAAGTACTTACATCTCCTTGTTCTACAGTGAGGATTAAATGAGTCAATTGTAGGCTTATGACAGTACTTGGTAAAGTAGGTATTAACATACGCAGGTAAATAAGTTATGCAAATGAGCTCCTGAGCCTTGGGATAAAATTTCAGTGACAGCTTCATATACGGGAAAAAAAAAGTATGTTTAACCTCAAATAATTTAGCTTGAAGATGATATTTTCTGGAAAACTAGGTTAGGTGACTCAGAAGGATCTTTTAACAATGAAAAAGACACTATCTCCAAAACGCTCAGAGAGAGTCTGAATAAAACAGCTTTATGAAATGGGAGTATGTGGACAAAAGCAGTTCTAAATTAACACATTACCTTCCACGTGTGATTTAGAAAATGTATCTGTAAGGGGCGCCTGGCTGGCTCAGTCTGTGGACAGTGTGATTCTTGATCTTGGGGCTGTGAGTTTGAACCCCATGTTGGGAGCAGAGATTACTTAAAAAAATACAATCTTCAAAAAAATGTACCTATAATTAAATATTATAAGAAGCCATGAAACTATTTTATGTGTGGTCCCAAATATTTTATATATTAATTTATATGTTAATATTAACTTATTATATATATTTATATATTTAGTTTACATATATTTATAAACACCTAGGGGCACCTTGGTGGCTCAGTCGGTTAAGCGTCTGCTTTTGGCTCAAGTCATGTTCCTGGGGTCTTGGGATTGAGCCCCGCACTGGGTTCCATGCTCAGTCTGCTTCTCCCTCTGCCTCTCCCCCTACTCACACACTCTCTCTCTCAAATAAATAAAATCTTTAAAATAAACAAACACATCTATAAAAAGTCTTGTTTGAATTTTATCATGGAGAAAAGGGGGTTTTTGTTTGTTTAGGGTTATTATACATCCAGGCATATTTTCTGAGTACCTACTATGTACTGGGCCCTGGATGGGGCTCACAGTATCTCTGCTTCCCCAGAATTCTCAGTCCACTGTGGGGGACAGAGAGGAGGCAAGCCACTAGGTCTGATGTGCCTGGGACAGGTGCCGGGGCAGGGAAGAAGCATGCGGTCAGTGGAAGGTGAACCCGGTGTGGGCTTGAACGAGCTTCCCCAAGGCTGGCGTGTCTGTGTTAAGACCTCAGAGGTGGTGTTATGGGTCCCTTCCAAAAAGACGTTGAAGTACGAACCCCAAGTATCTGAGTGTGACCTTATTTGGAAACAGAGTCTTTACAGTAACCAAAGCAAAATGAGGTCATTAGGATGGACCCTAATCCACGGACTGGTGTCCTTATCCACAGGGGAGATGCCAACACAGAGGCACACGTACAGGGAGGGTGCCGCGTGAAGATGAGGGCAGAGGACGGGGAGCCGCATCTACCGGCCAAGGAATCCCACACATGGCCCGCGATCACCAGCCGCTGGGAGAGCGGCCGGAACAGATCCCCTCACAGCCCTCAGAAGGAGCCAAGCCCGCCAACACCACGATCCTGGACGTCTGACCTCCAGAACTGTGACACAATTCATCTTTGGAGTCGAGCACGGGCCTGTGGCACTCGTGAGGGCCGCCCTAGCGCGCACGCGGGGGAAGGGCGGCTAGAGCAGCTGCCACACGGGAGAGCCTAATGGGGTCCGTGGGGCCTGCCCCTCTGGCCACCCTAAACAGTGGGGGCCTTGCAGTACCTCACGGGGTTGTGGTGAGATCAAAACGAGATGCGTGGCTCATGCGTTCACTGAAGAGCCACCCAGAACGCCAGGCTTATGACCGAGACAGTGGCACCTGCCTTCCAGGGGAACAGAGAAAAGTGACACGGTGGCAGCAGGGTACATACAGTCAGGAGGCCCCATCTGAGGAGGTGGCAACAGACCAAGCCCCCCAAGATGGACGCAAAATCTGGAGGAAGAACACTCCAGGCATTAGAGAACCCCTACAACGGCCCTGAGGTTGGCCTGGCCGTGGCAAGCAGGAGGAGAAGTGCAGTGCAGGCCGGTGGAGTAGAGAGAGCGAGGGGCAGAGCAGCAGGAGGGGAGGGCAGGGGGAAAGGAGGCCGATTGTGCAGGGTCTGGGCAAAGCACATGCCGCACCAATGCCTGGTACCATTGGTGTGCTTGGATCATCCGTCCCGGGAGTGGGGGAAGCTGCTGGAGGTTTTGCTCAGGAGAGCAGAGGCTCAGAGCCTGGGGCTGGCAGTGATGTCTGTGAACTGGATTCTTGGTGTGAGCTCCCCAGGCTTGCCTGCCGACGTTTGCAGGTACCCGTTTCTCTCTCCTGACACCTTTCTGCTTCTGAGCTCTGTGTCACCCACACATCTGAATGGACCATCCAGGTCATGAAAGACATTACAGAGAACCGGACGGAGGAGAGCAGAAGCTCCTCTCCCCTGGAACCAGCTCTATCCCTTACCAGCTGTTGTGACTCTGGGCCTCAGTTGCCATATCTGTGAAATGGGGTGAATAATAGATCCACCTCACGGAGCTGTTGTGAGGATTCAGGGAATTAATTCACATCTACGCGAGCTGAGAACCGAGACTTTTACACAGTGAGCACTAAGTAAATATGAGATACCGTATTCTTCTAACTTAAAACAGAAATCCTTCCCTAATGCATATTCCTCTCTTCTCTTTTGCTTTACAGCAAAATGCCTTAAATGAGCTGAGCACACAGTTTCCTCCAATTCTGCCCTACCCTTCTCTCCTGCACCCTTGAGGGACCTCCATGAGGCTCAAGGCGACGCCAGCTCACAGCCCATCACGCTTGGGGTCCCAGGACGCCGCACTCGCCCAGGCTCCTCCTTATACTCTCTGGACGGTGAGGGCTCTCTTGCCTTGTCCTGCACCTCCCCCTCCTCTCTACCCACACTCTCAGCCTTGGGTGTGCCTCCAGCCTTGTGCCTCTGTGCTGACGACACCCAACTGTCCTCCTGACCTCTCAGCTCCAGACTCCTGACCCGACCGCCTCCTTCATGTCTTCTGTGCCGCTCCCCCAACCAAGCCTGTTCCTCACTCAGTCCCCATCTCAGCTCAAGGCCAGTCTGCCCTTCTGGCTACGGGACCTGGGGTGTTCTTCAACCTCGCCCTTCCTCGCCCTTCCCCGCATTCAGTCTGCCAGCCAAGCCTGGCTGCTTCCCTTTAAGTGTATTCATCCTGAAGCCACCCCCTCTTCTTCCTCGGCCTCCATCCTGCTCTGCCTCCCCCAAACCCGGTCTCCTGCACAGAAGCTCCTTGAAGGCTGTGTCCCTCAGGCTGCCAAGGGATGCTGTGAACACCCAACTCAGGGACCTCTGTCCACAGCTGTACCCATGGCATCTTGCCGAATGAGCAAGTGAGGGGTCACCCTCCTCCCCGCCCAGAGACGCCTGGCTCGGCTCTTGCAGCACCTCACTGGGTGTCCAAGCACTTACTTCTTTGGGTCAGTGAAGGGGAGCGGCCGTGGCGGGGGCTCGTCTGTCCTCTTCCACCCCGTGGGGTGCTTATTGCGTACGGGCTGCTTGGAGAAGAAGGACTTGGGGACGGAGGCGGAGAGCTGGAAGGGGCTGGACTGGGTCAGCTGTGAAGGCCGAGGAGTCTCTGCGCTGGCAGTTTTGTAAACCTGAGCGGGGTAGCCAGCCCTTGAGCTCATGTCACTGCAGAGCAAAAACAAGAGAAATAAACAGTCGAATCCATTCCACATTTCCCAAAAGTGATCTGTTTAAATATACTCTTGGGATACAACAAAGTTCCTTCACACAAGAGAGATACAAATACACTGCTGCTGTGGAAAATTCCAGTATGGAAGTCTGAGCCGAGAGAAGGTGAAGTCGCCCACATGGCCCCTAGTTCCACCCAGGAATGCCCGCTGGCACACGTGTGTCTTTGTGGGAATCCACAAGTCACCACCTGTGGGTGGATGCACCCCGAGATTCCCTATCTCCTGGACACAGCCTACATTAGCTGAAGGTGGGGGTCCCACCTGCCCTAGAGGGATCCAGGGTTTACAATTTGCTCCCTCTCTCACTTGCCTCAACTTTCTCTCCCTTTTCCTATGCGTTACAAATATACACGTGAATACAATTAGGGAGGTAGGAATTTTTTGGGGGGATGAGAATTGCATTTTTATATAACTGGGATCACATTAATATATTGTTCTGTAACTTTTTAAACTTAAAATAGAGCTTGCCAAGGAGCCCTTTCATTCAAATATTTTTTGGAGTCCCTGCTATACATCAGACAATGTTCCCGCTAATCTAATCTAAAACCACAGCTCACCACCCCAAATGCTGGATTCCCACAGCATTCGTGCTGCAGCGAGCCTCACGCTGCTAACCAGAACCCAGCTGCTGGGGACCCGGCTGTTTACTCCCCTGAAACAAAGTGGCTTTCGAAACTTCTCAATAAAATTCCAATCTCACTTCAAGTCAGAGGCATTTAATGAGAAAATTAATGCCTTTGGGGTTAAGTCAACAAATGCTTTTTGAAGGTCAATTTAACAATATGAAAGGGGGGGTACTTTTGACTATGATCAAACAACGAGACCGGCAAATCCTCTCCCCTGAAGCACAAGATTGACAAAACCACCATTTCAGCACTCCGGCCATTGACCAAGGGCATACGACAATCTAAGAGTCATCTATGCTTGAAAAGCTGCTGCACGTCAGGTGAGAAAAGAGGGAATCTGTGGCATTTTGGCAGGGGCTCCTCCCACCCTCCCGCCCAGCTCAGTGCATAAGGACATACGCCGTACCAAAGTCTTTGGGACAGCATCAAGCGTTCGGACATGTGTGGACCCAGAGTTTTGGAAGGAGAAGAGAGAAAAGGGCAGAAGAGCGATTTAAAGAAGTAATGGCTGAAAACTCCCCACATTTGATGCAAAAAATTCACCTACACATAAGAAGCTCCACAAGCCCTAAGCATGGTAAATACAAAGACATTCATATCCAGAAAAAAGCTCGAAGTCAAACAGCGAGATACAAACCTTGAAAACATCAAGAGAAAAAGGATTCATCACATACAAAGAAGCATCAATATGATTAACTGTTGACTTCTTATTTGAAGCAATGGTATGGAATATTTTCAAAGTGCAGAAAGAAAGAAACCACCAGCCAAGAATTCTGTATCTAGCAAAACTACCCTTCACATGTGAAGGCAAAATAAAAATATTCCCTAATAAACAGACTGAGAAATTGATTGCCAACTCATCTGCCTGGTAAGTTAATAAAAGAAGTCCTCAGGCTGAAAGATAATGACTCCAGGGGTGCCGGCTGGCTCAGTCCACGGAGGGTGCGACTCTTGATCTCAGGTTGCAGGTTCAAGCCCCCACATTGGGTGTAGAGATTACTTTTTAAAATATTTACTACTCCTTTAAATTTTTTAAAAAAGATTTTATTTACTTGAGAGAGCAAGCTAAAGAGAGAGCATCAGACAGAGGGAAGGGGGAGAGGGAATTGGAGAGGGAGAAGCAGACTCCCTGACGAGCAGGGAACCGGGACCCTGAGATCATGACCTGAGCTGAAGGCAGCCGCTTAACTGACTGAGCCATCCAGGCGCCCCTAAAAATAAAATCTTAAAAAAAAAGAAGAAAAAGACTCCAGATGGTGACCTGAATCCATACGGAAAAATGAAAGGTCCAAGATGGTAAATTTGTGGGTTAGAATAAGACTATAGATTTATGTTTTCTTATTTCTTCTCTAATTTCCTCAAAGCCATAAGATTGTAAAGGGCAATAAGAATAGCACTATATTGTTGGGCTTATAACATATATGGATGTAATAAAATGACAATAATAGCACAAAGGACAGGGAAGCGAATGTGGCTACACTGGAGAGAAGCTTCTTTCTTTAAAATTGAAAAAAAAATTTTTTTTTTTTGAGAGGTGGGGATGGGGCAGAGGGAGAAAGAGAATCCCAAGCAGGCTCCACGCTGAGGATGACACAGAGCTTGATCTCACGACCCTGAAGATTATGACCTGAGATGAAATCAAGAGTTGGTGCTTAACCAGCTGAGCCCCCCAGGCACCCCTGGAGAAAAGTTTCTATATTTTATTGGAATTAAGTTACTAGATCTGAATTACACTGTTAAGATGCATATTATAATAACAAAAAAAAAAAGTAAAAAAATCAAGAGGAATCCAAACGGTACACTAAAATAAAATTATTTAACACAAAAGGTGGCAGTAAAGGAAGAGCAGAGTGGGGCCTGGGTGGCTTAGTTGGTTAAGCGTCTGATTCTTGATTTGGCTCAGGTCATGATCTCAGGGTCGTGAGATGGAGCCTTGTGTCATGCATGCTCAGTATGGAGTCTGATTGAGATTCTCTCTCCCTCTGACCCTTCCTCTGGTCTCACTCTCTCTCTCTCTCTCAAATAAAATCTTAAAAAAAAAAAAAAAAAGGAAGAAAAGCAAGAAAGACAGTAACCATATAGAAAACAGCAAAATGGGGAATGTAAATCCAATTATTATCAACGATTTCTCTAAATGTGAATGTTTCAACACCCGAATCCAAAGACAGAGATTGTCAGACTGGATTAAAAGAAGCGAGCTCTGATCAGATATGCTTTCTAAGATTTAGCAACATCTATTAATGGGACCACAGGTACAAACTGGTGGGGGGATGCCCAGGGAGCCATGGAATGGACATCAGGGTGGTCAGGCGGCCTCCCCAGAGAGCCAGCGGCACCTGAGCTGAGAACTCAAGGATGAGTAGTGTCAGTCTAACATCTGACCTCCCAGAAATTCGTGCCACAGAAAAGCTTGCACAAATACTTGTGGGCACATACGAGGATGGTCACTGTAGTGCTGTGTGTAATTGAGAAAGTCAGGGGCACCTGGCTGGCTTGGTAGAAGGGGTATGTGACTCCTAATCACAGGGCTGAGGGTTCGAGCCCCACACTGGGTGTAGAAATTACTTAAGACAATAAATAAAAACTTAGAAAGAAAGAAAGAAACAAAGAAAGAAAGAAAGAAAGCAAGCTAGTTAAACCTGGCCTGGATGTCTTCTAACGGGATTAATAGATGTTCCAAGCACACCCTGATGATCAAAAACAATGTAGCCAGTTCGGGGCGCGTGGGGGGCTCAGTCAGCTGAGTGTCTGTCTTCAGTTCAGGTCATGATCCCGGGGTCCTGGGATTGAGCCCTAAGCCCCTCTGTCAGGCTCCGTGCAGTGCTCAGTGGGGAGTTTGCTTCTCCCTCTCCCTCAGCCCCTCCCCTGCTCATGTGCTCTCTTTCTCACTCTCTCTCGATTAAATAAAATCTTCAAAAAAAAAAAAAAACAAAAAAACAAAAAAACAAAACCCAAAAACGAAACGTAAAACAAAACAAAAAATGATGCAGCCAGTCCAAAGAATGAGGCAGGTTTGTTTATGAACAAGGACAGGTATCTGAGCTGGAACAGGCAGGGAAACAAGGCATGACTCTGCTCTTTCTTTTTATATATGCACAGAGTGTAGGATTATAGGGTTTTTTGTTTTGTCTTTTTTATAAAAAGGAACCATACAGTTTTTTTACCCTCAACTGTGGGTCATTAAATCATTTTACTGGCTCTGGACCATTAATATTAAGGGGGGAAAATACCCCAAACCAGACAGATAGGAATAAAAAACATCGGTGTACAGTATGTGAGGTAAGGAAGGGTAAGTGTTTTGTGAGACTTCATTCTGGATGTCCGTGCGGGGTTGTAACGTAAGTTGTAACGTAAAGTGCTTCCCCCATTTTGGGCAGTGGTCAAAAATGTTTGAAAGAACTGGGCTGGTTCAGGTCTGGAGAAAAATCTCCAGGGGAGTGTGTATGAGCTGGTTATCTCTGAAGGGAGTCATGATGGGCAACATGGGTAGAATTCAAGTCAAATGAAACCACACAGGTGGCGCAGGGTAAAAAGGCAGGGTGACCTGACACCTCGGTCTCCCTGCATGAGGTAACCGAGACCCACCCTTCTTCCTCAGCAGAGAGCCGGGGCACACGCAAGCGTACGTGTGCGAGAGGGAGTGTGTATTGTTTCTGCTTTCTTTTTTTCTTTTTTAGATTTTATTTATTTGAGAGAGAGAGAGAGAGAGAGAGCACGAGCAGGGGGAGCGGCAGGCAGAGGGAGAAGCAAACTCGCCGCGGAGCAGGGAGCCCGACTGCGGGCTCGATCCCAGACCCCTGGGATCATGACCTGAGCCAAAGGCAGACGCTTTACTGACTGAGCCACCCAGGTGCCCCTCCCATCTTTCTTTGTAAAATAAATGGCAGCAGACGATAAGCTTGCTGCGCACCTTGCTTTCACCTTAACAATATATTCTGTAGATCTGTCCGTGTCGGTCCATATAAGCCCTGCCCTTCGGTGGCCACAGGGGGTCCACTCTGTGAATCTACTGCTAGTGATTTTAACCTTTTTACTTTCCATGGTACGTCTCTCTACCTGGCCATCAGGCATGTTCATTCAGCTTTTGTGAGCTGAAAAAACCAGAGATGATTAAAGAAGGAGGGGGAAAAGACAAACACCCTTTGCCTCTGTCTACCAGCCGGCTCCATCCACTGCCTCTTTCGAGATGGGCTTGACCCTCCTCAGGCCCTGCCACTGACCGACACCGTGTCGGCCTAATCCCCCCATAACCTGTAAACTGAGGCTGATTTTACTCATCCCTTGCTTGAGGAAGGTGACCTGACACCACCCAGCTCAAAGGGCAAGTCCTGACTGGGTGACGCCACTTGTCTGGGAGGGGTATGGTTAAGTCTGTAACCTATTCCTGGCTGATGAGACATCAGGGAGTGCGTCTATGGGTTGTCTGCTGGGTGATTTCTGGGGAAGATTTCTTCTCTAAAAAACAAACAAAAAAACATTTGCAGAAAACATCTCCTTCTCCACCATTGGACACCGTGACTACCTGGATGAAGGACAGCCACCTTGAGACGGAGCGGAGCCAGCCTGTAGGCCTCCCTAACTTGGCACTTTGTTCTGTGAGATAACAGACTTCCTTCAGCTGAGCTGGGGTTTTCGGTTACTTGTAACCAAAGGCATGCCCATGACTGTGTCCCTGTCTTCAGCGTCTCCAAGACTCAGGGAGTAGCTGGTGCTTCACACACAGTATGGCCTCAACACAGAACGATCCCCCGGAATATGCTGTGTATCTTGACCCAGCCCCGAGGTGGGTGCCCTTCCCACACATCCGTGGACCATAAGCCAGGTGCCCAGTCAGGGGTGGAGTTCTTACCCCACCTACCAATCCCTTTCTGAAGCACCAACATGGGCAGGTGTCTTCCCTGGGCCTCAGCCAGGACTTGAAAAACGAGGCAGCACCGTGTAGTGGACGAGAACTTGGGCTGCAACGCTCACCTCACCTGGGTTCCAACCCCAGCTCCGAGCGACACCCTGCAGCCTTAGCTCGGGTCCCTTTACCTCAGCCAGCCCATTCCCTCCTCTGAGGGAATAGCAGCACCACCGCCTGATGCCATGTGTCCAAAGTTGTGAAGATGTGTTGTGCCCGGGGGCGAAAAGCCGGGACTCTGGGCTTGGCCAGGACTGCGGCAGGGGCGATGCGCGTTTATCTGTGTTATGTCTCAGGGGAGCACTTCAGATTTTGTGGGAGGAAAAGGTTTTGTGGCTTACGAAAAAAGCTGAAAACACTGGCCTGGCTGGAGAAGCCAGAGCTGCGCGCGCGCGCGCACACACACACACACACACGCACGCACGCACAAACGCTCTAGTCTTGGTGGGTGGCCCGGGGTGGGCGACAAGCTTTCAGGAGGCAGGGACAGTGCTGGCTGTGTGGAGCCTGTGAGCACGGCCAGACCCTGCTCTAAGAATCTCACAGGCATGGAGCGGGGAAACTGAGGCCCAGAGAGACGAAATAACTTGCCCCGAATGATGCAGCTGGTAGGGGATGGAGGCAGGATGCAAACCCCATCTGGCTCAAGAGACCCTGCTTTCAACATGAGCCTGTACTTTCAAGGACAACGGCAGTCATGATAAATACGCGATAAGTGCAAATGAAACCTAGCAGCAGGGGGATATTTTTGGACCCAGCGACGTCTCAGGCCCCGCGCGCGCGAAGTACTTTAAATGCATGATGTCGGTTCATTCTGGCAGCCAGAGACCACAGATCCTATTATTAACCCCATCTTACAGATGAGAAAATTGAGCCTCGGAGAAACTAAGGAGCCTTGATGGAGATCACAGTGTTGGGTCAGCTGTGGAGCCGTGATCTGGACACTGGCAGTCCAAGGCCGGAGCCTGGGAAATAACACTGCTCACCCACGTACCCCTTGCTGCTTGGCCTTAACTGCTGGACCAACCTGGCCGTCTTGGCCTGCTGTTTGGCATGGCCTTGAGAGTTTGAATCAGTCTCTGCCTGTGGCTGGAGTTATGCTCCAGGGTAGGATATGGGGTCAAATTGATATAGAATCCAATTAATGCTCATAACCTCCACCCGACGCCCCCCATCACTGCAACAGCCTCCTCCTGCACCTCCCCCCCGCCCCTGCCCCACTGAACCAAACAGCCAGAGGGAGCCTGTAAACACCGGAATCAGATCACAGCCCTCTTCTGCCCAGGACTGTCTGTGGCTCCGCCTTACTCACAGTAGAGTCAGAGTCCCCCACTCTGCCCACAAGGCCCCACACCACCTGGCCTGCCCCCTTTGCCCTCAGCTCCTCCCACTCACCAGGCTCCAGCACGTGGAAGCTCTTCCTAGCCAGAAACATTCTGGCCTCAGGGCCTTTGCCTTGCTCCCAGCTTTCCTTTAGAGGGCTCGGGCTCCTCGCCCAGGCTGACTGTGACTCTGCAAGTAGGTCTCTGTCATGCGTGACCCCAGTGGATCCCGAGGCCCTCGAATTACCTTTAAGGGTTGTGTTCCCAGAAAGGATATCCCAGAGGCTCCTTCCTGGGCCAGCCTGAGGAAGCAAAGCCACCAGCTTCCTGTGGAGCTGAGAGCCTCTGAGTGCCCCTTCACAGCTCTGACAAATTGTTCTGGAAACCCAAGAAGCTTTGGAGCGTGTGCTGCCTTGGGAGAGGGCTGGGGGCCAGGTGGCTGCCCGCCTGGGATCACTCGGCCCACTGCGGTGCCCACAGCGGGCGCTGGCGCCTGGCAGTGCGCCTGGAAGCTGGGCTCCCATGACGAACGTCTGGGGAGAGCGTCTGCGAAGTCCCTGAAATCATCGACGGGCACAAGCTGCTGCAGGCCCCTGCAGCTTCCATGGCAGGGCTGGAGCACGGGGAGGGAGCACACGGTGTCTCCCTGTTCAGGCACGGTAGGGCCCACCCCTCTCCTGGCAGTCCTCGATTTTTGTGGGCAAACTCAATTCCTTCCACCCTTCGAATAGTCCAGAGTAACCTTTTTAAAACTTAAGTCAGATTATGCATTCGCAGACCTCCCATGGCTCCCACATCTCTCAGAACCAAATCACAGCAGCTGACCATGGTCAGTAAGAGTGCGAGAACCGGGGTCTGGCCTACCCTGCAAAACTGACGTCCTCCCACTCTCCCCCCTTGGCCCTGTCTGCTCCTCCCTCTCTGGCCAGCTGACCATTTCTTAAGCACTGCAAATGAGTTCACCTACAGGGTCTTGGCATTTGCTGTTTCCTCTGCCTGGGTCAATCCCTTACTTCCTACAAAATACCAACTCCTCAAAAGACCTTCCCGGCTCTCCGTCCTGTTGGGTTTTTCTCCCCAGGCCTCATCAGCCCCCTCCCCCCAAGCCCAGTGAGATCACGTGGTTGCTCAGTTTTCAGTCTGTCTTGCTCTCTCTCCAGGAGAATGTCAGCTCCACAAGAGAAAACCCTGACTTGGTTTCCTGCCACATCACCATGTTTGGAACAGTCCCTGGCACACAGTGGGTGCTTTAGTGGTAAGAATAACATTTTTGGGCTGGGCCTGCCTGGCTCTTGTTTCCAGAACCTCACCACTCCCTGTCTGCAGCAGCCTGCCGACTCTCAGCTTGCTGGCACAGTCCTGGACCTGTGTCTCCCTCCCTCCTTATGTCCTAGCAAAGCCACTTGCCGACACAGACACAGCTGCTCTGTCCCCTGGTCTGGGCCCCTTCCTTCTTACTCACATCTCAGCCTCAGCCCTGTCCCTGAGGCTCTGCTTCCAGTCCCATCTCCAGCACCGTCTTTCAAACCATTAATCTGCCTCTCAGCACAGGATGGAATCCGAACTCTGTAATGTGGCTGACAGGACCTTGCATGGTCTGGCTCCTGATGACCTCCCAAAAAACCTTCCATCAGCTACTCCCTTCAGTTTCTTCCCGTGAGCCAAGGAGCCTGTGGTTCTGTGACCTAATGGCATCTACCCTCCTTTCTACCTCAGGGCCTTTGCACGTGCTACTCCCTTTCATAGGGACACCCTCTCCACACTCCATCTTTTTTCTCTCTTTTTTGAAGATTTATTTATTATTTTAGAGACGGGAAAGGGGCAGAGGGAGAGGATCTCATGCAGACTCCCCACTGAGCACAGAGCCCGATGTAGGGCTCGATCTCATACCCTGAGATCATGACTCGAGCTGAAATCAACAAGAGTCAGATGCTTAACTGACAGAGCCACCCAGGGTCCCCTCTCTCTTAAAAAAAAAAAAAAAGTAACATAATATCTCACATATAGCAAAGTGTACAACGCATATGTATGACTTAAGAAATAGTCACAAAGCAGACACCATGTAACTGCATCCTAGGTTAAAAATATATCATCAGCCCCTCAAAAACCACTCACCTGCTCCCTCCTCCTTGTTGCTTTTATCGTTGGCAGAAATGACCCCTCTTCATGGAAACTACCTTTGCTTTTCAGGCTACAGATGAGACATGCCCTCCAGCCCTGCCCCACATCCACCCAGTGGGGTGGATGAGATCCCAGTGGGTCTTCTCTCCCCAGACTTTCCCCTAGCACAATGCAGTCATTACTTTTATTATTCTTTGCCTGCTGTCTCCCTGGTACCTGGTCTGTCAGGACAGAAGGCCCCTCCCCATGGGGCAGCACCCAGCAGGGGGCCAGGCACATGCCAGGCGCTTGCTGTGCAAATAAACACGGGGGCTCCGCTACAAAGTACTGGGGAAGCAGAGCCAAGGGCAGCTATGGAGTGCACATGCCTGCCCCAAGGAGCTGAGGCTGGGCTGCAGGCTGTCACTGCAGCTTCGTGCAAGGAAGCAGATTAATAACAGCCGATGCACAAGGCTGATGGGCGGCCTGGGGCCAGGGGCAGTGCGGCCGGGGGCAGGTGGAGGTGCGTGTGGGCTTCCAGGGCACAGGTGTCCAACGACCATCTGGGAACTTGGTTCCCCAGACGAGATGGTAAGGTTGTGGGAGGGCCAGCAGAGTGGGGCCTACAGTGGGACGTGCACATCTTCTCTGGGACACTCCACTCTCTTAGTCCTCCCTGTTCTAGGAAAGCCCCTTCCACAATTGGGTCTGGCCCCTCCTTCGGGCTCCCACATCCCAGGTGCTTCCCTCACCTGGGCATTGACCACTATGGGCTGCCACTGTCTGGGGATGGGTTTGTCTCTCCCCTGCTGGACTTTGAGCCCCGAGAGGGCAGGCCTGGAGCTGTCTTAAGTCACTGTGGTGTCCCCAGCACTGCAATAGGCATGGCCCAGGAGTAACATTCTGATTTAGTTTTAGAACAATCCCCTGTGATTTCAATGACAGCAGGCTCAAGGTCTACTACCCAGTACCGTTCCAAGCGCCCTACAAACATCAGCTCATTCAGTCTTCACCATATCCCCAGGAGGTCAGTATGTGATTTAGCCCCCATTTTACAGACGAGGAAACGGGGGCCCAGAGAAGTTCAGTCATTTGCCCAAGGCCACAGAGCCAAGGCAAGGCAGAGGGAGGGCCTGAACCCTGGTGGAGGTCCATTCTCTCATCTACCATGCAGATGTTTCTTTAAATCCACTCATTTAATTTTCCTTAACTTGTCCAAGACAATATCTGTAAAAGCAGGGAATGGGCAGGGAACACTTTCCTAATACTCATTAAAGCAAACATATACCCATTTAAAAAAACACATTTTCCTCCTGTACCACCCAAATCACCTCGAGCACCCCATTTTGGGAAATGCTGTTCCACACCAGAGGCTGGTTGCCTAGGAGAAAACTTCGGGAAGCAGCTTAATGAGTAGATAAGAATGATTTGCAATTAGCATCAATTGTCTGTATGCAAATTAAAGCTCCCAACCGCAGGGCCCTCTTTTGTAGTGGGCTCCTCTCCTATTTTATTCCCTTCATTTCTGGGTTCAGCAAATCCTTCTCTCAGACACAGGGTAATTTTATACCCACCCCTGGCTTCAGCCAGTCTACTCCCCAGTGCTGCTGCCTTTAGAACACAGATTTCAAAACCCTACAGTTGCTCAGATTTACTAACACGGTCCCACGCCCAGCACGGGGGCTAGGAGAGCCGGGACTTGGGACCCCTGCGGCACCCAGGACTCTCCTGGTACAGAGTCCTTCTCGGTGGGCACACTTTGACATTTGTCTCAGTGATGGCCTGATTGGCATCTGTCTCCCTCAACAGATAGGGCGGGGAGAGGGGCTGGGGGTCTGCATTTGCTCAATATTTCTCCCCAGCTCCCACCCCAGCGTCTGTGATGATCTCTAAGAAATAGTTGTGCATGAAATGAACTGATAAATAAATGGATGAAGGAGCTGGGCAAAAGTCTGAGAGTTCAGATGATTGAGAACTACCTGTGTGGGGAGGAGGGCTGAGCCAGAGGCTAAACTCACTGGGACTCGAGCTCTCTCCCTCTCCATCTTCACCCTTCGGGGCCTGTGTCTCGGGGAGGTCAGGGACCAGGGCGAGGCGGGGCAGGGGGTACCCACAATGCGGGCACTCTCAAACACAGTTTCCAAATCTGTCAGAGAACCACTGCTAAGTCATGAGATCATTTAAGGAGGTATCGAGATGTATTCACATTCTCAACAGACGAGACTACATCAGAGTGCTTCACACACAGGCTAAGTGCTATTTGGGGCATTTTTGCTTTGCCTTTTTAAAAACACAGCTATTCCTGCAGAGACACAGAAGAAGTCCACTGTAGGTTGTGGTCAAGGCCTGAGGCCACTGCCTGGGTGCAGGAGTCCTGTGTGGAGAGAGGCCGTAGGTCTGAGGGCTGGCAAAGGCATTAGAAACCAAAGGAGAGGAGGACCCCCCCCCCCATTATCAGGGTCCTGGGCTGGCCCCTGCTCAGGTATAGTCAGGGAAGGGAAGGAATGCTGGGGCCTCTGGAGTCTGCACTGGGGGCCGCAGACCTCGAGGGGACACACATACCAGAACCACGTGAGCCCTGTGGGAGCAGAACCGTTTTCTCACCTCTGTGCATTCCTCTGGGAGATAGTTCAGGGTTTTAATCTGATGCTCAAAGCATATGCAGTCCAGGCCTCAGACTGATGGCTCATTAACGCCAGTTCCTTCTCACTTACTCCGCTGCCTGCCTCGCGACCAGTGGTTCTCAAAGTGTGGTTCCTGGACCAACAGCATCACCATCTACCAGGAACTTAACAAAATGCATATTCTCAGGCCCCGCTCTGACCTACTGAATCAGAAACTCCGAGTGGGGTCCTGCAGTCTGTGCCTGATGGCCTTCCAGGGGCTGGAGGGCTAAAGCGCGATCTCTCAGACCTTCTCAGGACATGCTTGCTCAAAGGGCTCTGGGAAAGCTCTTACTTTCTCGAGAAAAAGGGAGCTACAAGAAGTGATCTTCCTCTGTTCTCTGGCCCCATGCCCCCCACGGGCACCACGGCCACATCAGACGAGGAAGCTGTAGACAGTATGATAAGAATGGTGGAAAAGGAAGGCCCAGGGTTCAGGCCTTGAGGCCCTTCCTGAGCTGCTGTACTAGTCTGGCTTTGCCGTCTGTGGATTTCCCATCAGGGGACTGTGAAACCTCTATTTGTTTAAGCCACTGTGGGTCAGATGTCCTGTTACCTCCAGCCAAATGCACGCCTAACACATACAGTTACCCTCAGAAAGCATAAAACCACTGGTCTCAAGCAAAGAGAGAAGGCAAGAGAGACAGAGGGTCAGAGTGAATCAGAGACAGATGAAGCAGACAGCTAGGGGTTTCTTTCCCCCCACCCAGGGTACCTGAAGGCTAAATGATGGGCACGAGCAGGTGGTCCACGAGCCTCCTGACTTTGGAAGCAAACTAGTGTGTAAGCACATCCGTCTGCGAGCCTGTGTGTAGGGAGGGGAACCCCACTGTCGGGACTGTGGGGGAAGCAGACAGTCGTCAGGACCCCCTGAAGGACTGGGGTCAGGAGCAATGCCTTACCTAGACTGCCTGGGTGGGTCACGGCTCCCCCCTGCCAGGCCCGTCGGGGTGCTGGAGCCTGAGGAGTACAACTTCGGGCGGTAGCCCTTGGTCTGGCCAGCAACTGCAGGGGCCGGTGAGACCTCCCGCCGTCTGTCTGCATGGTGGGACCGCCCAGCGGCCTCCCGTCCGCCCCCACAGAGGCCCATGGTTCCAGGAGGCTTGTGCGGCTTGGCCTGCCGAGGCACCTTGGCCAGGGACATGCAGCTGGGGCTGGAGGTGTAGAGGGTGGTGTCAATGCCGCTGTCGCTGGAGCCACCCTTGGAGAGGGGGTCTTGCTCTGGCTCCAAGGGGTCCAGGGGGTCCAACCAGCGGTCGTCGCTGTGGCTGCTGGATGCGTTGCTGGAGAGCGTGTTGCTGCTGGAGTGACTGGAGTACGGAGGCTCCCCCTGGAAGGCGAGAGAAGCCTGTCATCCCAGACTCCACAGCCAGGGCGCGGACCTCACCTCCTGGCGTCCTCCCCACACCTAAGCTCTGGATCCCTCACTTCTTGGCCATGGTACCTTGGGTGAGTGACATAGCTCTTCCATGCTTCAGTTTCCACATGTGTAAAGCTGGGTGGTTGATAACCCTGCCTTACAGGTCTGCTCAGAGGGATACACATTATGAGTGCAAGGTGCCCCCATAGTGTAAGCTCAGCACACACAGAGCTGTGCTCCTGGCCTTCCCTCCCGGATCCGCCTCGTCTCTACCTCAGTAAAGGCACCTCCATCCTGTCAGCCGCCCCACGCAAGAGCCTTACAGTCACTCCGGACCCTGCTTCTGCTCTACACCCATGTCCAGCCCCACAGTAGATCCTGTGGCCTGCACCTTCAAAGAGGACCCAGGATCCGCCACTTCTGGTCCTCCACGGCTCTACCCTGGGCCTGTCCACCACCACCCCCCACTGCACCAGGCTCCTCCCTGGTCCTCTGGCACCCAGTTTGTTTCCTGCATGCAGCCAGAGGGAGGCTGTGAACACCCGCACTGTCTCATGTCCCTTCCTTGCTTAGAACCTTCCTGTGGCTCCATTTCACTCACAGGAAAAGCCAGATTCTTCCCTGAGGCCCTGCAAGGTCTGGCCCCACATTCTGGCCTCTAACTTCATCTGCCCCCTCCTGCCTGATCACTTTGCTCCAGCCAAACAGGCCTCCTCACTGTTCTTGGCGAGAGTCAGGCATACCCCCCACCTCAGGGCCTTGGCACTTGCTGCTCCTTCTGTTTGGAATGCTCTTCCCTCAGGTGTGCTCATGGACGGCCCCGTACTTCACTCAAGGCTTCAGTCACTTCCCCAGAGGCCCTCACTGACCACCTCACCCTAAAGCAGCAGTGCCTGATGCTCTCTTTTCCCTCAACTGGGCTTTGTTTTTCTTCCATAGCAAAGACCAGTTTCTGGTGTTCCAGAACATGTGTGTTCATCTACTTCCTGCTCATTGTCCCCATTTGGATGTCAGCTTTGTGAGCACAGGGGCCCATCTGTCCCCTCCATCACTGTGGTCCCAGGGCCCGGCATGTGGTTAAGTGCCCATCAAACTTCCACTGAATGAAGGGAAGCAGAGAGACTGCCGAGTGCCCACCAAAACCACCTCCTTTTCCCAGGCACACAGGACTATGCTTCCCAGCCTCCCCTGTGCTGTGGTGTGGCCACGTGATGGTTTTCTTATGTAACGGCCAATGCAATAGAAGTGGAAATGATTTATGCCATTTCCAGGCCTGGGCCATAGAGACTTCCCACCTGATCCTCTCTTCCTCCCACCCTAATCTGCTGGAAAGAGGCGGGGACCCAGCAGAGGGCTCTGAGGGCCTGAGGGACAGCGAGCCTAGGTTCCAGAATCACCATGTGGAAAGAGGCTCACTGAATACCACACTGACTTGTTGTATGGGAGGGAAACAAACTACTGTGCGAGATCACTGAGATTTGGGGACTGTCTGTTACCTCAGTTAACTTACTGCCACAGCCTGAATGTCTGTGGCCTCCTAGTGTGATGGCATTAGCAGGGAGGGCCTTTGGGAGGTGATTAGGTCATGAGGGTAGAGCCCTCATAAGGAGGGTTATAAAATCCCTATATTTATTTCCCTCTGTATATTTATACATTCCTCATGAGTGGGATTATTAAATCCATATACATACACTTATATCCTTATACAGGAGACCCCAGAGAGCTCCCTCGTCCCTTCTACCACATGAAGTGAGAAGGAGGCCATCTATGAACCAGGAAGTGGGTCTTCACCACTCACTGAATCTGCCTGAGCCTTGATCTTGGGACTTCCCAGCCTCCAGAACTGTGAGAAATAAATTTCTGTTGTAGTTCATCTAGTCTGTGGTATGTTCCAGCAGCCTGAGCTGGTGAGAACACTGACCATGACCAGTGTAATAACAGGGTAACTGGCACAAGGAGACGAGGGGATTTGTTCACGATGACCTGGTTGGTGAGGGCTGGAGCCTGGCTGTGCATCCGGCTGGTACTAGACCAAGCAGTTATAGCCTGTCTGCTAGAGCAGAGGAGGCAAAGGTGGAGGATGTGCTCACGTGTGGCGCTCAGAGGCCCACACCCCGGTGAAACCACCCAACCCACAGTGGTCAGGGAGGCGAAGCAGCCAACTCCTGCAGCCCCGGCTCCCCAGGATTAGGCAGGTGGGGCCCAGACTCACTTTGGAATGCCTGTTGGGGGAATCTTTGCCTGCTGGGTCCTGCCTGGAGGCGTGCTTGCTCCCGCTGCTTCCAGCCATGGCTGAGAGCCGGGCCTGGGCAGGCACATGCCACAAAGGCTCTGCAGGAAGACAGGAGACACATCAATGGTTAGAGGTGACTCAGGCCCTAACCCGAGTCTACCTGAGGAATCTGGCCCTAATAATGGTCCCACCCCTCTGCCAGCTTGTCTGCTCAGCTCACACAGGACCATGGCTCCGTCAACTTATGTCTTGGGGTATAACAACACTCAGTAATGAAATATTTACCAAGCGCTTAGTATGTGCCAGACACTATCCTAGTGCTTTACATGGGTTAATTCATGAAAGCCTTAGGACCATCGTCCATCGTCCAGAGAAGGTTGAGCACATTTTCATCCTTACTGGCCATTTGAATTTTCTTTTCCTTTCTTTTTTTTTTTAAAGATTTTATTTATTTATTTGACAGAGAGAGACAGCCCGCGAGAGAGGGAACACAAGCAGGGGGAGTGGGAGAGGAAGAAGCAGGCTCCCAGCGGAGAAGCCTGACGTGGGGCTCGATCCCAGGACTCCGGGATCACGCCCCGAGCCCAAGGCAGACGCTTAACGTCTGAGCCACCCAGGCGCCCCAGGCCATTTGAATTTTCTATTTTGTAAATTACCTGTTAATTTCCTTTTCCAATTTTCCATGGGATTGATATCTTTTATTTTATTGCCAAGTAGTGTTCTTTATATACGCAAGGTAGCAATCCTTTGCTGGTTAAATATGCATAACTTATTTTGTTAAACAAAAATGGGATCACACACTAGGCCTTGTCCTACAATGTGACTTTTTACTTTACGTTACATTTACACTTGCTTCTCACTTTATAGCCTCATAATACACCTTCACGTACCTGAACATCAAGTTACCTTGTTTTTAAAGGCTGTAGAGCATTCCATCATGTGAATGGACATCACTTTTTAAACCAGTTTCCTACCGATGGACACTTAGCTTATTTTTAATTCTTCCTTATGACAATGTTTGGGTGTCTTTCCCTCTACATGCAGCCTTGAGCAAGTGTGGGATTGTGCTGGGACCGAACTCCACAAGTGGAGTTGCTGGTTCCACGGTAAAATAGGTTTAAAATTGGGACAGCTAATGTAGGTGTGAATGAGTCTACACTTCCAGGTTCTCAATGTGCCTCAACTCAGCAACTGACCTTAAAAAAAAAAAAAAAAAAAAAAAGTACAACTTCAGTGGAGGACTAGTTAGTATCTACCAAACACAAATGCACTAACAGAGGAAAGAGGCCTGGAACCCTGGTGGTCTAACCTCAGGGCCCACACTTTTGATCACTGCTGCATTGAAAATAATGATAATAAAGATGACTGTTAAGCACATGACCTGTGTTAGGTATTAAGAACTGCTTTGCACACACTACTTTGCTAAGTCCTCCCAGTAATACTGTAAGGTGGATATTACACCACTTCCAAAAGATAAAGAACATCAAGACTCAGAGAGGTTAAGTACCCGGCCCATGGTCACACAGAAAGGGCCTCAGACTTGTGCTGCCCACCTCTGCACCCTTTCTCTGTTTCCCCAACAAGGACAACACTGGCAACGATGGAAAATACGTGCTTGCAAGACGGAAATCATCATTCTCTTAATGACGGGCTGGGGCCTGTGCTGAGAGAGCTGGGCAGGGGTGATCTCACTGGACCTTCAAACCATGCAGGAAGGAGAGACTGTTAGGATGTCCACCACAGAGGAGGGACCTGAAGCTGGGACAGATGAGGTCACCACCAAGGTCACATGGCTGACCCTGAACTTCCCACAGGGCCTGTTGGAGCCTGAGTTCACAACCACATGCTGCTGCCTCCAGGGCAGCCCCGGTGCACTGTGGGTCCATGTTCTTGCTGTGGAAGGTTCCTGCTCGAGTGCACTGGGTGGGGCACTCAGGGCCAACGCAGAGAACAGCCTGGTTGGCATAGTAAAGGGTGTCCTATTGGTGTGGTGGCTGGGAGGCTACCCATTGCGTCCATCTACTGTCTACCTCCGGAGACAGTTTTCCTCGGTGGAGCATTGCACGGGCCCACTGGTTTCCTGGGAGGTGGCCCCACCATGCTGGAGACCACGTTTCTACAGAGAGCCACGCCTGTAGCTGCTGCATCCAGCCCCAACTACCACCTATAACACTGGTGACTTCCATTTCCATCTCTGGCCCCAGACCTCTCCTGACCTCAGACTTGTATATATGGCTGCCTCCCAATGCCTCCTGCTGAACACGGGCAAAGCCAATTCCTTTTCTTCCCCCAAATCTGCATCACTCACTGTCTTTCCCGCTCAGTCCACATGGCTCCACGGTATCACCCTTGAATCCCGTCTCTCAAATCCACGTAGAGGATCAGGAAATTCTGTCAACTCTACCTTCCCACGACCGAATCTAGAAGCTGCCCATCTCCCTCACCCCCATCCCCACCCTACAAGAATCTGCAGCCTGAAGGACCCTGTGAACACCTGAGTTAGATCCCATTCCTTGAAGGACAAAGTCCTCCCCACAAGCTCTGGCCCCGTCACCTCCCTGACCTCAGCCTCCGTCACCTCTCCAGCTACACGGCCTCCCTACTGTTCCTCCTACACTCACTGCTACCTCAGGGTCTCTGTTTTCCCTGGAAGGTTCTCCTCCCAGGGGACTCCTTTGAATTTTTCCAGCCTTGCCTGAAATGTGATTTGCTCAGAGATTCCCCCAAACCCTGTCCATCTCTCTCAGCACTGTGTTATAGTTTCCCCTTGTTACTCAGCATTTATCAGTGTGTGCCTGTCTGTTGTCCATCTCTCCACCAGCCTGTCAGTCCAAGAAGGCAGGGAACGTGCCTGTCTGGCACACACTGTGCATCCCTGGTGCCCAGTCTGGTGTTTATCATTAGCGACATGTCAAATGAATGGAGGGAATCCCTCCTGGGCTGCCCCAGGGTCCTCAGCTCTGCCCTAAGCAATCCCTGATACTGAGCCCTTCACTGGTTCTCTGGACCAGCCCCCTGTGACCTCCTGGCTCTCCTGCTGCAATGATCTCCCTTGTCACTCTGGGCACATGACAGATGTGAATTTGGCAGACTTGGGGCAGCTGGTGACTCAGGAACTACCTTCCCAACCTGGGTGCTCTGAAGCTTGAGAAATCCTCACACCCGGCAGGTGAGGGGCTGTGGGTGCTGTCTATGGACAGTGGGGGCTGAGGGGTTCTAGCACCCAACAGGTCTTGGTTTCATCTCAATTATGCCCCTCACCAGCAGGGACCTCGGCCCAGTGACAAACTTCCAGGGCCTCATCTTCCTCATTTCTAAAATGGGGCCGTAAAAAGTGCCCACTCTGTCATGGTCCTGAGATGATTAAATAAGAGGGCACAGGGAGTACTTAGTACAGCACCGGGCATCTAACAAGCATGCAGAATCATAGTGCACTGTTCCTATGATTACGATCATCTGATCTGGGCGATTCCCCACATCTGTCATGGTGCCTGATTCTCCCCATCCTGAACTACCTTGTCTCTGTGTCTTGAGCACATTCTAGGCTTCATGAGGATTTCTAAACACCGACTGCCCTGATTTCTGTGTGTGGGGGGAGGCAGGGTGGTGGTGTTAAGTCAACTTGTAACAAAGTCCCAAGCTCTAGGAGAGAAGAAAGAAGGGAAGGACAATGGGGAGTTTCCATGACACCCTATTTGGGTGAACATTGGAAAAACGTGCTCCCCATGTTATACTTTGGTGTAATGAGATCGCCAAGCAACACTTTTTCTGAACGGGCAGGGAGAAAGAGATGTAGATCTCTGTGTGTTGCAGCAGAGAGCACAGAACGGCGGGCGGTGGCAGGCAGGGTCAGGTGTGCTGAGGAGGGAAGCAAGCCATGTCCACAGGTCCCGGAGGCAGCAGAAGGTAGAGCGAGGTTGGAAGGCTGACCTCCTTGAATGAAGTTCAACCATTTTCCCTGGTTTAAGGGAACTACGGGGGTTGGAGTGCCAAGGAATTCCCAGGCCACCAATCCTGGGACACACAAGCTCTTCCCTGCCCTCCCCAACCCCGCCCCGTACCTGAAGGAGCCAGTGATGTGCTGACGTGGTCATCCCCTGGAGCTGCCTGGAAATTCTCGAACATCTCTCTAAGAGGACAGCTCCATCTCCCTCCTCCAACACCAACGCTCTTTGACACTTCATTTCTTTTCTTTGTTTTGAACCCACCCATTCATCTAATAGCGCTCAGGCTTTGGAGGGGTTCCAAGTTTGTCGCGTGAAATTATGTGTCGAATATTCATCTACGTGTACACGCTCACGATTAATCATCATACAGAGGAGCACACACAGATGAGAAGATGCTCAGTCTCGTCAGGCACCAGAAAGATGCATGTTAAAGCCACAACGTGATGCCGCTATGTGCTCACTAGAATGGCCCAAATGAAAAGGTGGGTGGGGACATGGGACAATTAAGCGCTCCTCTGTCGCTGGTGGGAGTGTGACGTAGTTTGTCACTCTGGGAAAAGTGTGGCAGTCTCTTAAAAAGTTCAGTGTGCAACCCAGCCATTCTACTTCCGGGCATACACCCAACTGAAGGGTGAGCGTGTGCTCAGCACAGGCAGGTACGAGAATATTCCCAATAGCACTATTCTAAGCCATCCCCAACTGGAAACGACCCCAATGTCCATCAACGCCAGAACGGAGTAATAAACTGTGGGTCGTTCACACGATGGAATACGCCTCGGAAACTGCACTGCTCCGTGCAGCCATGTGGCCGGCACTCAAGAACACGACACTGCGCGACAGGAGCCAGACACGCACACACGATGCATCGAATCAGCAGGAGTCGGCCTCATATACACAAAATGCAGAATGAGGCAGAACTAAGTTTGGCTGTGAGAAGCAGGGCAGGGGTGGCCTGTAAGGGGCACTGAGTGGGAGGGGCCCAGGGGGCTTCAGAGGCTGGCCGTGTTCAGCCTCTCATCTGGGGTGTGGGGTGCTCACTAAGTGACAGGTTATCACGCTGGACACCAGGATCTGGGCTCTGGTCTCGGCATCTGCCGTACAGCTCCAGCAGTGGGAAGGGAGGGCAGGAGGGTTTATGTAAGGGAAAGCCTCAGAACGCAGTCGGCACTGCTTTTAGTCCATTTTCAGCTGTTTCCCCGGGAGGTCGCCACCCCCGCCTCGCACATCTGCGCGCTGGCTCCCGCGTGAGCACCACCTGCGGATGCCCTGTCTGGAGGGCCGAGGGGCAGGCTCACCGGTCCCTGCTGTTCTCTTGCAAGACCTCCCTGATCTCACATGTGGCTCCAACAGCTTCCTTTTGTGCGTCGCTAACAGGAGGAGGGGTGTCACCTGGTGGATTAGAAGAGGCCCTGCTGGGCACAGCCGGCCTGGGGAGGCCCTACCTGGCTTCTGACGCTCCATGGTGCTCTCCTGGCTGGTCAGGCCGCCCGAGGAGGAGTCGCCGCTGGACATCCCATCGTGGCTGAAGTGGGGATCAAAAGATAGCAGTGGGTGTGGGGCGGCTGCATACCTGCAGGGGAGTGAGAGGCAAGCACAGGGTGAAGGGCTGGTGGGACAAAAACCACCTGAGCCGGAGACTTGCTCACTGGTGGGTTTTAAATACACTGGAGGCTCCGCGTGGAGGGGAGGCTAGATGAGTAATCCTGGAAACGTGCTATTAGCGGAGGGTCAGGAATGAGTCTCGCCTGGGAAGCATGCCAGGGAGTGCAGGGCGATGCAGGGTCCTCCAGGGAGGGAGGGGCTAGGGCGGAGGCCCTACCCGTAGGTTCCTCAGGGGGTCTTGCTTCTTGGCAGAGAAATGGGGTGAGCTATTGTTAGCAGCCCCGCCTCCCAGGCCTGTCTCAGGGCTAAAGCATCTGTAGGTACAGGAGGCCTGGCCTCTTTCTCAGCCAGGGACAGTCCCTTCCTAGCCCTGAGCTGCAGTTTCCCTCAGTTGTCAAGAGGAGATCGCAATAGGCTTTTCCTCAGAAGACCGATGCTTGGCCTGAGACTGACGCACACACAGCCGTGACAACTGGCCAAAGGCCAGAACTCTGTGCCTGTGCCCCTGTTGGAGGAAGAAGCCACGTGCTCGGGCTCCAGAATGAGGCAGAGCGGGGCTCAAACCCCAATGCCACCCCTGACTAGCTATGTGACCTTGGTCAGGCGAGCGCTCGTTAGCCTGAACTGGTCTCCCTATCTGAAAAATGGGATAATGACATTTTCTACTTCACAGGCTTGCAGGGTGGATGAAATACCAAAGTTATCTCCTAGACAGAGATTCTCCCGGAGGCTGGTTCTGTACACCGCAGGGAGGGCTGAGATCTGGGGGAAGAAACAGCAGAAGGCTTTCCCTGTGGTCTCATGTCCCAGCAGCATTGGTTCTACGCCCTGGAGTGAATCCTAAGGGTGCCTCCAACGTCCATTCCACCTCAGATCAGAACCAGTCATGACTGAACCCTTCTCCCTGCCTGGGGTTGGTTCAGGCATAGGACACAATTGTGGCTAATGTGACATGAGAGGATGTGAGACTTATAAAGACTCTCAGAAAACATGTCCTGCCCTCCCCCTGGCAAGCACGCGGCAGGACCGCACTTCCTGGGCCCTGGAGACGGGCTGGGAGGGGTCTGGGCCTGGTCTTGTCAATGAGCTGTGAGGGAAGTGACTTGGCGGCGGTGGCTGCCCCGGCAGCCTGGGTCCCAAGGGGTCCCCTGCCAACCAGCAGTGGAGCCGCAGTGTGGGTGTGAGATACACCTTTGCTGATTTAAGTCACTGCTGTTTTCAGGTGATTGTGACTGACACGGGGGAGGTGTGCTGGGGAGGGCTTCCGGGAAGAGTCTCCCGGTTCCTCAGACAGATGACGAGGAAGGATGGCTGTTCTTCTTCACCAATTATGGCTGGGTCCGGATAGAACACCGCGAGCTGCCACCGCCCTCCTGCTACCAGCCTGAGGATGAGGTTGCTGCTGAGGGTAGAAGACAAAAGGTGGGATGGACGAGGCCTTGACACAGCTGCCAAAACGCTGGCTCCACCCTCCCCGGAGACTGACCTACTTCTGAGACTCCTTTTCTGTGAGAGCACACATTCCTACAGTGACCCAGCCAGCCAAATTTCAGTTACTTGCAGCCAGAAGCACCCCGCTGACACAGGCCTTGTACTTCGGAAGATTATTGAGTCTCCATTAATAGAGCTGATTTTGTGATTTCCCCATTTGGTTCCTTTTGTCTATCCTTGCAACTTGGGATCGTCTCCAGGGTCGTCCTGCCAGCCAGGACTGTTTCCGCAAAGACTAACTCTGAATCCCTAGGATTCGCCACCTCCTGGACAGCAGAGTGCTCTGGAGGAAAACTCTGTTTCTACCCACCTGCCAGGAAAATACGTATTCTCCCCACCTGCCCAAACCCTGACCTCTAGTTCCTCCAGAGAAGGAAGGCTAAACCGAAATAAGACAAAGTACAGCAATCTACAATACTGACTTATCAGTCAGCCAACTGCCTGCTATAATGCGTCTCCACCACGGCAGGAAGTTGAAGTGTTGACGAGTTTATTCCATTTTCTCAAGATGTTTGTATCAAATCCCGAGGACTGAAGGAAAACGTCAGTGGCCGCTGGGGTCAGCCAAGAGGAAAGTGGAAGGTCTGAGTGGAGGCTCCCCCGTCTCTATTCTCTGCTTCTTTCTTGGTAACAGAACCCCGACCGTATCCGGGGCTGCAATGTAACTGGTTAGCAGACTACATTTCCAGGCTCTCTTGCAGTTCTGGCCAATGAGATAAAAGTGTCGCATGTGACTTCCAGGAAATGTCTGGGTATGCTGTGCGCGCCTTTGCCCCATCACCTCCTTAAGACCAGGAGGCAAAAGCCAAGGACGGCAGAGCACCAGTGAGGGGGAGCCTGGGTCTCTGACAACATGGGAGAAAGAAAGAAACTGTCTTGTCTGAGTCATTGTTTTCTCTCTTAGGCAGCTAAACCTAATCCTGACTGACAGACTGTAGTTGGAAGTGTTTTACCAGGCTTCAGCACTCGGCTACTGTCCTCCATGAAGACAACCTGTATTTTGTGCAATCACGTAATTCTCGAACGAATTATGAGAGCCCGATGTAAACTGACTGGCTTATGCTGCCCATTCTCCGGGGGTGCAGATATGGCCCCATATGGGGCCATTTTGATCACGGCCAAGTCCCAGTCAAACCGACTGGAAATCTGGACCTGCTGGTATCTTACCATGCACGGCTCTGGGCAAAAATCCCCGGAAGAAGAGAAGTCCAGAGCTGTCCTCAAGCTCATCTGAGAAATGTTAACGTCCTGTATCTTTTCTCGGAAGATGACATCACTTTAGAGATAAAGGGTTTGGGTTCTGGTGAGAAACTAACTCACTGAAATTTCAAGCATCGTCAGGCAGAAGCTGTTGTGCTGACTGACCCTGGGAGGCAGGTGGGCTGGGTGTGGGATGGCTTTCGGGTCAGCAGGGTCGGGCCTCTATGGCCACAAAGGAAAGTACCAAGACAGATGTGAACATGGGCAAGAGCCTCTCCGGAGGGGAGGGCTCCAGCCTGCTCTGCTAGTCTCCTACACAGACCGATGGGACATCACACGGGTGAAATCCCAGATGACCGGTTGATGTAGCCATGAGTGGCCGCCACACCAACAACCATCAACCTTCTTGGTCTCTGCTGGTGAAGCCCAGGTTTCCCTGTGGAGGCCATCCCTCAGCCATGTGACTTGAGTAAATCTTGACAGTTTAAGACAGTCGTGCGGGTCCAATGTGACCTGCCAGCGGCTGGTTCAGGGGTAGGCAAAATGACCCAGCTCCTTTACTCTTAAAAACTCTTCCCTCCTTTTCTACAGGGCACTGATTCTGCCTGGGGCCCCAAGAGCCATCATGGATCACTAACGGAGCCAGGTCCCTGAGGAATTCCCTGAAGAATTCGCCAGTCCTATAGCTACCCTACCTGTGGACCTACTATGTGATGATACATCCTCTTAGTGCCTCATGATTTTTTGAGTTAGGTTTTCTGTCACTTGCAGTCAAATGCCTCCTCACCAATGTACCACTCTTTATGGAGCTGACAGAGAAAAACAGGAGAGAAGAAAAGCCAGCCAAGTGGTCTGGTGAGCAAATGTCTAGGGTCCAGTCCAACCCTGCAGGCTTGCTGAGCCGGGCACACTATTCTGTTCTAACACTCCGTACGAGGTTTGGTGGTTTCCTCAATTTGCCAACAAGGGTGGCCACTCCTGAGGACAGGGACAGCATCTGCCAGCCTCTGTCCCCCAGCTGCCAGCACAGGCGCTGCACCGGGCAGTAAATAACAGTCATCAACATTAAGGAGCACTTACTATGTGCCAAGCACAGTTCTGAGTGCCCTAGAGGACTTTCCTCCATGAAGACTCTCAGTGCTGCTCAGGGACAGACATTTTACATGGAGCAAACTTGAGGTGCAGAGAGGTGAAGTCACTTGCCCACACTCACAGGGCTGATAAAGGGGTGGGCCATCTTACCACCTTGTCTCCCAGTGATTCTAAGATGGCCCTGGGACAGATTCTGTGCATATGGGCCTCCACAATCCTAAAAGCTTGATGAATTCGGCAAGTAGCAGGCCCGCTGGAGACAGCAGGAGACAGAGGAGTCCTGAGTGGGGGATGTCCAGAGTTGGGCAGGAATGTCTGGCTGGGCTCACATGGGTTCCAGGGTGTCAGAGGGCGGCTGTGCGGAGGGGAAAGGGGAAAGGAGCTGAGGCTAAAGGCCACTGGAGTAGCCCTGGCCGGCTCCCAGGTCTCGTACCACAGGCTGGTGACCGGCCCTGAAAGACAATTCTGAGGTTTTAGGGGATGCACTGTGCTGGCACCCTTTCGCCAAACTTGGAACCCAGATGTTGACAGAAATGAAGTGTCACTGTGGGACGGGGACTATATAGGTGGGACCACGTATTTTACCCTGATTTGGAGGGAAAGCTCAGAGTCCTTTGGCAGGACAGGTCTCACTCGGGTCAATTTCCGCCCTCCAGAATCACGTGGGCCTGGGTTCCTGTCCCAACTCTGACACTTCCTGGAAGAATGACCCTGACCAAGGGGATGCACTGAGCCTGTTTCCCCTCTGTAAAATGGGATAATTAAGTACCCACCTGTGGAGCACTCACTGAGATCATGCATACAGCTCAGGGGAGCCAGAAACAGATCCACACAAATGTGCCCAACTGAGCTCCCCTTCCAATGATCTTTTGTTTTAAGGAGCAAGAGCAATGCAATGGAAGAGGGAGAGCCTTTTCCAGAAACGGTGCTGGAGCAAACTGGACATCAGCAGGCCAAAAAAGTAACATCAACCTAAACTTCTCACCTTATGCAAAAATGAACTCAAAATGGATCATGGACTTCAATGTGAAATATAAAAACATAAAACATCTTGGGGCACCTGGTTGGCTGAGCCTGTGGCGCATCCGACTTTTGATCTCAGGGTTGTGAGTTCAAGCCCCACACTGGGTGTAGAGCCTACTTTAAAAAAAAATAAATAAAACTTCTAGAAAAAAACGAGAACATCTTCAGGACCCAGGTCTAGGCAAGGAGTTCTTAGATTTCACACGAAAAACGTGAACTATAAGAGGGGGACAATGTAACTTGGACCTGATTAAAATTGAGAACTTTTGTTCTGCTATAGACCCTATTAAGGAGAAGAAAGGACCAAAAAAAAAAATATATATATATATACAAAAGGACAAATAAAAAACTGGGAGAAAATATTTGCAAATCACACAGCTGACAAAGGACTCGTGTCTAGTATATACAAAGAACTCTCCAAAGCTGAAAAATGTTGAATCCAATTAGAAAATGGGCAAAAGACATGCACAGACACTTCCCTAAAGAGATATACACAGTTGGCAAATAAGCACACGGAGAGATGTTCAACATCATCAGCCATTAGAGAAATGCAAATAAAAACCACAATGAGATCTCCTTACACGCCTATCAGAATAGTTAAAATGAAAACCAGTGAGGACACCCAGAGCTGGGGAGGACGTGGAGAAGACAGATCACTCATACACCGCTGGTTGGGGGGGGGGGTGTAAAATGGTACAGGCACTCGGGAAAAGAGTTTGGCAGTTTCTTTTAAAACTAAAAAAGGACTTACCACACGGTAAGCAATTGTACTTTTTCTCCCCTCTAAGTGCTTCTGTCTGTGCAATGCAGAACAGTCAGCACACCCATTCACTCAAGTAACACTGTCCTCCATGCACTGAGCAAGTAGCACTCTTAGAGGCACTGCTCCCTCCCCCCGGCCTTACTGGGGCACAGCCGACAAATAAAACTGTAATCGGTTTCAAGTGTACGACGCAATGATTTGATGTACGTACATACACAGTGCGAAATGAGCACACCTCTCATGGCACAGAGGTACCTTGTTTTGGGGGACAATGCTGAAGGTCTACTCTCTTGGCAGACTTCAAATGTATGGTGCAGAATTATTAACTCTAGGCACTAAGCCTACACATACATTAGATCCTCTGAACTTACTCATCTTATAACTGCAACTTTGTACCCTCTGGCCCAAATCCCCCATTTCCCCCATCCCAGCCAACCACCACTCTACTCCGTCTTTTCTAGGAGTTCAGCTTTTTGATTCTCTGTATAAGTGACACCATCCAGTATCTGTCTTATTCTGTCTGATTTATTTCACTTAGCGTAATAACCTCCAGGTTCATCCATGTTGTCACAAATGGCAGGACTTCCTTCCTTTACGGCTGGATAATATTCCATTGCGTGTATCTACATCACATCTTCTTTATCCATTCATCTGTCAACGGACGCTTAGGTTGTTTCGCTATCTTGGCAAGCAGTTGTTTACTTGGGCATTTGTTCCAGGGAAAGAAGAATTTATTTTCATGCCTGTTCAGAGGATGAATGTTTGTAATAGCCCAAGCCCAGAAACCACCCAAATATCCTTTGATGGGCGAATGGTTGGTTATACATACGAGGCTGGTTCCATACCATGGAAACAGCTCAGCAATAAGGAACTGACTACTGATACCCACAACGGTTTGAATGAACCTCAAGGAAATTATGCTGGGTGAAAAAGAATCTCCAAAAGATATATACTGTATGATTCCTTTTATATAACAGTTATAAAATAGCAAGAGTTAGAGATGCAGAACAGATTAATGGTTGCCAGAGATTAAGGATGGGGGAAGGGATGGGTGCAGCTTTAAAGGGGTAGCAGGCGGGAGCTCTGTGGTGATGGTACAGTTGAGTGTGTAAATTGTGGTGGTGGTTACACAACAGCACACATGTGACAAAACTGCACAGAGCCACACACACTCACTGCACACACACACGTGTACACGTGTAATTGGTGTTCTATGGATTGTACCAATGTCAACGCCTTGCTTTGTTATTTGCATGGGGAGGCTGGGTGAAGGGTTCATGGAGCTCCCTGCACATTTCTTTGCAACTTCCTGTGAACCTGTAATTATTTCAGAAAGTTTAAAAATAATAATAAAGGGGTGGGACTCCAAGCCTTTGAAAAAAAAAATGTTCCCTGGATTTAATACAGTGACATCATTCCCACCACCTCTGTTCTTGGACAATCACTGGGTACCAGCTGCCATTTCTAGGCTCAGCCGCTGCTGCTGCCCAAGTGCCCCCACACCCCAGACTCCTCTCCATTCCTTCTGTATTCCACACCATTCCACTTGCTCCTATCTGTGGCCTCTGCTTTGTCTAGAAAGACTTTCTTCCTCTTCTCTGTGGCAAACTCCTACTGACCTCTCAAAGCCCTATCCAAACGCTGCCTCCTTCAGGCAGCCAGCCTAGACCTCTGGGGCTGCACTGGGCTTCCTTTACCACAGCCTAAGTCTATCACAGTGCTCGTCGGGGTGCGCATGGTTTCCAGGGTGCTCCCTCCACTGCAGCCAGCGGCACTGACCACAGGAACCCCTGGTAAATGAGTATCTCAAATAGCTCTCTGTGGGCCTGGCACACAGACTGTGCCTGAGACCCTCTGCTGAATGAAGGCTGAACCGTGGTGGCCGGAAATGGAAGAGAAGTCTGTTTTCCCTGATTTTACAGCAGAGGCTGAGATCCGACAATGGTTTAGCTCAGTGGCTCTCACCCTGGACCAGCAGCGTCAGCCTCCAGCGTTCTATACCTACCAAGTCGGAGCCTCAGGGGGGAGGTCCAGCAAATGTTTGTTTCCAGGCCCCCTTCTGGGTGATCCTGAGGCACGCTGGCTGGAGATCAGTGGACTGATCCCTGTTCTGACAGCAGGGGGTCTCACTTAAATGAACTCACGCACTCACCCTGTCCTTTGACCCAACAGATACTGAGGATCTAGCAGGGGTCAGCCTCTGTGCTGCATGATGGTCACACAAAGACGCACTGGGAGGGTCCCCGATCTTGAGGATGCACGCGCACACATGTGTGCACACACACTCTTGAGCTGGCTGACGGAATGGAGACAGCCCAAGGACACGGTCAGGAAATACACAGGGAACTGAGGGGCACAGTGGCAGCACCTCATCTAGTGCTGGGGGAGGTTCGGGGAAGGCTTCCCAGAGGAGGAGTATCAGTGCTCAAGCTGGCAGGACGGGGGAGTGTGGGGTGAAGTGTGTGAAGAATCTGTAGGCAGAGGGAGAACACAGAGGCGGGCTCTGAAATTCAGACAGCCTACCCGGGGAAGCGAAAGCAGCCAGCGAGGCTGAGGCTGAGGTGTGGCGCTCCAGGCTGGAGAGGCGGGGCGGGGCCTAGTGGCCACACGGAGGTGCTGAGGCTGTGCCCTGAGGGCTGTGGGACACACGGGAGGGTCTGAAGCAGGGGACAGACATGGCCAGACATAGAAAGATCCCCCTGGCCGCTAAGTGGAGGGTGGACCACAGGAGGTGGAACGGAGGCTGGGGGCTCAGGGAGGTGGCCAGGGTGGGGCACTGGGAGGAGGAGGAGAGGGTGGGGGGCAGAGCTGCTCAGGAGGCCGAATGGATGGTCTGCAGTAGAGGGGAGGAGTTAGGGAGACATCCAGGAGGAAGCCCAGAGCTCTGGCCTTAGGACAGGGGAGTGCTGGGGCTGGCCCTTACTGAGACAGGGATCCTGGAGGACCAAGGGCACAGGGCACTAGGGAGCCATGGAGGAGTTGGGAGGATCACTGAGTGGCCATGCTAGGAGGCAAATGGTCTTACTTCGGCAAGTGATACAGGTGTCAAGAACACGCCAGCAGAAATCCTGCCATGAAGAAGGCCGGCAGTGAGTTGTGCCCAAGGCAGCTCAGCCCTAATTCACAACAAACAACCAATCCTTCCAGAGGTCCTCTGATGACCTTCAGGGATCTAGAAACCCCATCAAATGGCAAATAAACTTGTAAGGTCTGTGCATTTCCTGGGGAAGAAAGATCCCCAGCTCTCATCAGATTCCTTAATTTGGAAAGAGTGAAGAGATTCTGACCTTTCTGGAGATGGCTTGTATCTCGTGTAGGTGGCCGAGCCGGGGGTGGAGAAACTCCCAGAAGGCTGTCGGTAGGGAGGGACTTTGTCGGCCCCTGCTGGTGATGCTGTGTAAGGGGTTTCCGGGAAGCTGACAGGTCTGCAACAGAAACAGGAGGGAGGGCGGAGGGCAGGGTGAGTTGAGGATACCCCTGCCCTCAGAGGACAGAAGACAGACCTTTCCCTCAGGCCCAGGCACATCCCATCTGCTTCGTCTGCCATGCTCCCGTCAGAATCAAAGGACGGGGGAGTGTGGGGTGAGCAAAGGGTGGTGTCCGGGAGCCCAGATACCCCTTGCCCTCCCTCTCCTGTTACAGCTGTGCCTGCCCCTCAGCTTCTGAGGCCTGACCGGGGTCACTGAAGCAAGATGAACCTCTGCAAGTTGGATCCCTTCATTTCTTAGAGATTTTTCTTTATTTTTAAGCATGTACTGCCTTCAAGAGAATTTACCTGTGAGCTACACCCCGTCATAATAAAACAAACTCCCAAAGCTACCACCCAACCCAAGAACTAGAATGGCAGCACCTCTACATGTTTACCTGTGGGCTTTCCCCCTTCCCTGCTCTCCCCCCCCACCCCGAGTAATCACTAACCTGAAGTTTGTGCTTATCAGTCCCTGGAGCTTTCAAAAAATATATAGCTTTAATCATACATGGTATGGTGGCTATCCAGCCTCAGACACCGAGCTCCCCAGCCCTGGGCCCTCACACAAGAGGCTCGTAATGAAAATTTAAAGGAAGGAAGGGAGGGAGGGAGGCATAAGGATGAGGAGGGGGAGGAGAAAGAGCAGAGGAAGAGACTGGACAAAAGGGGAGGAGGGAGAAAAGGGCAAAGCAGGGATGCAGACCGGAGGAACATGGGGTGGCACCCCTCATCAGTCCTTACCTCTTGCTGTGCAGGGGCTGGGGCTCCCGGAAGGGGACCATGGGGGTCTGCTTTGGGGGCCGGCTCAGGGACTGGGCGTGGCCAGGAGTGCTGGGGTTGGCCCACTTGGAGGCTGGTAGAGAGTTGTGGGAGGCAGGCCCGCTCCACTGCCAGGGAGCATTGCTGCGGTAGGGGGGCCGGCCCCCAGGGGGCATGTTCTCCGGCTCCGTCTTGGGCTCCGAGGTATTCATGTCATAGGTCTCCAGCCACCCCCTGGGAAGAAAAACTTCGTCACTCAGAAGGGTCCCAGCCCACCAGCACACATGCCTGCTGCCCAGGAGAGACCGCTGCCTTGTCACACTGGGCTGGGTTTCCCGGCCAAATCTGAACCAAGAGAGCCTATTGTACAGGCTGAGTAGGTACCTTTTAAATTGCCTGAAACTTAGCAGCTCAGAAAAGTCAGTCGGGACAGGGCTCAACCCAGAGGCTCTGACCGCTTGGCCCTCTCTCCCTTACCTCCTCTCTGCTCCTCACTCTCTCTTCGTCTTCCCTTCCTCTCCCTTCTCCCTGACCCAGGCTTCAAGTGGACCAGTGTCCTCTATGGAATGGCTCAGCAACCCCCTCCCCACCCCTGCAGCGGTCCTCGGGGCCAGAAAGGTGGATGCCCTCAGAATCAAAGGATAGTATCTGCCTTGTTCCAAAGAACCTCAAAGGCAGCTGGAAGAGGAGCAAGTGACCTACTTTGCAGGGTGGTTTAAAAAAAAAAAAAAAAAAAGCCACAAAATCCAGAACCTTGAAATAGATGCAGAAGGGCCTGTGACTCCCCCCAGACCAGGCTGGCACACATGCTGCAGGGTTCCTGGCTCGAGGTGGGGTGATCCACATGCTGGGCTGGTATCCTCCCCGCTGCCGCGGTGCAGCATGGGAGGGGGCTCCAAGCCCAGGGAGGGGGCCAGGCTCATGAAATCCACCTCCCAGCAGGAGGAGTTTGGAGCTGAGTTTGGAGCCCTCGGCCTGGAAGCTCTCATGCCCTCGACTGAGCTGAGCCTCTGTGGCTCTCCTGGGTCCTCTGGAGCCCAGGGAACTTTCAGGACTGGCAAAAGATGTGGTGGATTTGGTGGCTGGGGGCTCAGGACACGGCTGCTGAGGAATCTTCAGAAGGCGACCGGAGGAAGTGCTCTGGCATCTGGACCCAACACGCTGTGCCCTTCAGCAACATTAGGGTCAGAGCTCCTTCTGGCAATCCCTTGGGTTGGGAGGTGCCAATGCCTCACCAGGTACATGAGGAATGACAACAACAGAAATGTCTAACAGAACCCACAGATAGGCCAGGCCCAGGCGGAGATGGACGAGGGGGCCATCATGGCACCACTGCTTCTGCCTGCTCAGCTCCTACACCCCTTCACCTGGGAACAGGTCTGTGTGCTCTGCAGGGCTGACCCCGCTTCTTGGCTCCGGGTACGAGAATGTCACCCAGGCCTGGCTAACCAGAAACCCCTCCTCCTCCCCCTTCCCCGGAAACAATGATTGGCCCAGGATTGTCACATGCCTGATGTGCAGCCATGCAGAGACAGCATCAACTCTGGAATTGTTTCTGGAACTAATGGGGGAAAGATCTGGTTCACTAGGGCTGCTGTGCTGGAGAGTCCCAAGCTGAAACTGTGAAGAAGGGTGGGTCATCTTTGTCCCATGAGAATGACAGCAGTGCAGAAAAGGAGACAGGTGATAAAGATTCCTGGTGAGGCCATCTGGGTCCCTGCATCTGGCCATGTCTAAACCTTGCTCTGCCTCCTAGTTTGTCAGGGACAGAAGCCAGGACAGTCTGTCTTTTGTTTCACCAAGCTTGAGCTGGTTCTGTTGTCGGGAACCAGAATCCTGATCACTACAGCCGTGCTTTCAAGAGAAGTAAACTGAGGCACAGAGAAGCTAAGTAACCTGTCCAAGGTCATGCAGCCAGTAAGAGGTGGAAACTGGATTTAAATACAGGAAGTTGGCTCCAAAGGCCACAACTTTAACCACCATGCACATGGGCCACTGAAGAGTGGTTTGGGAGCCAGTGAGATTTCTTGGGTCCCGGACTTCTCTTCCAGTTACTGACAGAGTGGCCTTTGGCCAGGAGCCCTTGGGCATGATCTCAAAGAGGGCAAGATTATCCAGTCCTCTTGAAGGCAGCACAGGGTGGTGGAGAGCCAGGGCTTCTGGGCCACATGGTCAGTTCACACCCCAGCCTGCATGGCCCTGGGTGAAGGATTTCCTTCCAGAACCTGTTTCCTCATCTGTAGGACGGTGGTGGCTGCAGGCGTTCTAGAGCACTAGGAGAAAGTCTGGTGCTTGCCAAGTGCTTAATAAACAGGGCTTGGCACTGTCACCTTCTCCAGACGATTCTGTGGCCAAACCACCTGCTGTTCCCACATGCTCAGAGGTCGAGTCTCCCTTCCACCTTCTGAAGTCCAGCCACACCCTGCGGGGGCTCTGGAACAAATCCTTCCCCATCGGTCTGAGAACCAGCAGCACCCACACCACCCTGAGAACTCAGCAGAGGAATGCAGATACCTGGGTCTCATCTCAGCCCACTGGAGTCAGAGTCCTCCTTGAGCTGGGGGCCCAGGAATCTGCATTTTACCAAGCTGCTGGAGATGGCTTCAACACAAGACAAAGTTTGAGAAAGTGGGACAAAAATGGCATCCCTGTCCCCTGGTTTCACCCACCAGAAAGACATCACAGCTTCCATTTCTTATATGTTCTTTCAAAAGTATCCTATGCAGGTATTTCTATGCAGATATCCTACACAAATATTATTTAAAACAGAAATAAAAAGGACAGCACACTTAGCTCCAAATACCATCTTGCTTCCCCCTTCTTGCTCCCCAACTAACAATATTTCTTACCAGGCCCTCTCGGTACAAACAAATTCACTTTATTTCCTTTAAATAATCAAATACTATCCCATCCCACAGATGACCAGGGATTTACTCAGCCTGGGTCCTCTACGGTTGGATATTTAGGTTGCTTCTAGTCTCAGCCAACAACGCTGCGCTCGTGGGTGTGCTCGTCTCAGCCATGTGCCGGAGACGTCTGAGAGGATGCCCCTGGGCTCACAGACCTCTTTTCCTCACTGCCCCCTTGTCCTCAATTCCTGACAGCTGAGTTTCTGGGGGCCATGAGGACTCCTTTCTTACCCCATCTGCTCACTCACTTGCGGGGTTTCGATTTTCCTTCTCAGAGAGAAGTTTCCAACCCCCTTGACCAGAGCTCCTGAGTCCAACTGAAGGTGACAAAAGCATCCCAGATGGCCTCCTCTATCCGGAAGCGACAGAGAAAGTCAGATGAGAGCATTCCTCCTGGGCCTGTGCAAGCAGCCGACGTCACGATGACCATCCCATCAGGCTGGGGGACGTTTTCCCAGCTACCCGGCCCAGCTCAGCTTTGGCCAGTGGTGCAGTGCTCAATCGAGAACCCCCGTCTGATGGCCTGGGAGTGTGCGGATGATCCACTCTGCTATTCAGTGTCTGAAGAGTGGGGTCCCGATGCACACCATGCAGAGCCTGGCTAGTGAGAGGGAGAGCATCTCTGCCCATCCCCATGTGTCTCTTGTCAGGGCTTATTTTGACATCTGAGCCAGGAGGCCAGGGCTGCAGCAGGAGGCTGGAGAGACCCCAGAAGTGGGGTGACCAGCTCTGCAAATGAAGTCAGCCAGACCCCTCTGCATTTGAAGAACAACAAAAACCATACAAGTCCCAACACACACATGCCCTTGCAAACAGGAGATCCTGTTTCAGTGGCTGCCCCGTCAAGGGAGTAGGATGATAGCTTTTCTCCTAATGAGGGCAAGCAACAGGGCTTGTCTGTCTGGTCACACCCTCCCTGCCTGGTCTCCCCAAAGTCTCCCCAAAGCTGGAGAAGGGAGCCTGCAGACTTTTACTGTTGCTTCCGCTGGTCCCTTCCTGCAGGTCCAAGGATGTCTTTGCCGCCTCTGGTGCGCAGAAAGTTGTCTGACAGGCGGACTGGCTTATCGTGTGCACGCGCGTGGGTGTGAGGGTGTGTGCAGAGCAAGGCAGAGGGGGGTCTGCTGGGGAGCTTGCCTGTGGAGTTACTTCGGCTTGACTTGCCCCTGCAGAGCCTGGAGCGGGTGTGGCTGGGCCGTGGTGCCATGAGAAGGCTGAGAGAAGGGGACGCCTGGGGCTTGACTGGAGTCCCGAGGAGAGACTGGGGAGGTGGGTGAGGGGAGGCCCAGCCCTTGGTTGCAGGGTTTAGGCGTGCCCTGAACTGCCCTCTACCAAGTTCAGAGCAGGCAGGAAGGGGCGGGAGGAGCAAGCACAGCTGGGCATGCACACAGCTCTCAGCAGCCTTCCCAGGCGGCAGAGGACCGTGCAGCTGGGAAACCTGGATTGAGGTTAGTAGCTGTACAACTCTGCACAACTGACGGGTCCCCTCGGGGCCTCAGTTTTTCATCTGTAAAGTGAGGGTCACACCAGCCCTGTGAGGTCACGTGTCACCTCATGTCAGCCTTCCCCTTGGCTCACTCTGCTCCAGACCCCCTTGGAGGTCTGGCAACAAGCCAAGGGCCTTTGTCCTCACTTCCCTAATGGCCACGCCCTCCCTGCAAGGTCCTTCTTCCGGCTCCTTCTCACCTTCAGGCCTTCCCTGACCACCTGGTCTGAAGTCAGGCTATATGCTTTTTATTTCCCTCACACCCAGTATCTCACAGGTGGTGTCTCTAGGGTGCCCCCTCCAGGACGAGTGCTGTTCTATATGCTTTATTTACAAAGCTTTTCTCCAGCCTCACCGCCATCTTTGGAAAAAGATCTATTACGGCCCTCGTTTTATAAATGAAGAAACTGAGGCGCAGGGTATGAGGCCACTGGCCCAGGGCCATGGTTTACTATGAGGGAGAGCTAAGATTCAAACCTAAGTAATCTCACTGCAGAGCCCGCCTTCCCATGATGCTCAATTGCCTCCCGCTTTTGCTATGTGAAATCATCTTATTCCCTTGTTAACTGTTTACCTCCCCTGACCCATTCAGTAGCTCCACGAGGGCCAAGGCCTGACTGCCCTCTGTGCAGCTGTGTGTCCAGCACTTGGGATGTAGTGCTTCTCTCTCTGTTTCCGGCCACCTGTGGAGGTTGCTGAGGCACCAAGTCACCATTCTCAAAGCTGCATTTACCCTGCCTTCCCCATAAGATCAATTCTACCTCAGAGTAACCAAACAGTTACTGAAGGAACGTTCTTTTTAGAAGAATTTCAGCCAATAAATGAAGAAGGAATGATGGAATTGAGAGCAGTACTTGCTACTCTGTGACCCATGATGACATAACTGATGGAGGCAATAATGACACATGGCTGTTGAGGGGGACAACGTATGAAGACGGGTCAGGTGCCACCACATGAACCCTCTGCTCTTTGGATCACTCACAGAGGGCAACACACACAACCGGGAAGTGTTGTTACCAGAAGAAACCTAACCAGAATTGGATCAAGCTTCTACATCAAACTCCAGTGTACAGGAAATTCATGTGCTAGAGGAACAGGGTAAGGGACACCAGGGGGATGGCAAGCAGCTAAATGCAGGAAATGCATCACTCCAAAGGGCCAGTGACCTGGGTTTCTTCCCCAAATAAATCTCAAGGGGAAAAAAAAAGTGGGATGGAAAGCTTATAGATTGAAAGAGCCTGAAGCGACCCAACAACCAAATACAACAGGAGGAGCCTGATTAACAGAACGATTCTTTTTTAACGAAGATCTCTCTGATATACCAGGAAGGTAAACACAGATGGGAAGCTGATACTGACTTACTGGTAAAATTTTTCAATACAGTCATAATTTTTTAGAGGTTCTTATTGCGTAGAGATACATTCTAATCACTGGAACTGCTTCAAATAATCCAAGGGAGGGAGGGAGGGAGGTACAGAGCTTGAAAAAAAACTAAACAACAAAAAGTTGACTGCGTATTGGTTAAGTGTTAAAATGGGGCTCGGTACACTTTTGATATGTTTGAAATGTTTCATTAAAAAAACAAGACAAACTCTCTATTGTCTTCCCATTGTATGTGGAATAAAACCCAAGTCCGTCACTGTGTCCGTAAGCTCCCCTGAAGGTTGCCCCTGTTCCAGTCACACTGGTGTCTGCTGCACAGATGGACGTGCCACACACATTCACACTTCGGAGCCTCTGTGCAGACTCCGTCCAGGACCCCCTGGCCCAGACAAGACCACGTGGCTGCCTCCACCCAAGAGCCTTCCCTGACCCGTGCGCAGCTCTCCCACCATGCTGCAGGCCCTGTAGCCACCATGCTTTAATTTTCTTCTTAAACCTCATTACTGCCTGGTCCTGCATTATATCTAATTACTGCCTGTCCCTGCCTCTAGAACACAAACTCCAAGGGAGCAGGCGCTCGCTCCATTTCGTCCCCGCTGTCTCCCCAGCACTTCAGATGGAGCTCGCACCTCGTTAGAGGCACAATAAATGTGTGTTGAAGCAGTGGATCAAGTGCAGCGCGCGCTCGGGGCAGGTTAGTTTAATGCCGTGTGCATCATCTAGAAGATGGGACCGATGAGGGTGCCCACCTTGTGCGGCTGTCACGGACATGAAGTGGGACAGTGCGCGTTTGGAGAGCTTCAACCGTTAAGTAGCACGCGGTAGGCGTTCGACAGATGTTGGCTCCCCCTGTCACCATTAGTGCTCTTCCTGCTGAGGAAGGGCCTCGGGTGACAGTGCTCTGGAAGCTGCCACCCCCCACCCGGCTCCCACCTTGCAGGGCAGATGCCCTTACCTCCGGGGAGTGCCGTCGTCGAAAGGCGGGATGATGACCACCTTGACAGTGACAGAGGTGCGCAGGAGGTCGATCATCTGATCGTGGGTCAGCGTGACCACGGCCACCTTGCAGATCTCCACCAGTCGGCTACCTTGCCGGAGGCCAGCCTGCCAGGCAAACCCATAGTCCTCCACCTCGGCCACCGTCCCGTCATACTTCACGTGGAAGCCCAGCTGCCCGAGTCCGTTCCGCCGCAGGGTCATGTCCACCGTCTCCCAGCCATTGGTCATGACCTGTAGGCAACAGGCAGGATCTAGCCTGAGAAGCTGTTTGGGGCCAGCTCTGGATGACCCCTGCACAGATTTCCCCCCTTCAGGGCCAAAGACCCTGCTGACCTCCATCCCTTCCAGGTGATGCCAGGATACAGGAGCACAAACACCCACCTAGTCCCAGCCTCAGCTCTTGACTTCTGAAGAAAGTGGATAGGCAAACATGTGGCTTATTAGCTGGCAGAGACCGTGGCAGTCATGAGCCGTGTTCTCCAAATGCCCCTGGCCTCCCCCCTTCCCAGCTATAGGGGGATTATACTTCTTGGCCCCCTTGTGGTGGGTGGGCTCTGGGACTTGTTTTGGTCAGTGAGTTGTGAGTGGAACTGTCATGTCATGTCATCTAGACTGGGGCATTTAGTTGCCAGTGCAAGACCCTCCGGAGGCCTTTCCCCTCTGCCACAGCTACTGGGATTGTTCCAGAGAGTGTCTGTTTGTGGTCAGCTGGGGTCCCAGGGTGAGAACACTGTGGAGCAGAGACCCCTGCTGAACCTAAGCTTGGACATGTAGTGTGAGCAACAGATAAATCTTCGTTGTTTTAACCCACTAATATTTTATCCTGACCCAATGACTCTAACCAAAGTAGGTTGGAGAAGCAGCAGACCAGAGATCCTGGGATCTTTGCTGGCTGGAAGCTTGCGCCGTATTCTTTACTTCATGGTATCCTTCTTAGAGGCACAACCCCCTCCCCAATCTCTTCCTCAGACTGTCCTGCAACCTGGAGCTGACCAAACCACACAAGGCCTTGCTTCCGATTCACTCCCTGCTTCATCTGTGTGTGACTGTCGCCACGATCACATATTACTATAGATAAGAGGACCCACCGAAGAGAACCCCAGTCTCTCAGTGTGTTCTTAGGAATTCCCTCCTCTTCTTGGGAGAAAAGGATTAATTTAACAAGCCACAGCTACGGCTACTGAACAAGTTACATCGAGATCGGTCTGCGCTCTCCAGAAACTGCATTAAGGAAACAGAACATGTAACAGTTCAAATTGCTGGTGGAAAGCCATCCCGTGGCTAGAAATGATGCCACCTGACATACCTATGACAGCAGGGGCTTTCGCCCTTCTCTGACCGCTATGCTCCATGAGGAAATTTTAGGTCACAAATCACTCTATGCATTCACACGACCATCTACACACACATATTCCTTGCAACCCAAATCAACCACATTGGTGAGCGTAGGCATCCGGAAATGAGAACGTGGATGGTGAAGCACTCACCTGAGGACATAACCACATCTGATTTAGACGGTGAGAGTCTGCACAGTGAGGGGCACATGTGGGACCCGGCACCGCTCCCCAGAACGGTACTTATCCTTACTCACTGGGACGGGCTGTGACACTCTGTATCCTTTCCTCCAAAATTCTGGATTGAGACCCAGCAATTGATTTCATAGCCCAACTTGTTCACATGCCAGTGAAGAATTACTGTGACTGCTTCGTGTATGATAATGACAAAACAGTTGTTTTTTGAACAGTCTTTATGTTTTCGAGATAAATATTGAAATGTGTATAGATGAAATGATAGGCTATCCCGGATTTGTTTCCAAATAATCGGGGGCGGGGGAAGAGAAGGGAGGGAAGGAAGAAACAAGACTGGCCACAGGCTGGCTGAGAGCTGAGGGAACCAGTGATGGCCTGGGAGTTTGCTAGGTTGAATCCTTCTGCTTTTGTGGCTGTTTGATGTTTTCCATAATTAAAAAGTTTAAACTGGTTGGAAAGGATAGTGTTTAGTGCACTGAGAGAGAAACTTGTGTGTGACTGGCTCCATCCTAGCCCGTTACTTCTGCTCTGGGAGTCCAAATTCTCCTCCCTGAAGCGGTCACCCTTGTGTCCAAAGAATCTGGCTATGGGTGACAGAGAAACGTCCCGTGTGTCTGAGCCCATGACCAATGAGGCCACACCAGCCCTGGGGGGGGGCTGCGTGGGGAGGCCCCGACCATCCCTGGAGGCTGCAGCGGGCCTGCTGGCTGCTGTCCATCTTCCATCCTTCCCTTCCTGCTTTTGGTAATAAGACCTCCCACAGCACAACAGACTTGGATGGGCGCGCGGCCACCCAGCAGAGGCCCGCGTTTCTCAGCTTCTCTCACAGCTGGCTGTGGACATATGACTTGCTTGGGGCCAGCAGGATAGATGTGAAGGCATTTCTTCTTTGTGTTCTTCCAAATAGTACTGCGTGCCCTCCACACTCATGCCTTCTCCCTTCCCGCTCACAGGGACATGGATATGGAGCGATACCAACCAATACGGAAGGAAAAGGAGGTGCCACAAGATGGAAGGGACTTGAGTCCTTGGGCTGTCCCTTGCCACCGTGACCAGCCTGGGCATTAGCCCCAAGAGAAATAAATCCCATCTTGTTTCAGCTCCTGGATCTCTGAGTCTCTCTCGGCAGCCCGGTCTGTAACCACCCACTACAGCTGCTCTGGACCATTTCAGATAGGGAAGGGAGGGGTGGTCGGGGATCTCTGCGGCTTCTCTCTTAAATGTCCTGCCACTTCCGTCCCTTTTGCTTTTCTAATGAACCAAAGGAAGCCCCACCTGAAGAACAGAAGCATTCCTGATGTTTACAAGATTCCAGAAGGGCCCCGTGCCACAGGGAACACCGTAGGAGACCGAATGCCTATCAGCTGAGAGGAACCTGTGCCATGACATGTGGCCACACTGCCCCAGGCCCCCCCTTAAAGTTAATCTTCCTGGGGACTGATCTTTGTGTGCCAGGCACCGATGAAGCCCTTCCTAGGCCTAATTTCACCAATATCTCACTGGGGAGACAGGTACAACTAAATTGCTTATCTTACAGTTGTAAAACTTGTACAGACCTGACTTTTTAACTCTTGCTTTTAGCCTCCATGCTATATTCCCCGCTGCCCCCTTTGTTTCCTTCCCCCTCATTCTGCACCAGGATGATTCCAACTTCTTGCTCTTGTCTCAGTTTAAAAGTTGTTTCCTCAGGGACCCCCTGGCCCGGGCTCACAAGGTGGGGTACTTGGTGGGTATTGTAAGGGAGAAGCAAGCTGGTGGAACTGTGGCCAAACAGTACACCCTATCACCCTGCTTCAGCTGCCCACCGCCCTGTGCAAACATATGCCCAGTGTAGCCAGAGCCCCCGGGGAGCTACACTCTTGTGAAATCTTCTGAAGGTCAAGATTTGGTAATTAACTGAACAGGTCTTGGAGCTGCATCCGACCTGTGGCTTCAAGACCTCTCCCCACGATAGGTTCCCCTGGCGTGCTCAATACTCCCTCTTTAACCTTTTGGCACTTGTAACTTTTTGTTCAATTTCTGCCTCAGAGGGGAGCCCCAGGAGGGCGGCCAGGGCCCATCATGGTCACTGCTGTGTCCCAGCACTGCCTGACTCAGAGAGAAGCACACAGTAATACTTGCTGACTTAACACAAAGGATGTCTGAATCCCAACTATGTTGGGGAGGGCGTGGACTCCTTCCCCTGGAGGACTCTGCAAAGCCGACTTGCTGTCACGAGTCGTGTATGACAGGCTTGTCCCTTCACAAAAGATGGCTTACATCATCACTTCCTGGCCACCCGGATCCTCAGTGGGCTCTGGGGCACTGAGACTGTGAGGGGGGCTGTGGTAACGGGCTGTAAAATGCTGCACTGACAATCGGGTCGGGGGTGGGCGTGGGACGGAGCAGCCCAGAGAGGACGTGGGTAAAACATGTCACCTGGCACGGTGCCCGGCATGGTCACTGCTCAAGAAAAGTGAGCTGCTGTCAGGATTCTGGGAGGAAGAATACTCTTCAGTGGGGATGAGAAAGGTATCTCCTTCACTGGGCTTTGGGGAGGAAAAAACGCAAAGTCGTGCAAGGTGCTGGGCAGGGTCTGACAGCCCTACGTAGACGTTCGCTTTTGCTATTACTACAGGGCAGTATGCAACCGGGCGTTCAGAATGAGTTCGCCAAGTGTGTGCTGCATTCCAACCTCAGTGCTGAGGACACAGTGGCGAACAACAAATACATAAATATGCTTCATATGGTGTAAGTGCTTTGGGGAAAATTAAAGCAGGGTAAGTGGGTGGAATATGCTCAGGGCCAAGCTGGGGGGGGTTTGCAATTTTACATAATGAGGCCTTCCTGACAAGGTGACATGTAACTTAAGGAGAGGAGGAAGTGAGTCACAGGGGGATCGGGAAAAGTACTCCAGCGAGAGGGCACGGGGCAGGGCAAAGGCCCTGAGGCCGGATGCCTGCCTGGCACACTCGGGAAGCAGCACAGGTCTGTGTACCCAGAGCAGAGACAGCGACAGGGAGCCGGGTCACACTGGGTCTCAGAGGCCACTGCAAGGACTCTGGCTTCCATCTAGAGAGGGCAGGGAGTTTTGGGCAGAGCAGTGATGGGATCGGATCCCTCGGGTTGCCTTACTGAGGACAGACCATAAGGAGGCAAGGGTGGAGGCGAGGGAGACCAGCGAGGAGGTGACTACAGAGTCCAGGAGAGGCCGGGGGAGGCTGTGGAAGGGGAGAAGTGGCTGGAGTCTGCCCACCGGAGGTGGTGCTGCCAGACGGGGTGTGGGAGTGACAGAACAGCGGGGCTGATGCTGAGGCTTCTGACCTCAACAAATGGAGTGACGGACGTGCCCTTTCTGGAGACAGGAAAATTCTGTGGGGCAGGAGAGGAAAACCAGGAGTCTGCTCTCGGACATGTTGTTTCGGGGGCTTAGAGACCCCAGGTGAAGATGCCAAGTGAGCAATGAGCTACCAGTCTCGAGTGTAGGCACAAATGGGTTTCAGAGTCAGGAAAACCTGGATTCAGACCCCAGTCTGCCACCTGCTGGCTGCGTGACCTTCTGTGAGAGTGTACCTCTCAGAGCCTCAATCTCCTCATCCTGTCAAGTAGGGTAAGAACAATACCTACGCTCCGTGGGGCGGACGGCTGTGATCTCGCGTGTGAACGCTGCTTATCAGCGTGCAGTCAGGGTCCAATTAAACTCATTCAACTAATCAATTGATCTGCACTTACTGAACACCTACTAGTGCCAGCCCTGATCTATGCAGACGACATGAGCACGTAAACAAAACAGACGGAGGCCCTGGTTCTCATAGCTCACATCCATGTTGCTATCTAACGCTGAGCATGAATTTTGGGGTCAGAGAAGCTGAGAGCAGGACTCCATCAATCCAACTTGAACTTAATGAGAGGGGGCAAAGGCCCGGAAGGGTGAACGCACTGGCATCTGGAGGTCACAGCCCATTGAGTCAGGCAAGCTTCTCTGGGAAACGTAACCCATCCAATCCTTAAAACTTGCCCATGATGTAGGGTAATTTTTGTTCCCATTTTTCAAGTGGGGACATCTGAAAAATGTCAGTCACACGGCAGTTAAGAACTTGGCTCAAGGTCACACAGCTGGCTAGCGGCAGGGCCAGGACCTGAAGCCAGGCCTTGTGACTCTAGAACCTGTGTCTGTGTTAGGCTCCCTTCCCCATTTCACACATATGACATGGCCTTCTGTGAAACGCACCGGGAGCCCATCGCCAACAACAGCATTCCTTCCCGCGAGGCTCCCATGTGGCCTGAGGCTTCTCAGCACCATGATTCAGGCCACCATCTACGAAGCTGTCACCTGAAACCAATCTGCCACTCTTGGTTTGGCCAACAGTCTGAGCCTGAGCTGCCTATCAGGAGCTTACGGTAAGAATTTACCCAGACTGTGAATCTTTGTCTTTTAATAGAGGAAGTTAAACCATTCACATTTATTGTGATTACAGATACGGAATTACTCCTGCTATATAACTGTTTGTTTTTTTAAGAATGCTTTCTTATATTCCACCACCCCCTGCCCTGTCCCATTTATGCCCTATCCTTCGATGGCTCAGAAGCTTTTCATTCTATTTTAATTCTTCCAGGAAGTACCCTTACATTTTGAACATAAGCATGCACGTATATTTTCCATCAAGATTCTAGAGTGAATAAATCTATCTTTTGTCTTCCCAAGGTGATGGCATGGGCATGGTCCAAACTGTCTCCAGAAAGAACCCAGGCTGCAGGGCCCATGAGACCCCCTAGTATGTAAATGGCAATTCTGACTCCCTTGGAGCCAATTAGTGTCCTGGCCTGACGGGCTGGGGGCAGAGGGGGTTCCCTAAGGCCTTGGCCAAAGCACAGAAGTGCTGCACCATTGCGGAGCTCTCTCCCTTACCTTCAGTCTCTGGACGATTTCCCTTATGTCCTCCACAGAGCCTTCTGTGGCCTGCAGGAAGATGTGGTCCCCTCTCCCGTAGAAGATTTTGAGTGTTGAGGAGTCTGGGGTCCAGCCAATGACGTCCCCGCAGTAGCAGTTGAACACCACCTCCTTGGTGCGCAGGTCCAAGAGCACCACAAACTCGTTGGAAATCCCCAAGATGCAGTCGATTTCTACCCCCTGGGCATAGTCCTGAGCCGCCACCCTCCAGGCGATGGCCCCTGCGCTGTGCTGCTCAGCGCCTGCCCGCGCTTTTGTCTTCTCCTTTTTCTTGGAGGTCAGGGAGATGAGGTTGAACTTGCCAGTGGAGTCAATGGGTGTGTTAGAGACACAGTTTTCTGCCAGGTCCTTGAGGTACTCCTGGCGGGTCCTGGTGGCCATGGTGTGGAATTTGTCCGACTTGTGTGCAGCATTCTCGGCATTAATGACCTTGGCCAGCAAGAAGTCTCTGAAGACATCAGACTTGCGGAATGTGGCTCCACTAGGGATCGGGGGACCGAAAGGAGGAGCATCTTTGGATCGGGTCACAGCCATACTGAGGAGGGAGAAATAGGTGGTAGAGAGAAAAGCACTTGAGATTCCCTTTAGAAAGTAAATATGCGATCAGAAATAGGAGTTTGCTTTTTAAGAATTGAAATCTACATCTAACTAGTAAGTTGCTGGCCAACTAGACTGGAAATGAGACAGTCTTAGGGCACATACATGCGTTTTTACTTCCTGACAGATGTTAGAACATCCATTGGCGTTCCAAGAATAATTCTCCCAGCACTGTTCCATTTCAGTTACTCTCATACCACATACATATAAACTATGTGGTAGATTCCAGTTTGGCAAATCTTGAGCTACGCTGTTTTTGTGATGATGATTAAAACCGGAAGGAGTCACTGTCAATGAGTGAGCAATCAGCTTCCTAAGATTTTCTTAAAGAGCATTGTATTCACCCTCCACAAAAACTTCACTGTGTGAGCACGGCATTAGGAGAGATTTCCTAATGCTTCTCTCCCAACTGTAGAATAATTTTTAAATAATGAGATTCCCGACTAAAACATATGCCATGAAACCCAAACACAGTGTAAAGTCTTGTTCGGGTTTTGACTCCTAGCATCCCCACCCTGGCCCCCACGTGACAAGTGGGACAGTGTAACATTTCTGCCTCTGTGTGACAAGCATTTCTGGGATGCCCTCTCTTGGGCATTGGGGGTACAGTAGTCCCTGACGCCAGAGCTTTTAATCCAGGAGGAGATGCATACCAAACACATACACTTACAAATTAACTTATAAAGACAAAGAAAGGAACGGGGTACAGACTGAACAACAGATGGACAGGATATAGATGGGGGGGCTACGGGGGGAATCCGGGAGGGCCTCTCTGAGGAAGTGATAATTATGCTGGGATCTGAGGCTGAGTGGGAGGCAGAGGAAGAGCTGAGGGTAGAGCCCTGTATGCAGTGGACACGGCACGTACAAGGCCTGACTGGGAAAGATGAGGCTGGGGTGGTTTGAGCCCAGTGAGGAGCGGGATGGGAGCCAGGCCTCTCAGGGCCTTCATGGTATGTTAGCACTTTTCATCTTGATCGTGAGAGCAAGCCATCCTTTGACCATCTGGACTCACTATTCACTCTCTGAACCCCCAGATCTGGTCTCTGCCATTTTCTGCCCTGCTCAGTGCCCTGGAAGGTGAGTTTCTGCATGCTTTCACCTTCACCTGGCTTCTAGTGAATCCTGCCATTATGAAGCGGCAGCAGGCGACAGGAGGGGACAGGAGAGAAAGGCTGGCGGATTGCTTTCTCTTTATGGCCTTTTTGCTGGGCGGGGGTGGTGGCAGTGGCTGCCGTCCCTGATCCTTCAACTCACAGCCGCAGCTCCTGTCTGGTGGCCCCTCTTCCAAAGCCTAGCTCTCTCTAGCTTCCAGAAACTTCTCCCATCCTCTCCACCCTCATCAAGCCAAAGCGGTGGGTATGTCTCCCTGCTGCTGCGGCTGGTCCCTGGATGCCTCACTCTTCTGTACTGGTTCCCTTAACGTAGGCCTGCCTGTGAGTAGCCTGTTCATTCATCTTCGGTTAAAACCCAAGTGGGGCATCTGCCTCTTGAGGGTCCATGATGGACACAGGTGCTAGCAAGTGACCAACAGACTACCGATCTGCAAGAATCAGCATGGCTGCCCCACAAAGAAAGGACTGGAAGGGATCAGAGACCATCGAGGGAGCTCCTGCACACCCCAGGTGGGTCAGGCCAGATCCCTCGCTCACCACCTCCACTGTTCAGGTCCAGCGACCCTTCCCCAGTTCTGGAGTGCCACGTGGGCAGGTCCCACCTGGAGCTTAGCTGATCCCCCAGCACCAGCACAGGTGTTCACTACTGATTAAAATACTGACTTAGGGGCACCTGGGCGGCTCAGTTGGTTAAGCGTCTGCCTTTGGCTCAGGTCATGATCCCAGGGTCCTGGGATCAAGTTCCACATCTGGCTCCTTGCTCAGCGGGGAGCCTGCTTCTCCCTCTCCCTCTCCCTCTGCTGCTCCCCGTTTGTGCTCTTTCTCAAATAAAATCTTTAAAAAAAAATAATGACTTGAACAGACCAAGAAGAAACAGATTTCTACCAATGCACAGGAGGTTTTCTGTAGGTTTGACAGAAAAAGGCATTTCCCACGGGTGAGGTTCTTCGAAGGCCACACAAACCAGGCAGGTTTTCTTCTGTGCAAAGCCATGTGGGTAAGGCCTTGCCTACAGCCTGGGGGAGGGATGAGATAACTTGGCCAGTCTTTCTAAATCACAGTGTGTCCACACTGTACTGTACAGATGTGAACAGCTTTGCAACTTCTCCAGTCAGCACCTCGCTGCTTAGAATGACAGACTTTGGGATTTCCCATAATCCTGATTCATGATTTTAAGAATCATGAAATTACAAGGTGCTGAAGGTTTCTGGACAAGCAGAACAGCTGGTCCCTTATGTCCCAACAGGCGGGACTGGGTTTTCACAGCACACAGGCTGCAGGGACGCCGGTGTGCCCCTCAGAAACAGCACACTTGGAACCAGAAAGGATGGCACCTCGCTACACAACCAGGAGACGGAAATATTTCCAGAATACTCAGTTATTCCTTAAACAAATATTTCCTCAGGGCCTATGATGTTTGGGCCAGGCATCTGTCTGGCCAGCAAAAATGTCTTTAGGGCCCACTAGATGGCAGGCCCCGTGCCATGACAGATACACAGAGGGGGATGTGACATGGGGTTACCTTCAAGGGAGGCTAGGGCCATGCCAAGAAGTCGTTTTTACAGCATGATGGGTGCTGTGATGGAAATGTGTTTGGGGACATGATGGGGGTACAAGGGTGGGGGCAGGGTGTGGTCTCTCGGGGATCAGCTGCCTACGGGGACGGAGGGCAGGCAGCTTTGGTTGTGTCTTTAACATTTTCTTTCTTTAAAAATAAAGAAAAGAGAGCTGAAGCAAATATGGCAAAATGTTAACATCTGTTAAATCTGATGGTGGGCACATGGGTGTCTGTTATATTATTTTCTGTGCTTTTCAGAATGTTTAAAATATTGCATAATAAAAATATTTTAAATTAAACTGTAAAAAAACAAAGGGTTTAGGGATGCCTGGGGGGTACAGTCTGCTGAGTGGCCGAGTCTTGATTTTGGCTCAGGTCATGATCTCAGGTTGTGAGACCGAGCCCTGCAATGGGCTCTGCACTCCACTGGGAATCTGCTTGAGACTCTCTCTCTCCCTCTCCCTCTGTCCCTCCCCCTGCTCACGTGGGGCGTGTGCTCTTTCCCTGTCTCAAATAAATAAATAAATCTTTAAAACAAAACAAAACAACACAGAACAAAAAAACCAGGGTTTGTAAATCAGAAAAAAGCCAGCATCCTGGAGGCCATGGAAAGGCTGGCCTGGACAGGTGGGGGGGTCGGCCGTGGGTTGCTGTGACAGCCCAGGCAGGAGAGGGGAACGGGGGAAGGGGAAGGGCTCACCCCACATCCCCAGCTCAAGCCTTGCCTCTGATGCGCTGGGAGAAGGTGGCCTTCTCCTCTGGGTTGTGTGTGTATGTGAACAACTCCATCTTCCCTCACCACGGCTAACTTCCAGCTCCCGAGGAACGTGGGACATCATGCGAGTGTGGCTACTGCTCCATGTCCCAGGAACAAAACGAGCAAGGAGAGAGGGGGCCTCGGGCCTGCTGACGCCTGGAGGCCCTGCCGTGCAGTGTGCTGGCTCCTGGCAGCCACCCGGGCAGCACATTCAGCACGGCCCTCCTAACCGCACTCACTGCACGGTGGTGGAACCCTCCTCCCGTCTCTCCTTCACCTCACCAACAGAAGAAAATAGTAGGTTCTGGCAAATCCGCCAGGACCACCAGTGCACCTACTGCACATATCCTTTGACTCCGTAGCCGTGTTTTTAGGAATTTTCCTAGCTGTCTACTTGGACGCATGTGCAATGAGAGCAGAAACAAGATTATTCATGCAGGACGGAGTGGACAGTGGGTGACAAGAAACAACCCACATGCCCATCGAAGGGGGAAGATTCTCGTGCATCCACACGATGGCAAGTCACGCGGTCCTAAGGAATTTGAAAAAGCACTTTATGTACTGGTTTGGAGAGATCTTAAGGATCAGTGAGCAGAACAACAAAGGCTGCAGGATGGTGTGTGTGACGCGCACCGCGTGTATTAACAAGGGGAAAACGAATACTTAGAAGTAGTTGCCTGCATATGTATGAAACAGTCGGATGCACAAGAAACTGCTAACAGGGCGAGTGGGTGGGGGCAGGGGTGGGAGGGGGACTGTGACTTTGCTTTACTTTTTATATCTTTTGAATTTCAAACCGTTTTCAAAAAAATGGAAAATAGCGAGTTCCCCAGAGTCTGCAGTGCTACTCCAGGAACATGTGCGCCCTTGGCACATGGTCATCGGTCAGGTGGCGTCCAAGGACTATAGTTCTATCCTCACCCCACACCCAGAGAGCTTTTCGCTTGGCCTCTGGCTGCTGGCCGCTCCCCGGGGTGAGAGCCGGCCCTTGGGGAGGATGCCGAATGGGTCTGAGGCCTGTGCTGCCTGCTGATCTGTGAACGAAACCTCAGTTCCATATCCAGAGTGGCGCGTGTGTGCGTGGGTGTCTGCCCTGCCCCCATCCTTCCATCTTCTGATTTTCCTTTGGGCCATCACTCCTGTGTCTCAGCCCCTGTGCCCGCCCCGCCCGGGTACGGCGATGGCTTTGCTCTACGATGGGCTCCTCACCCCCCAAGCAGGTCAGCGAGCCTCAATTCTGGAGCTTCTTTTCCCGGGAAGTGAAGCTCTCTTTTGGCTGGATCTGCAGCTGGGAGGATGTTAAGCTTCGATCTGCCAGCAAATGAAGCAGCGTACAGGAAAGAGGAGAAGGTCGAGCTACGCCTGAACCTGTCATTTCGGAGAGCCAATATATACAAATGCCTGTCTTAAGCCAGATCGAGGAGGGGTTCTTGTCACTTGCATCCGAAAGATTCCAGGCAAATATGAATCCCTAATGGTCTCCTTATCAAAACTGGGGTGCCATACCCCTTTTTGACTGAGGATCGCTCTCTAGAAGGTGTGGGGATGTGAGGACATGTGGGGAGTGGGGACGTGAAGCACACACAGGCGGCCAACTGCTGGCTGTCTCTCTGCATGCTGCCCGGGGATGGAAATCCACTGCTGTGACTTCCTGTGGGTGCAGGGGAGGGGGCAGGGCTGGGGGGCCATCCCCGGGCTGCTCCCCGGAGCCCGTGCAGGGGTGCGTACCTGTAGCAGACATTATCAGTGCAGGGGTTGTGAGCTCGGATGATGATGAAGACGTGCTGAAAGTGTGAGCGGATGTTCTTGGGGGTGAAAGGCAGCGCCCCTGGCTCCTGGAAGATGATCGTCACAATGTCGTTTCCTATGTGCCTCTTTCTTAGTAGCTGGTAAATGGAAATGGGGGAGAGGAGGGCGTTACAGGTTGGCTTGAAGGCCCTGCCAGGACCCTCACAGCAGCGTCCCCACCACCTCGTGGTTCTCACTCCTCCCCGGTCTGGTCCCCACAGGCAGCCAGAGGGAGCCATGGACCTGGGTTGGATCATGTCTCTCCCTGCTCAGAGCCCTCTGGTGGCTCCGCCTCACTCAGGGTAGAAGAGTCCCCACATGGCCCAGGGGGCCCCCAACACCATCTGCCCCCCTCCCACTTCTCTGGTATCTCCTCCCACGCTCCCCCTCGCTCACTCTGTTCCCACCACACTGGCTTCCTGCTGCTCCTCAATTGCACCAGAAACACTTCCTCCTCAAGGCCTCTGCCATGGCTGTTCCCCCTGCCTGGAACATTCCTCCCACAGGGACCCACGGGGCTCCCTCCTTCAGGTCTTTGCTCTAACACCTCCCTCCCACAGAGGCCTTTGTTGACTGCTGGGTCCCTGTGACAGCCCCTATCTCTACTCTCCTGCTGCCTCACTCAACAGTTACTGACACTGAGCACATGGTGGCTTTTCCCTCTTCCTTTTGTTTCTTGTCTGCTCCTTCCCACTGACACTTGTCTGTTTTGTTCGTTGCCTACTGCTGTGTGCTTAGTGCTGACAGCAGAGTCAGCACACAGTAGGTGCTCAATAAACATCTACCGTAGGTAGGCATGGGCTGGCAGACGCTGACTTGCTCTGGGCCTGGCTCACAGCCCACTGTGGCACGCGGGACACCGCCGGCAGGGCCGATCCCAGGCCACCACCGCCCCTGCCCCGGATACTAGGGTTGGGAGGGTTGGGGCAGCTGTGGCTTCGGACTGGCCCACGGGAGCCCAGTCCTCTCTGTTTCTCAAAGTCTCTAACAAAGAGACTGTTACCTTTATAGGTGATGACGTATTGACGGTGTTTTACTTAATTGCTGACATTACAGTGTTCCTATTTACACGAGTTGAGCCTTTGCGGGACTGCCATGGTCAGGAATCCACGATGGAAACGTGAGGTCCACAGATGGGCGTCCCGTGTAGCTTGACACGAAATGGCCCAGAATGTGGAATCCAGACACACTTACACTGAGTGGCACAACTCGCACTACGGAACTATTCTCTATGTGTGCTTTAAACCGGTGACATTGCTAGGTAAAGTACCCATTTGCTGTGGCCAGCCCCGGGCGAGGCATCTCACCACTGGGTCTCCAAGAGGCCAGCTCATCTTATCACAACAATCCTGTGAGGCATGAACTCATCCTACCCTTTTACTGATAAGAACACTGAGGCTCCCAGTGGTTAAGTGACTTGCCTTCAGTTTCAGTCATGGGGAGAAAAAGCCAGGATTTGAATCCACTTCTGCTTGACTCTGCAAGCCAAGCTTTCCCCACCTACCAAATACCCAGCATGAGGGACTGCTTCCTACGCCCCTCCTGGATGTTAGGCTCTGCCTCATGCAGGGACCTTTCCCAAGACATGGGTGCTATCATTCTGCCCATTTTACAGAGGAGGGACCCAAGGTTCGGAGAGGCAGGATCACACAGCTAAGAAGTGGCAAAGAAAGAACTCAAACTCAGGGCTAACTCTGAGACCAACGCTCTTACAGAACGTTACCAGGTTAACCTTATGAGATCACTCCGATCTGACCATTTTTGGTCTATAAAATCTACAATGTCATCTGTACCAATGGAAAAAAAAAGGCATTTCCTAAACCACAGGTCTGTGGGGTTTCTGTTCTTTAGAAACTAGGAAGAGTTGTCTCAGGACAGCATCTGGATGGCATGTCTAGGAGAGGAGCCTCATGAAGTGGGCGTTAGCTGCTCTTGCCCACCTAGTACCTCTTCCTTCTTCTGGCAGCCATGTCCATCCCTTTTGGGAAAGCACCTCCCTGATCCCTGTCAACGTTTCACATTGAGCTGACCCCATTTTCCCTCCCTAGGGGTGGACACGTGCTTCAGGCTTGGCCAGTCAGCTAGTTCCATCCCCGCCCCAGGCCCAGGGACTGGCAAGTGAATGGTCAACAAGAGTCAGGCCTGAAATGTTTCTGGGACGCCAGGGAGGCACAGCTCTCTCTCCCTGGGGTGGCTCTGCTGGTGGGATGTGAGCAGAGGGCATCTTTGCCACTACTTGGGAAGACCTGTGAAGAAGGCCACGATGAAGAAAAGCAGAAGGGAGAAATGAAAAGGATTCCTAACATTGTTGAGCCCCTGGATCCAGCCATACCTAAAGTCAACCCTATCCTGGCACTTGAGAGTTACACCACACAGTAAGACTCATTTTTTGCTTATGCCAGTTTGGTTTGTGTTTTTGTTACTTCTGGTCGAAATAATGTTTACTGATTCACTCTTCTTTTTCACAGGACCCCTGATGACACAACAGACTGTTGAGTTGGGTAGCTAGATGATAGCAGGGTGGCCAAGGAACAGCTAGAAAAACACTGGTATCAAACGACACATGACCTAGCCTCCATCCCCTAGGTGACAGGACCGTGGTGTGGAGGGTCTCCAAGGCCATAGGCCCCCATCTGCTGCACGGGATGGTAGCAGGAGAGCCAATGCCCGCCAGGCAGCCAGCTACCAGCCACAGGGAGGGAGAGTGAGTTGGAGTTCAGTTGTGCATCCACTGGAAATCATGCGGGGCCCCCCCGCCCTGGGCCCCACTGACCTGCTGCCTGTTGTTGGGGGTGTAAGGGAGCAGGGTGGAGACATGGAACATGATCTCGTAGTCCTGGTATGTCGTGTAGAGGGAGTGGGTGCCCGTGGAGTCAGCTGCAACAGAAACACCAGTTAGCACCACGTTTCTCCAACCTCTGGGTTTGTGCCACGTCCCACAGGCCATCTGCATTCATTTTCAGCTTGATGTTTGCACTTAACTCCACTCTTTAAAATTAAATAAATTTAGGTAAAAAGGAAACCTGTTACACACCCAACACGTTGGTAAAAATTTCAAAGTCTGACTGTAGCAGGGGCAGGTGGGGATATAGAGCCACCGGATCCCCTTCTGTGGCTTGTTAGGCGTGTAAATTGGTACAACCACTTTGGAAAACTTCTTAGTAATAGCTAGTGATTAAGCCTGAAGATCGGCTTAACTGACGGCCCAGCACTTCGTCTCCTAGGATCATAACCTAGAGAAATCGCATACACGTGCCCTGCGGTATAGGTAACGAGTGCCTTCGAATGTCAGTCAGACAGATGAATAAACAAACTGGTATCCTCAAACTGTGGAAAAATACAAAGCCTTGAAATGAGCCGTAGTCACCACATGGGTGAATCCACATATATAATGCTGAATGAAAGATGCCAGACACAAAAGGAGCACATACTGTAGGATTCCATTCACATTATGTTCAAAACAAAGCCAAACAAGTTACATTCAGAGATGCATCTATAGGTAGCAAAACTATGAATGACAGTCATGAGAGTCAGGATACTAGTTGCCCCCAATGGGAGGGGGTTGTGACCAGGGAGCACATCTGATTATTGGCTCCAGGTTTCCGAGGGGGAACGGAAGCACAGGGAGGGAATGACTTGCCTGAGGTCACACTGCAAGGCACAGTGGAGTCTGGACTGGAACTCAGGCTGACTCCACAGTGTTTTCTTAACAGTACTCGGTGCTGCTCTTAAGGGTTTCACATTCCTCATAGGAAGCATCCACATCCCTAAACTTGTGTCCTGAGGGCCCTGCAAAGTGGGTCCTGCCTGCCTTCCTCATTCCATCCTCCACATTAATTCCCTGCACGACAGCCTTTAGACCTCACGGCTTTTGCATGTGCTGTTCCTTTCTCCTGGAATGCTTTTCCTGCTCCCTCTTTGCCTCTTATAGTCCATCTCACCCCTCTCAGGCCACAGGCCATGTTCTCCAGGGCCCCTTCCCCACTCGGACCTAAGATCAGGTTCCCCATGCATGTTCCTCTCATCTTGAATGGCTCCTTCCTGCCCAGGGAGAAAGGCTGGGAGGTTTTTGTTGAACAAAGGAGCAAACCCACGAACTATGCTGCCAGGATCTCCAGGGTGTCACGTTCACCCCAGGAGGCCCATTCGTTGGCCCTTTCAGGCATTCAGGGCCACCAAGCTTTAGTTAACCACAGGTGCTGGGGAGACAGTGGTAGAACAGCCCGAGAGTGGCCTTACATTGTGGGGAGAAGCTGGGACCGGTGAGGGCACTGAAGCAACCACTAGCCAGCGCTAGAGCCAGGTCCGGGGCCAGGTGACCTTTAGGGGGCTGCAAGCCCAGGGCATCCTTATCTGGTAGCTGGGGACACTGGCAGCAGCTGGCGCCTGCGTTAGGAGTCTCTGTAAGGTGCTGCGCTGGCGTCTGATCCTCAGAGCAAGTCAGGGAAGGGGGGCAAGAGGACGGCCGCCACGTTGGGCAGGACGCTGAGCCCCAGGAGCAGGCATCTGTCTGAGAAGGGGGATAACAAGTCTGTTCCTTTTTCTTAGGGCACCGGCCCTTCAGCGGTGAAGGAATCACCTGAAGGAAGGAGCAACAGAACCACAGTCCTAGCGCTCACGCTTGCCACTGGCTTCCTGGGCGCCGGGTGTGGAGTGGATGCGGCAGCTCGGGGAGGCCGGGCAGGCCCAGGGTCCCGCACGGGGTGAGGGCTGGGTCTGGTAGCTTCACCACTGTGCTCCTGAGGTAAGTGCCACCATCAGCCTCACTGGACAGATGAGGAAGCTGAGGCAGAAGGAGGCAAAGCCACCGGTCCAGGATCCCTAAACCAGCGATGGCACAATGATCTTATTCCTCCCACTGCCTCCTTCGATGGACGCAGGACAGACGCAGGCCCCAGCGAAGGCTCCAGTCATCGTGCCCAACTTGGTTTCCTCACCTGGGCCTCCGTCTTCCCCATGAGGAAGCCGAAGCCAGCAAGGTGAGGAGAAGAGCCGGTGATCAGGCCAGGGCCCCATCACAGGGCTTTCCGACTCCGCCAGAGCAACTAACCCGGCAAAGGCGCCCCTCTAAGGACGCTGGGCAGTCAGGCCTCTCCCCAGGGAGCTGTGATGTGAGTCCACAACATCGCTCTTCCATCCCCCCAAACTGCCATGAAATACTTCCATCCTATTCGTCCTATGTACACATACTATGTACATACGTGCATATGGATGCATGGAAACGCTGGAAGGAACATGTTGTCTCTTGCATCTGCCTTATAGGAAGCCGACCACCACCAATTCTCCATGATAACGTACATTTTCTATTATATCCACCCTCTCCCTGGAGGCGGCCACCACCCTGAACGTCGTCGTGTCCATCACTGCCTCGCTTGTCTTTAGAGTTCTACTGTGCAAGAGTAACCCCCTGAGACCATACACTGTTGAGTGTGCTTTAAAAATAACAGTTGTGTAAAAGGCATCACTCAGTACCCGCTCTTGTGAGGTCACTGTCCATGCTCACCGACAAGCATGCCGCCCTTGTCCAGGATGACGCCTGCGACTCCTGTCATTGCTGTCACTGTCACACAGCACTGTGCTGTACGAAACACAATTCTGCCCGTGCGCGCTGGGCCCCTTGGGTCATGAATCCTCATCTCCCAGCGCACGTGTGCGTGAGTTCTCAGAGGATGCATCTGGGAGCGTGACTGCTGACCCCTGGAGGTGCTGTATCTACAAACTTTACTAGAATATGCCCTACTGTTTTCCAGAGTGGTCACACTATCCACGTCCCCGTCAGTGGAGGCTGAGAGCTCCCACTGCCCTGCGTCCTTACCCAGGTACCACCGGGCCCTGTGACTTTGCCCCCGGGGTGGGCATGCGGTGGTGGCCCCCCGTGATCTAACCGCCCCCTCTCAATGTGAGGCCACCTCGTCACTTACTCTTGACATCCAGCTGGGCGGCATACTTGGTGAAGCCCTTCAGGCAGACCTTCTCCCCGATCAGGGAGAGGAACTCCTCGAAGGCGGGGCCGGCCTCCTCGTTGTTGTACATCTCCTCCTCGGAGCTCTGGCCAGCCTTGCAGTAGAGGATGCCCACTTTGTGCTTCCGGCACAGCTGCAGAGGCGAGAGCAGCTCTGTGAAGCGGGCCCCGCGAGCGGGGATGTCAGAAGGAGCGGAACAAAGGGGCTTTCTCAGGCATGGCATCCAGGGAGCTGCTGGGGTCCCACAGCCATTCAGCGCCGCAGCCAGAGAGGAAGGAGAAAGGCACGGGGGCATGTCCCCATTGTCCCTCTCCCTCCTTCCCATTCCAGAGAAGCACAACAAGGTGTCCGTGCAGCCAGCTCCTGTTCTCTCTGTAGAGGGCCGTGCCACTCTCCCAAGAGTAAGACACCGTGGCCTTGGCTGGCTGGCCACAGTAGGTGGCCTGGAACTGGCTAAGATTCTGCAAAAGGAAATTCTCATGGGCTCGGGGCTCAGTACAGTCAACACTGTTTTCAGGGGGTGGGCCTACAATCACCATGTTTGATCTGTGTCTCGCTCATTCCCCTGGTCACTGGTGACTGGACCGTGGACAGACAGCTGGCTTAAGCGTGGGCCAGTCAGAGGCTCTCCCGGGACTGAGAGTCAGCCAACTGGGGTCTGCAGGTAGCTGTCATTCTCATAGACACTCTAAGAACTGTGGGGGGACAGAGCAGAGGAAGCCAGTGTGCAGAGAGGGGGAGGGAACACACGAACACACACACGCACGCCCAGTGGCTGTCTCATCCTCAGATCATTTTTCTCCTGAGGCCCTGTCACATCCCTGCTCTTGGCACCCTTGGAATTTGATAATAGATCCCTCCTTTTACTTAAAGTAGCTTAGGTGGGTCTCTATTCTGAAAAAAGAAAAAAAAAAAAAAAAGACCAAGACAGAAAGAGGTACCAGGATGGGGTTGCAGTGGCCCCCCCTCTGGCCCCCAGCTCACCCCTTGCTCGTCGAGCTTCAGCAGCTGCTCGGTCACCTTGGGAGTGTTGAGAGCCAGCCGCAGGCAGTGGATGTTGAGCTCGGGGATGACGTACTCCAGGGCGTCCTTCAGGGGGAGGCCCCGCCCTGTCCCATGCTTCGTGGCGGTGGGGGTGGCGTCCTCCAGGATAGAGCCCCGCAGGGTGATGAGCTGTTTGAGGAAGGGAAGGTCAGGTCAGGAAGCTCTCAGGACCCAGGAAGGGAACAGCATCCTGTTCTCAGAGCAAAGTGTGCGATGGTCAGAAGCTTGGGGCCCAGGGCCAGCCCTGGGTTTGGACCAGGATTTGAACTTGCTGCTTCCTCCGTGTGATCTCGAGCAGCCACCTTCAAATCTCTGGGCCTCAGCTTCTCTTTCATGAAATGAGTATAGTGACGGCATCACAGTCCTGAAGGGTGCTGAGAGGACTAAGCTGGTTAAGATTTTGAGACAAAGGATGGAGCACACCTTTGTCCGTCAACAAATACCAACTGAGTGCCCCCGAAGTACAGCCCTGTTCTGGGTGCAGTGAACGAAACAAAGACCCCTGCCCACACCCAACTGGCATTTAAATGGGGAGCAGATTATGTCAGGTTAGTAAGAAGTATAATGAATAAAACAGGCTCCATAAGGAGAGTACCCAATGAGCACTCTGGCTTTGTTACAGTATGTGCACATGTTATCGTGATAACATGGTTCGTCTGAGGTGGGGCCCAGGGATGTATGCACACGTGCATGTATGCATTCAGATTTATATAGGTGGATACTTAATGCACGTGTGCACGCACACACACAGTCTTTTCAATCACTCAGGTGATTCTGATGCGTAGCCAGGCTTGAAAACCTTGAGTCAAGCCAATCACGGCCATCTCATTGCCCTTTCCCAGATGGTGCTTTCCAAGTTTTTCCTATAGCTGGCCACATGACTAGCTCCAGGTAATGACACGTGAGGGGAATTCAGCTTGGGAAGGACTTCTGGGCACATGTGCTTCCCTTAGTTAGAGGAAAGCCTTTCCACCTGCCTATTTCTTCTTGTTGAGGACATTGGTGTGAGGATAAGAGGTTTGGGGCTGTGGCAGCCATCTCGTGATCACGAGGAAAGAGACAAGAAAACCATGGAGAAGTTAATCTCTGCAGTTGCCTACCTCCAGAACTCTCATTAGAGAATTAAAACAACCCTCTATTTGTTTTAGCTATGGTTAGTCAGATTTTTCAGATTTACAGACAAAGCAGTTTCTAACTGATACACCTTTATAACAAAGTCACATTTGTGAAGGTGCAACTGACTATGTTATATTCCAGGTACAAGAGTAATTATCTAACTAAATGTATAGGTTTGTTCAGGGGAGGTTTTGTCATCTCCATTTTACAGATAAGAAAACTGCAGCTCTGGGACACCTGGGTGGCTCAGTCGGTTGAGTGCCTGACTACTGATTTTAGCTCAGATCATGATCTCTGGGTCATGGGATCAAGCCCCGAACTGGGTTCCACACTCCGCAGGGAGTCTGCTGGAAATTCTCTCCCTCTGCCCCACCTCTGTGCACGCATGTACACACACGCTTTCTTTCAAGAGATAAATAAATAAAACCTTAAAAAAAAAAAAGAAAACTGAAGCAATGAGAGGTTAGGTGTCTTCTCTAAGGCCACCATAATTAAGTGACAGAACCAGGATTCCAATGCAGCCCTGACTTTTCCAAAACTCATGATTTTTTTCTTTGAAGGTTTTTAATTTTTTTTTTTTACTGTGAAGCATTATCCACATACAGAAAAGTACACAACATATGTAAGCATAGCTAAAGGAATTATCACCCAGCAAACACCTAGGTAATCACCACCAAATCAAAAAATAAATATTTTCAGCCCCCTGAAACCTCTTCCCTCCTCCCCAAAGCCAACTCTACCCCAACTTCTAACTCCATAATTTATTTCTGCCTGTTTTTGAGCTTCATGCAGTTTGTATTCTTTTATATCTGGATTTTTTCTCTCAAGGCCATGGATATGAGATTCGACCACGTTGCTGTGAGAAGCTGATGTTTTGCCACGATGGATCCAATCCATTCTACTGTGGAGCACAGAAACTGCTTCCAGTGGTGGACAACTACGAGCGCTGCTGTTAGGAACACTCACAGAAGCACCTCTTGGTGCACACGAACACATTTTCTTTTGCGTTTATACCTAGGAGAGCAACTGCTGAGTCACCGGGCATGTTAATCTTTAATTTTACTGAAGTTTTCCAAGTGGTTGTACCAATTTACACCCCGCTAGCCCTGATACCTCCCGCTGCTTCATGTCCCCGTTACACCAGCTCTGGCTTCTATTCACAATGTGAGCTGGCCATCAGGTGATGCCATGGGCAGGGCCAGGCCCTGCAGCTCCAGTCCCCCAAAACAGCACAACGGGGGGTCTGCAGCAATACCAGGAAAAACATCCTCCTTGAGGGGACTGCTACAAGCACCCAGAACACACTTGAGACTATGGTTTAAAGACTAAGGAGGATCAGTGTTAACTGGAAAACATGCTGGCCCTAAGTCAACATGTTGACACAGAGGTGGCAAAAACAATGTGTCATGACATTGCCTCTAAGCATACAGCCCACCCTTTCCAAACAGGACCTGGGCAAGAGGCGTACACAGAAGGAACGGAATGATCTCGTGTTTGGGAGTTCCCAGTTCTGGCCCCAGTAATTAATAGACAAGTCTCTCTTATCATGATCTTGAAAAAAGATCATGAAAAGCAATGATGACGGTGCTTTGCCCTGCTGGTCTGGGTGGCCCTGCTGGTCTGGGCCGCCCTGGGACTGTAGATTTTAATGAATGCACCAACAGGATCAGTGTTTTTATATCCTGCTGACGCTGGCCCGCAGCGCCCTCTGCTGGGCCCAAGGGGAAGCGTGGTCCTGCACCTCATTCTTTCTCCCGCACTAGAGACAGGTGGCCTCCCGTTATATTCTGGCTCTGAAGACTGGACCAAAAGCCACGACCTGAAAAGCTCCCAACTTCTCCTTTTCTGCTGGGGATAATAAGTAGGGCACTGGCAGGATGCAAGGAGGGGCCAGCCATCTCTAACCTCCACCTGGTCCTGTCCACCATCATCACCTACCTGGCCTGTGATAACAGCCCTCCTCCTGGTCCCCCTGCTGCCCCCCCGCCACCACCCGATCCATTCTTCCCGCAGCAGCTTGAGTCAGACCACGCCTCTCCTCTGCGCAGAATGGGCTAGTGGCTTCCCATCTCTCTCCAAATAAAATCTATATACCCTGCTCAGCCTGCAAGGTCCTGTGTGATCTCACCCTCAATGACACCTGTCATCATTTCACAGAGGATAACCAGTCAAGTGAGCCGCAAGAAGGTCTCAAGGCCATGTAAGCCAGGAGATTTCGATTTGCACAAGTTGTTCAATGTTGGCTTCTGACTCAGATGCATCCCCTTCTCTGCTGAGCGGTGGGTGCACCTGTCAGGAATGTTTGCTGGGAGGTTACTGAGGAGTCTGTCTGCCTGGGTTCAAATCCTGACTCTACCCCTTCCCTGGCTGTGTGACCCTGGGCAAGTTGCTTAATTTCTCTGTGCCTGTTTCCTCATCTATAAAATGGGGATAAAGCACCTACCTCCAAGAGTTGTAAAGATTCAATAAGATAGTCCATGTGCAGCACTCCGCATTGTGTCTGGCATACAGGGAGCGCTCAATACGTGTGTTAGCCATTATTATGTATACGCACATGTCAAATGTGTTTGTACAAAGCCATATGCATAGTTTTAACCTTTAACAGGAAAATACAGTTGGCTTTTCTCCCCATTTAACAATATGCTTTGGAGATTATTTCCAGAAACACACACAATCAGAGGTACCCACTGAACACAAATGAGGTCCTAGTCAATACGCTGTTGCTCCTTGCTTTTTTCACTTAATAGAGGAGACTCTCCCTTTTCTACTTTGTGTCCTTATGTACTTAAATTCTTTTTTAAAAAAGATTTTACTTATTTACTTGGCAGAGAGAGAGCAAGCACAAGCAGGGGGAGCAGCAGAGGGAGAGGGAGAGGCAGACTCACCGCTGAGCAGGGAGCCTGATGTGGGACTCAATCCCAGGACCCTGGGATCATGACCTGAGCTGAAGGCAGATGCTTAACTGACTGAGCCACCCAGGCGCCCCTTCAGGGGGAGGCCCTGCCCTGTCCCATGCTTTGTGGACATTCATCAAATTCTTAATGAGTGACTGTTACTTTTTAAATTAAAAAGAAAAGACAAGTCCAAACCTCTAACCCTAACGAAACCAAAGCCTATCAAAAACTCATGCTTTCTGGGCTAAGGGGAACCTGCTGGGTCAGGAGGCTAGACCATCCCTGGCTGGCTGGGGTTCCCTGTGTCCTGAGAGAGAGAGGCCAGCAATGGGCTCGGGACAGGGCAGCCTTGGCCCAGGGTTCATCCTGTCTGGGCTGGGGTGGGGGCAGGGGCTGACGGTCAGGCGTGTGGTGCCAAGGCCCAGCTCCAAGTCTGTTCCTGTCCTGGCGGGAAGCTCAGTGCTTCCCATCTGCTGGGAGATGGGGGCCCACTTGACTGTCTGCTTGGCGGCCGGGGGTGGCCATCTGGGGCGGGCCGGCCTGCTGGCTTGGAAAACAGTCTGAGCCCTTCACTCTGGACCCCACACCTTGGTTTACGGGAGCCTGAGGTCTGTGCATGTGGAAGGAGGACAGCACTCTGCCTGTAAGCTCAACCCTCGCTCCCCAGCATGGCCCTCGGACCTCGTGGGGGACAGTGACAGCCAGGGCACTCACTGCCCTGCAGCCTTGTACGCCGGTCCAAGAGAACCTTCTGCCGTTCCTGGAGACGGGGAGCAAACAGCACAAAGCCTATTTACAGATGAAGAAACTGAGGAGCCCAGAGGCAAAGCCATCTGTCCAAGGTCACATGGCCAGTGAGTGGCAGAGCTGGATCGAACCCAGGGCTGTCTACTCCCAGAGCCAGAATTCAAATTCAACCCAACAGGCAGGGTGCCGAGTGGTTAAGAGCATGGGCTTGGGCCCTGGGCAGCCTGGGTCCACAAGCCGGCTCTGCCACTGGGGACCCTGACAAATGATTCTCTCTCTGGGCCTCAACCTCCCATCCTCATCTGCACAATGGGAACAATGGGAAGCACATCATGAGACTGATGCAACACTTAGGACAGTGTCCAGCAAGAACACGTGCTGAGAGTGTTAGCTATTATTGCTGCTGACTGTGGGACCGTCCTCCCTGCCGCTGCCACAGGAAGGGCTCGAGGAAGAGGCAAGGCAAACCTTGCTGGCTGCTGCCCTCCTTCAACCCCAGATGAGGAGGTCCTCGGGCCCAAGTGCCCAGCAGGGCAGCTCCACAAGGAGTAGGGCTCAAGGCTGAGTCGGTGGGTGGCCTGCATGCATGTAGGGAAAGAAAAAGGCCCTGCCTCGAATGTGACGAGGGGACAGGAGATGGAGACACCCTGCCAACTAACTTCACTCGGCTCTCCTGAGTGCTGGCACTGCCTGTATGTGTAACCTCGCAGGGTCCACACCACAGTCCTGTGAGACTGGGATTCGCAAGGGGGAAACGGAGGCTCTGAGAGGAGAAGCCAGGTACCCATGTTCACAGCTGGTGAGTGGCCAAAATAGGAATCCATACCAGGTCTCCAATGTGCCAGACATGGTCCTGCCTCTGGACCTTTGCACTGGCTGTTCCCTTTGCCCAGAATGCTCTTGTTCCAGATGTCCACATGGCTCCTTCTCTCATCTCCTTCAGGTCATTACTCAAAAGTTATCCTCCCAGTGAGACCTCCCTTGACCATTCTGCCTAAAAATCAAACCACCCCTCACACTTCCTAGCTCTTCCTTTACTTTCTACCTTGTCACCACCTGCCACATTGTATAATTTACTGAAGTATGTGTGTACTGTCTACCTCCCCCACAAGACTGCGGTCCCACAAACATCTCTGCTGCCTTATTCACCATGTGTCCTCAGTGCCCAGCACAGGGCTGGCAGACAGTGGTCCCGAGAGAACCTCTGCGGAGTGGATGAATCCCAGACCTGTGGCCCTAAGCCTCACGAGCCTCGTGCCCACCCTGGGGAGGACTGGAGGCTAGTTTTGTGGGTGTTGGGGCTCGGAAGTGGACGGAAGCAGGTGCAAGGCGGCACAGCCCTAAGCTGGTTCAAACTTCTTGAATAGGAAACACAGCAAAAATATTATATCTCAACCCAGCATCCCTTCACCCAAGTCTCAGGAGCCCTGGTATGCGCAATGCAGGCTGGTTTTTAAAAAATTCATTCTACATATTCCACTTTTATTAATAAAAAACACCACCACCAAAGCGCTGGCACTGAGGTGAGTTTGTAACTCAGCAATGGGTCTGCCGGGCAGTCTGAGCCAAGTCAGTGGAATCCCAGAGGCAGCTGAGCTGGGGCTAGAGAACAGGCGGACTCTTTGCCCTGCCGCCTACCGGAGGCTGCTTTGGGCAAGTCCCTTAACCTCTCTGAGCCTATTTCGTCTTCCGGAAATGAGGCTAACGGTGCCTTCATGGAACTGTCATGACATTTAAGTGCATGAATATACATAAAGGGTAAAGCTAATACGTGACACAATGTTAAGGAGATCGGCAACATAACAGTAATTGTAATATTATTTGTGTTTGATTGTTGTCATTTCACCCAGCAGTTCCCTGGATGTCATGACACAATCTGATGCAATGTGAGCTGTCACCTCACATTCTGCCTGATGCTCATCTGGCCATAAAGGTGAGGAGAGGGGGAGGAGGCTGGGAGATAGAGGGGCTGGTGACCACCTGTGGTCTGGGGCATGAGGTTTGGGGGCTGCCTCCTCTAAGCTGCCACAAAGCCTCTGTGTCATCCCATTCCTCCTCAGTGAGAGGGTCTTACTGAGGGGATGGGGCCCTCGGTACAGCATCTGTCAGTCTGGATGACGTCCAGGCTCGGCTGGCCCCACACCCAAAGCCCCTGGCGGCGGCAGCCTGCTGGGTCCCCATGTCTGGGCAAAGGCCAAGAACAAGGGGGATGGGGCAATGCAGGGCTGCGGGAGACCCATTTTCGGGGCCTGTCCAGCTGACTTCCACCCCCTTTTTGGAAAGGTTGTCCTCACTTGGGTCTTTTGGAAGTCTCTAGTGTTTTTGCAGGCCTAGCTCCCCTCTTTTGGCAGAAGAACTCCCCGGCTGCCTTCTCCAGGTGGCTCTGATGGAACTGTCATCACAGTGTCCTGCCCTGCCCCCAGACCCAGCGGAGCACATATGATCCAAGCAGAGCCAATCACAGTCCTCCCCACCGATCTGGCAGCAAGTGTCTCTTCCCTGTGGAGGAGAACGTATAAAGATGCAGAAGAGCTGAGCCGCCAGTCTCATTTTCCCATGACATGGAGAGAGCTTGCTGGTGGCAGAAGAGAAGAAAATGACATTCACAATGCAGAAAAGAAACAGAGCTTAGAGGAGCAGAGCGGTTAAGGGGCAGAATTCTGGTGACAACATTTGAGTGCCTGGATCCAGCTATGCCTGAAGCCAGTCCTACTCTGGATTTGCAGTTATATGAACCAAAGAATTCTATTTCTGGCTTAAACCAGTTAGAAACAGATTTCTGTCAATTACAATTCAGAGTCCTAATTGAGTAGGGTGCCCCCAGCAGGCCTCATTCCCTAGCCACAGCTGATATTTAATCTAGGTGAAGACCTGTGACCAAACCAGGACAACGGGTTTCTCTACTCAGACTGGAAATCACTGGGAGTGTTTTGAGCTGAACGGTGTCGACAGCAGTGCCTGCTATGGCTGAGATTCCCCAATTCCTGTCTTGCCCGAGGCTTGCTGCCTTAATTCTTTCCATTCTGAGGATATCTCATGATCCTGAAAGAATCCCTTATAGCTCTCCCTTTGTTTCTTATGCTAACCAGAGTGAATCTCTTGCACAGGTAACAATCTTGGGCTCTCCAAGATTCCAATCCTGGCCTGGCTCCTTATTCACTGATCCCATACAAGTCACTGAATTTCTCTGAGTCTTAGTTTTCTCTTCTGTAAAATGGAGGGACTACCAGAACTGCCCTCAGGAGGTTACTGGGAGGCTTAAGTGAGATGTAGCTGGGGAAGCACTTGCCCGCAAAACCCGGTGCAGACTAACAACAGTGACAAGACCTACCTCGCGGGTCCGGAAGATGATTCTGTACTGGTACTGAGGCCCGTGGTCCTTGTGGTCCTCCAACTTCTCCCGCTTGATGCTCACCGCCACTGGCCCCAACTTCTCGTCCACACCAAAGTAATTGGCATGTTCTGAGAGAGAAGAGAGGAGGAGTTCAGAGTAAGCTCTCTGGGAAGGAGGGGTGATGTGCCATGCCTGGGGCAGGTTCTTAGGTGACCCGTGGGATCCTGCTCACACCAACCTGCCTGGTCACGGCCACGCTTGATAGACGGACCTCAAGACCTGACTGTGCCACGTCTGCCAAGTCACAGAACTCTTCCGAGCCTCAGTTCCCTCATCTGAGCAATGGGGGGCTCTGATGCTACCCACTGATGTAACTCATTGAGTGGATGTGAGGGTGAAATGAAGCTATAAATATTAAATGCTTAGCACCGTGTCTGGCATGTAAAAACCCAGCCTTGTTATGATTATCCCAGATTTGCAAATGTTCGTTGTTGGCTTAGCTACCGATTAGCCCCGTGAAGTGGTTAAGATTCTATTCTGGAGAGCCGCTCGCTGGGCTCAAATCCGGGGTCTGCCACTAGGTTAGACGAATGGCCCAGCTCAAAGTGCTCCACAGCGTTCTTGTGAGCAAAACGGGATCAGTAAGGATGGACCCACCTCCCGGCATGGTTGTCAAGATTAAATAGGTTATTAAGCGTGAAGCACTTAGCACAGGGCTGGGGACACAGTAAGCACGAAAGAAATGCTATTATCATCCCAGGGCATGATGTTTGTCAGAGAAAAGGGACCATGATTCAAGCCCCTAAGCATCACCTTTATCCAGCCATGTTTCTATAACACCTAGGACACTTAAACTACTCTTTCCTTACAGTGATAGAACCTTTGAATCACAGAGCAAGTCTCTTCTTCTCTTCCCTAAATAACAGCTGTCTCCCCCTTTCTCTAAACATGCTGCTATTTTATAATCCCTCCAGGCAAACAGTTTTTCCCCGATGTATAACCCAAGTATTTCCTGCTTGTGGCAGATATCCACCAGCAGTCTGCCTTAACTCAAGTCCACGAGGTCAACATCTAACCATCGCCAGGAATTCCTTCCCATCCCAATGCTCTGAATGTTTAACTGATGGTTCCTGTTCTCACGAAGTGCTCTTAGTGAATCAAAGGCTTACCTAAGGCCCAAATAATGTGTGTTAATTAATGGCACCCAGTTAAACCATCTCTGCAGCTGGTCAGAGAACAGCAGGATTATCTGCTCCACACATAGCGGTTCATTCCTGAAACAGCTGTACGGGTTTGTTTTATTTTCCACCAATGCATACCCAGCACCTTGCAGCCCTGGCATACCACAGGCACTCAATAAACAATGACCAATGAGTAATTTATTTATAAGCTTCTAGGGCTCCAAAGAAGTCCACTTTTGAAAGGAAACGCCTTTTTTTTTTTTGAAGCTCCATGACAAGTACTTACTACCGCACGATGAAGAACTGTTTTAATGTACAATCTTATATGATCCTCAGCACAGTCTTTCATGTAGGTATTTTCATGTGTGAATTGAAAAGAACATGTTCTCTGTTGCTTAGGTACAAAATTAATAATTAATTATATATCTATAACAAAACATATATAATTAATAACCCAATCAAAACCTGATCTACATTTATATATAATATATATATAATATAGTATAATATGATATAATAATAATATATATATAAATGTGATTATTTGGGTTATTCAAATCCTCTTCAGCCTTATTTTTTTGACTACTAAATCTGTCACTTTCAGAGAGACCCTGTCAGCGTCTCCCACTGATTGTGGATTTGTTTACTTCTCCCTGTAACCTTGTCAGTTTTTAATTTATTTATCCCCTAACTCAGGGTGCCAGGTGCACAAAGGTTCATAACTATTCGAGTTTCTTTTCTCCAGGTTAGCAACTGCCTGGAACTTTCCGCCCCATCCTCCTATTTTCAATTTCTGTGTCTTTCTGTTTTGGGGCATATGATGCTTCTACAATTGTCCCAACATTCCTAACATGAGGATACAGAGCCCAGTGAGTGAAACGTGTCACCCAGCTAATAAGCTATGACACAGACACCCCAAACCCAGGGCTGTCTGACTCGAAACACTGGAGCTCCAGACAGTGCGCACACTCTGAGTCCCACGGAATGACTTAGTTCATGTTTTGTTAGGTTTGACTAGGAAACTGGTTTAAAAAGATTTTTTTAACTAGCTGCTGTGGAGTACTAGCTGCCTACCCATTCTATTCTTCCCTTTCTCCTTTTCAAGAAAAACCCTCTACTCTTAGGGGAGGAAAAGAGAGGAGATTTGTCTAGCTAAAAACCTGTATTTCCCAGCCTGCCTTGTAGACAGAAGTGGTCAATAAGCAGCTGTGGTTGGATGGGGCTTATGAGAAAGCTCTTTAAAGGGGGCTGACTTGACAGGAGATCTGTCTTTTTGCCCTTACCCTTTCCTCTTTTTCTTTGCCTGGAAACATGGATGCAACAGCTGGAGCTGCAACAGCCATCTTGGACCAGGAGACTACTCTGGGGGCTGGAGGCCACGCGCTAAGGTTGGCACTCCTCTGATGCTGAGGAGAAACCATACCAGCCCTGGGCTGCTGACCTCCAGACTTCTTTATATCAGAGAAATAAACATCTATGTAGTTAAAGTCTGTCACTGATAGTTATAAGCAATTCCAAATCAATACAGCTGTCAGCATTTAAAATTAGGAGCATCCATTTAAAAAAAAGAGGAACAAAATTTAATTTCAGGAGAATCTGCAAAAATCGGAAAGGCTGGCAACACTGGGCTTGCCTGCATTTCCTGCATGCCTACAGTGAGATGGAGCTGAGCAGGAGCTGCCCTTTGCTCAGTCCCTGCCTGGCCCCTAATGTAGCTGCCGGGCTTTGTGGTCTCTGCACTAGGCTATGCTGCCTCCTGCAATTGTCCCACTGGCACCGACAAACCTAGAGATGTAGGAAGCCCATCTCTCCCTGGTGTTAACACCTTTGCAACATCAACAGCTCCACCTTCAAAGGGGATCCAGAACCTGCCAGCTTTTCCCCCATGCATGGGCTCCCAACCTAGACTTGTCCATCATCATCTCCTGCCTGAATAGTGCAGCAGCCTCCCCCCTGGTTTCCCTGCTTCCCAATCCCCCCACGTCTGTCCCCCAGAGGGAGGTTGTGAACATCTGAGTCAGATGAGGGCCCTCGACTGCTCAGAACTCTCTCGTGGCTCCATCTCACTCAGGGTACAGGTGAGAGTCCTCACCATGGCCCACAAAGTCCCACACAATTTGTCCCTGTCACCTCTCTGCCAGCTCCTTCCACTCTCCCTCAGTCACTCTGTCCCAGCAACACTGGCCTCCTTCCTCCTCCTTTAGTGTTTCAAAACTATTGTCTTGATCTTCCCTGCGCCGGAACACTGTTCCCAATCTCCACACAGCTCCCTCCTTCAGCCCAGTACTCAAATGACACCTACGTAGGAGGCCCTCCCAGGCCATTCCCTATTGAAAATGCAGCCTCTGACCTGGACGCTATTTCCCTCTCCCTGCTTTACTTTTCTCCACAGCACTTGCCACCCTAGGACACCTTATATATTTTACACACTAATTTAGTTTTACTGTCTTACCCCTGCTTAAGTGCTAGGAAGACAAGATCTTAGTTTTAAGCTGCTCAGTACCATATCCCCAGGCTCTAGAAAGTGCCTGGCACATAGCTGAATGGAGCACAGTGTTACTAAATAAATGCCTATCGTCTCCTGTGGCTCTAGGCTTTGGCGAGTTTGGCCCTAGCTAAGTGCCGGATGGGGCCCCGCTCACTGCATCCTCAACCCCCTCCAGGTGCTGCATCCTCGGGGCCTGGGAGGCAGGGACCCGGCACACAGGGAAGGCACACGCAGCGGGAGCCCCGGGGACAAGCTGCGGCCCGTCACCTCTGCCTACGAAGTGGTCCTGGTAGTAGCGGGCGCCCAGGTCCACGTGCTCGATGCTGTACTGCCGCGGGCGGCTCTGCGTCCTCTGCTGCTCCTTGGGCACCTCCAGCACCGAGATGCTGGCGTTGGTGCGGTGGGCGCTGAGCGCGGGCTCGGCTGACCGGCCCTCGCCGCCGCCGCCCGGGGAGCCCACGGCCGCCCGCGAGAAGCTCACGTTGCGCTCGCACTCGCCGCCGATCTCGTTGCGGAAGTGCGGGCAGCTGAGCAGCAGGTCGTTGCTGTTGTCGTCGCCCAGGTCCTGCTCCAGGTTCTCCTTGCAGTTCAGGTCCTCCGTGCTGGGGAAGGCGGCGTCCAGGCCGCCCAGGCCGTGCGCCCGCGACGCCGAGAGGGCCGCCGTGGCGGAGGCGGCCGAGGCGCCCGTGGTGGTGTTGCGCCGCTGCGCCGGGGCCACCCTGTTGGCGGCCGCCTCGTTGAGGTCGAACAGCATGCTCTGCACGTCGAAGTGGGCGAAGCTCTTCTGGCAGACCCACGGGCGGCCGGCCTCCGGGGGGCTCCGGCCCTCCTCGGCCTCCCCCAGCGCGCGGCCCATCTCGCCGTCCGCCTTCCCGCTCCTCAGCTTCCGGAAGATGGACGAGTCCGTGGCGTCCCCGCCACCCAGGCCGCGCGCCGGCTTCTTGCGGGCTTTCTCCTTCTCCTTGGCGGGCTGGGGCCCCAGGAGGCTGTCCTTGGCGGGCTGGCCGTTGCGGGGGTCCCCCTTGGCTCCGCCGCCGCCCCCCGGGACGTGGGGGCTGGCGTCGGTCTGGAGCAGCTCGCTGAGGTGCTGGGGGCCCGTGGCCTCCGGCTGTTCGCTGCGAAACTCGTTGAGAATGTCAAAGAAGCTCTGCTCGGGCACGCCCTGCACATCGATGGAGGACGTGCTCCCGTACTCCCGGAACAGGGGCAGGACCCCCGAGTGCCGGGGCCCCCGAGGCTCCCCTGTGTCCTCCACGTCACACTCGCTGAGGGTGATCTCGCTGCTGCTGCGGTGCCGCAGAGGGAGGAAGGCCCTGCCAGGGGACCGGGGCCACCCGTCCTGGAATTCCACATCTTTAGACCTTCTCCTGGAGAGTCGGTGGAAGGCTTTGGGCCCTGAGGAAGCCGGGGTGCTAACAGCGGTCTGTCCGTTCTGTATGCTCCTCATGGAATGGGCCACCTTTGTGGCCTTCGTGCCATCTGTGTCCTGGGAGGGGCTTGGGTTGTTCTGCTCTCTCAGGGCCTCCCGCTTGGGCGGCCAGTCGGCCACTCTTGCACGCACACCCATCTTGGGCACTGCGGGGGTGGTGGGACTGGGGCGGGTGGTGGCGCTGACTGGGCTCTCACCAATGGGCTGGGGCATGCTGCCGTTCTGGACCCAGAATCCCATGGGAGCATAGTCCCCTGTGTGCGGCCCTGGGAGGACATCGGCCCCCCTGGCCCCACAACTGGCTGCCAGGTCCACACCATCATTGGGAATGGGCCGATAGGTGGTCATAGTCCACGGGCACTGGAGTGCTTCTGGCCACTGTGAGCTGTGGAGTGACTTTATGGGGTCCCCTGGCCCTCAGCCATTGTTCAGGGCCGCCAGTCCCAGGATGAAGGATGCTGGCCCCTGAAGCCTGATGGGAAGGTTGTGAGCCTGTGGAGTCCAGTTCTCCACCATCGCTGTGGACAACTGAGCCAGGACAACCTCAGGAGGCAGGTGCTGTCCTGGGGTCTCCAGTCTGGCTCAGCAGGACAGAGCAGGCAGCAGACGTGGGTGAGGGCTGGCAGGCTGTAGGGCTGTCTTCCCCGCCATGCTGAAAAAGGAGAGAAGGCAAAGGTGAGATACGATGTTACTGTTCCCAGAGAAAGACTTTTTCTGTGTGTGGCAGCTTTATACTCATTTAAAGAACTTGCTTATTATGGAAATTTTCAAACATACTCCAAGTAGAGAAGAGCATGATGAGCGCCCCAGCAGCTTCAACAACCGGTAACTATTCCCCATTCCTGTTTCATCTACTCCCCCACTCCTACACTTTTGACAGAATATTTTAGAATATATCCCAGGTATCAGCTCATTTCACCTGTAAAAACTTAAGCTTATATATCCAGCAGTTAAGGTCTTTAAAAATTAACCACGATACCTTTTATCACACCCATATAGATCAACAAGTGTTTTTTTCCTTAACAAGAATTCTTTAATATTATGTAATACCCCATATCTGCATTACATTTCCCCCATTGTCTCAAAGGTGTCTTTTAGAGTTGGTCTGTTCAAATCAGGATCCAAACAAGATCCCTACTCTACTTTGGCAGATACATTTCATAAGTCTCTTCTATAATGTCTCCCTTACGCCCATCACCTTCATTGTGATGCTGCTCACTTGTGGAAGGAATGAGGTCACTCATCCCATGGCGTTTTCCACTTTCAGGATCTGGCTGCCTTTTCCCTTGTGGTGTCATTAAACACGTTCCTCTGCCCCCTGAGTCCTGTAGGTAGAGGCTGGACTGCTGTCTATCTGTCCTGCAGTCTGCCTGGCCAGCCACCCCGTCAGAAAGGAAGTAAAAATGACAGATGAGTCACCATGAATACTGGTAGATTTGGGGGAGGGGATGATTCTAGAATTCTATGTGATTAATAGATACCATGAGCCAGTAAGTCAGCTCCTGTCACTTCCTTGCTGAGATCTCCCCAGTGGCTCCTTACTGCATTAGAATAAAACCCAAATTCTTCTGCTGGCCCACAAGCCCCACAAGCTCTGGCCCCTGCCAGTCTCCCTGATGCCTCTCTTCATCCCATCACACTGGCCCTTTTTTTCTGTTCTGCTGACATACCAAACCCCACTAGGATATCGGGATATGCTTCCTTTGGTTCTTCACTAGGCTGGCTCCCTTGCATGATGTCAATTCTTCAGTGAAGCCTTCCCTATAAAGAGAAGCCCACCAAGGACTAATGGTGCTTCCCGATGAAGGGGAAGGCAGTGGGTGCATGTGTGTGTGTGTGTGTGCGCGCGCGTGTGTGTGTGCATGCGCGTGCGCGTAGGGAACATTTCCTAACTCATGTCCATAGGTACGGAACAAGCTGGCAGAGAGAGAACCAGGGGGCAACATGAAGCAGATTCATGGAAGCAAAACAGTGAGGCAAGCCTATAACATCTGAGAAAGTAAGAATCAGAAGTCAGGGAAAGGGAGGAGTGGGGAGCAAGAGTACACACCTCTTCCTAGTTCTCAAGGGAGCACCCTCGAAGCTGTAGCAGAGAGGCACACAGGGGAGGAAGCAGAGAAGGGGGAGGGAAGTAGAAAGCTCCCAGGGCTGGGTTGGTTAAGGGAGACAGAAGCAAGGCCAGGTGAGGCTGGGTGAGCAAGACAGCAGAGGCATTTCTTTCTTTTTCTTTCTTTCTTTTTTTAAAAGATTTTATTTACTTATTTGAGAGAAAGCACGAGCAGGGGTCAGGGGCAGAGGGAGAAGCACACGCCCTGCTGAGCAGAGAGCCTGATGTGGGGCTCGATCCCAGAACCCTTAATCGACTGAGCCACCCAGGCGTCCCAGCAGAGGCATTTCTACAGAGGCAGGTGGGCCTCAGCTCCGGAGACCAAGCTTTGTGGGAATGTGAATGCCAGATCATTAGATTTTTAAATAGAAATCAGAAATCTTGAATTGTATGCAACTTTTCCCAGTTTGAAAAACAAAAGTAACAGCAGCAATGACAACCAACTACCATGCAGAGAAGAGAGCTACAAGGATTTTCAAGAAACTGCTAACAGTTGTTGCCTCTGGGAAGGGGAACTACGTCTCTTTCCCCCACATCCAGCCCTCTCTCTTGCTGCACTCTGTTCCTTAGTACTTCTGAATATACTCATTTATTTATTCCTGATCCCCCACCCCATGAGGAGGTGAGATACTGCTGTGTCTTGAAAGTAGGGGAGGAAGGAGCCTTTCTTTTCATCGTACACCACTGGCGACCTTCGGAATTACCTGCGTGTACTTCTAGTCAATAAATAAATACTCAAGAACGTTACCAACAAAAACCAAGTAAGGGTCAACAAAATAAGAATGTGGGCCAAATTTGGGCAGGGGATGCTGGTCTGTGATCTCAGGTGACTGGCCCAACCAGCAGCTTCGCCAGAGAAGAGTGCCCAAGGCCTGCCCTACACTCTGCTGGGCCCTGGGTCCAAGGCCAAACTGGGGTGTGCAGCTTGGCCAGGGGCACCCTTGGGAGTGCCAGCCTGGGAGAGCATGGAGGGTTAGCTCTCTGAGGCCCCACTGGGGCTGGATGGGAAAACCAGTGGCCCAGATGTGACCCTGGCTTGCTTATGCAAGCACCTCCCGACAGATGGGCTTTGCTGATGGCATTTTGTTTCCAGCTCAGTCAGAAACCCCCCATCTGTTTTGCTCTCTTCTGTGAAAACACACAGATGTTCCTGAGGCCCTGGTGTCTTTCCACAGATCCCTTCCCGGAGCAGGTGTAGCCAAATCTCCCCGTGATGCTCAGAGGCTGAGTGATACCCACAGCCTGTGGGATTCGGGGACTGCTGCACACTGGTCCCTTTCCAGCTGCCTGCTGTCCAGCTCCCTGCTCCGAAGAGCACCCCCATCTTCCCGATGGGGAAGCCCCCATTCTGAGGGCCAGCCTGCCTGGGTTCAGATCCTAGTACGCCACAGGCTGTACTAAAACTGTGACTCAGTTTCAATCTGTAAAATGGGGAGAATACTGCTTATCTCCTGGCCACGCCTATCATTTAGGTTCCTTCCTTCATGTATCTTCTCCCTCCCCCCAATTACAGAAGCATGGCGGCTGAGTGTTCGCTGCTTGATCTCTCTGCACAAGTGTCTTCTCTTCAGTGTTCCTTGGCTCCTGCCTGTTCTCTACGCCTGTTCCTCTGGCCTCCTGGTGATCTGTCAGGCTCTGATAAATTCTGCTTCTGCCCAAGACCGTCAAGCGTGGCTTCTGCTGCTGGCACCGGAGGACCCCGACGAATGCACAGTGCCGCGTACAAGGAAGGCAGCTGGGGATGGTGGACGGGGAAATGTGGGGGCCGGCAGCACGAGAAGCGAGTGGCAGTGGGAGAGTCAGGTGGGAGGCATGTGGCTGTAAGTAAGAGAATCCCATCTACTGGAGGCTTGGGCAATGAAGACATCTCATTACCCTGTGTCACGAGGAGGCCAGATACGGTGACTCCACTCTTGATCCACTGGAATGATGTCAGGCACTTTCTCTCTCCCAACCCCATCATCTTCTGCTTCCCTCAGTGTGCTGCCGGCCTACATCTTTGGATTTTGGCCTCAGAGCAGCAAGCTGGCGGCCACAGCCATGCTTCTCACTGAACCATGGGCAGGGGGGAAAGAAAGGGATGACATAAGGCTGTTCTTACTTCTTACCCATCTGACCCTAGTCAGGAAGTAGAATGTTTGCCAGAACATTCCCCCCACACCTCGACAGACTTTCTTTGATGCCTCACTGGCCAGAATGGGGTCACATATGGCCATTCCAGGTGCAGGGAAAGCTGGGAAAGCCAAGAATCTGGATTATCCTGACTGCCCTTAGGCCAGTGAAGACTTACCTCTTGGGCTGGCCACACTGGCTCCCTAAAAATGTCAGGGTCTGTTAGAGGAGCAGGTACCCAATAGTGTATCTGTGTAAATGCTCCCAGACTATCACTTGTGAAGAAGGTGGGGAAGTCTGAGCTGAGAGGGTGCTGCCTTATCAGGCCCCCAAAGCCTGGAGGCTGGAACAGCAGACATGCAGGTGAGTGCCACAGCCGCAATGTTCTGACTCCAAAGGGCCTTGCTCTTCTGTGAAGGAGCCACGATGTCTGCCAGAATCTCCCAGGGCAGAGCAGAAGGGAAAAACGTAAGCCTTCCAGTGGTAGACACTTGTGGTTTGCTTCCCTGGCCTCTATGACTCTTTTTTCCAAAAACAGCCCAGATTTCCCTTTGGGAACCTGCTTTCTCTGACTCCCACCCAGTGGGCTAGAGGAGGAGCTCCTTCTTGAGCTCAGGAACTAACCATGTAACCTGCTCAGAACCAGTGAGACCCAGTGACATCATTGCCAAGAGTCCTAGGGCTGAAGGCTATGCTTTTCCCTCTTACCGTGAGTCTGAAAAGATGTGAGGGATGGAATCACTGTGGCCATCTTGTGACCATGAGGGAAGAACCATTTGTGAAAGGGGCTGAAATAGGGGGGATCTGGGGGCTGTAGTCATCACTTTAGTCTGAGTCAAGGTGGGTCTGAAGCCACCACTATTCATTCTACTTCCCGCCACTAGATGTTTTAATTATATAACAAAACAACACCTATAAGAGCAGCTACCACCAATGTGATCCTTCTATGGTCCAGGTCCTTCTCTAAGCACTTTACATCTATTATCTCTCTTAATTTCACAGTAACTCTGTGAAGTAGATATTGTCTCCATTTTAACATACGGAAATTGAAGCGGGCAGATGAGGTAACGTGCCTAAGGCCAGATGGCCACGAGGTGGCAGAGTTGGGAATGATCCAGAAGCTTCATTCCTGAAGTCCGGCGGTCCCGAGTTCAAGCACGAGCGCTCCCAGTTGCTCAGCGGGCAAAGTCCCAGACCTCCGATTCTCCTTTTTCTCACTGGTGACACACCGTAAAATATCTCCAGATCCAGCTGGTCCTGTGGGTTCTAGGCCATCTACTTACTTGACATCACCACGTATGTATGTCAACAGGCACTGCAAACTAACCATTCCCACCCCGAACTCCTGATCTCTCCCCATCCACGAAACTCGTTCCTTCTCAGAAATTGTCAGGGTGGGCCACAGTAACAGAGGGCCCCAAATACCAGGGGCTTACACAACAAAGGTTTCTTGGTCATTCTTCATGTCCAACACGGGTGGGCCAAGGGCCTTCTGCCCGCTCTACTCCCAGCCGACAGAACCGTCCTTCCATGAGACTCAGACGATTTCACAGGTAAGGGAGATGGCTAAACCACATAACAGCCTCCCTGTTCCCTCTGTTTCTGCTTCCCTAAATGCCCTCTTCCAAGCAGTAGAATTCATATTCACATTTGAATCTTAGTATAAATTCAAATCTTAGGATAAAACTCAAAATCCTCACCTCACCCCTCAAGGCTCCTTTCCACTTCTTCTTGTTCTGGGAGCCCGGGGCACAATGTCCATCTTTCAGTTCCACTTACTGCTTATCCTCCCTGTTGTCTCAGGCCTTTGCACAGGCCATTCCCATTGCCCTTGCCCTTACCTAGATAGTTCTTTCTCCACATGCCTTTCCCTTCTCACGAACCTTGTTCAGTCCCCAACCTGAGCTCTTAGAGCACTCTCGGAGCATATCTCTTTTGGGGTTACCTGCATCAACGTATGTATGTAATTTACCATGTAATGAACTATTAGCCATATGGAAGGTTTGTGAGGCACTGGAGTCTATTACTGCCTGCATCTCCAGCACAGGCCTGACACACAGTAGGCCATTAATAAATATCTGCTAAATGAATGAGTGGAGGGATGACAACCTCACTCAGATCAGGAAGAGCACTGGCTCAGTCAGGGTCTGTGATGGGTAGGTGGCACTTGCTTGGTGAGACCCAGTGTGTCTGCCCCTGGGAAGAAGCATGCTCAGGAAGCTGAAAGTAATGCGTGGAGTGTGTGTGTGTGTGCACGTACGTGCGCACAAGCTGCCCCTTCACAGGCCTCTGAATGAGGGAGCGGGTAGGTATCTAAAGCTTCCTTCCTAGGCAGCCTTCTGTGTCCAAGGGTGCCCCCATCTGCTTCATGGAAATGTGATCCAGTCACTGCAATGGGGACTCCGTGGGACCTAAGAACTCTGGTCAGTTCAGGGTTGTGGCACCGAGTCTGAGGGCTACTCTCTGAGGCCCAGGGGGAATGATGACCCCACTGCATGCACTTGGCAATCCAGCAGTTTCTGGGCACATACAAGTCATTCATTTGTCCAGTAAGAACTAGTCCTTCCAGCTTATTCGTTCATACAACAGACACCTATCACATTCTTAGAAATCATTTGGCCCAAAGAATTCATTCAGTCAAAAGAACACTAAAACCTTATTCTTTTAGTGAACATTGACCAGCATACAGCTCATTCATTTCACAAACACCAAGCACCTAAACACCGCACACTTATTCAATAGATTTCTCAAGCACCTACTACAGCTATTGTAGGCGCTAAAGATACAGCCCCAAGCAGGACAAACACTCCCCCTCTCATGACCTTACTTCCAGTAGAGGGAAGCCACAGAAATAAGTCAACCGAGACAGAAAACAAGGTAACTTCAAATGGTGATGAGCAGTTAAAAGGACTAAAATGCTGACGGGGGCGCTGAGGGCTGCTCTCAATGGGGGGGTGGCGGTCGGGAGGGCTGGTTGTGGGATGCCATCTGATCCGGACAGAGGGCGCCTGCCACGCACCAGGTATGCTGATGTACCAGGCTGACATGCACGGGCAGGAAAGCTGGGAGTGGCCAGTGCACAAGGCCCTGTGGGCTCATCCAAGGCGGTAGTTGTCTCCCCCACTGTCCATTAGAGGCACCGGGGGAGCTTTGTAAAAATATAGGTGTTCACATTCCACCCCTGGAGAGTCTGAATCAGCTGGTCTGGGGTGGGGACCAGGCCTGAGAGCCTTTTAAAAGCTCTGCAGCTGATTCTAATGTGCAGCCAGGGCTGCGCACAGAGGAAGAGAGAGAGCAAAGAAAGGAGGGCCTGACACCAAGCCCTGATTTGCTGCAAATGCAAGAGGGGGCAGGCATGTTAGCCAGAGCAGGCCCGTGCAGAGGGGCAGGAGAGCAGATGTCCCCGAGGCCCCGGCAGTGGCTGTGGTCTGGGGAGGAGCAGGTCCGCAGGGTTGGAGGCTGCTGAGAGGGTCATATCTGATGACAATTATCGGTCTGAAGGTCACTGGGGACCATGGCAGGAGGTATTTCAGGGGACTGCTGCTCTGGGATGCCTTGTCCACACCTCTTGTCCCCCTCCCCATCACCCCCAGTGTGGCTGGCCTACCCCGTCTTCTCCTTCCTAACTTCCTACCATGCCCCAGACACAACAGCTCCCATCCTCCCTTTGCTGAGCTCCCAGGGGTCTGCACATGCTCTGTGCTACAAGAGATAGCTCACTCGATTTTCAAGCCTCTAGTAGCTTTGGTCCTCCTTGGGCTTTGAGCAGCTCCCAGTGTGCAGGGCACTAGGGCCTACCACATGTGTTCTTGCCACACAGCCAGGGCAGAGGGGGCGACGTACTGGTGATGGTAATATACATACTTGGCATGTATAAACACGTGCTGTAATAACCTTATAAAGCAGGGACTTCTGGCACGCCCAGTTTACAGATGAGGCAAAGGTCACGTGGCCAAGTCACACAGCGGGCAGGTAGGTGGAGCAGCTAGGACCCAGATCTCGTCAGTTTGGCTCCCACACCTTGACACTACACTCTAAATAAGAGGTGGAAGCCCAAATGAGCGTGTTGTGTGAATACGCAAATGATGCAACTATCTTCAAAAAGTCAATTCATAAGGACAAAACTCTGGAAAAGTCAGCAGCAGCTCAGCAGATTTCAGGTTAAGGATCTGTTTTCTAGGGATGTCTGGGTGGCTCAGTCAGTTAAGTGTCTGCCTTCGGCTCAGGTCATGATCCCAGGGTCCTCCTGCTCCCTCTCAGTGGGGAGTCTGCTTCTCCTCTCCCTCTGCCGCTCCCCCTGCTTGTGCTCACTCCCTCTCTCTCTGACAAATAAATAAAATCTTATTTAAAAAAAAAAGACTGTTTCTCCCTTCTATGTCTTCCTCCACTTTACTGGAAATTCAAGCATACACTGGACACTCTAGGGCTCCCCCAGGAAACAAAATGGGTGGAACTTCCGGACATCTCATTAGGGAGCCCCAAGGCAGAGACTGCTCCACCAGCCCAAAACACGAGGAACAGGGCCCTAATCCTGGCCACCCGGCTGCCTCCTGCTCCGATCTGTTCTTTATTCTGAATGCCTCTGATGCCAGATGTGTGGGTTTTCCACCCCAAGCAGTTCTCCAGTTCTCTCCAGACACCGCCGGGGTGTCCCACAATTTAATTCAATCCCAACACTAACTACCTGGAGTCAGCGTAGACGCCACACGGGTTAAGGGCCCAGTTCCACCCGACAGCCCCCAACTTCAGATGCTAATCCCAAGTGGTGGGTCCCCAGGTTACCCATACGGCTGTCTGCCTTGGCTACAAACTGGGGTTCCCACCACCCCCTCCTCAGGCTCAGTAATTGGCTGTAACAGCTCACAGAACTGAGAGAGATACTTTACCTACTATTACTGGTTTCTTATAAAAGATACAAACCAACAGTCAGATGAAGGGATACTCAAGATGAAGTCCAGAAGGGTCTAGAGTCCCATAGAATTGGGGATGCACCACCCTCCCAGCACGTGGATACACTCACCAACCTAGAAGCTCTCTGAACTCTGTCCTTTCGGGGGTTTTATGGAGGCTGCATTACGTGGGTATGACTGACTAAATCACTGGCCATTGGCGACTCCTGCAAGCTCCAGCGCCCCCGCCTCTCCAGAGGTCAGGAGGGTGGGGCTGAAAGTTCCAACCCTCTAATCACGAGGCTGGTTTCCCTGGCAACCAGCCCCTCTCCCGAAGCTATCTAGGAGTCCACCAAGAATCACCTCATTAGCATAAACTCAGGTACGGTCCAAAGGGGGCTTATTCTAAAGAACAAAAGAGGCTCCTATCACTCACATCACTCGGGAAATTCCAAGGGTTTTAGAAGCTCTTGGGCCAGAAACTGGGGACGAAGACCAAATATATATATATATATATATATTTTTTTTATTTTATTTGCACTTTCCTATTTCAGGTCAAAGAACTTAGAGAATGGGTGCTTCCGATTGAAATCTTACAGCCATTACACTTAAACCGGCAAGGGTCCCAGGAGTCTGAGTTCCTGAGAGAGGCCCGTTCTCTTTGAAGTGTGTATATCAGTAGAGCTTCTTCCCCTTTCTTAGGGGGGAAAGAACTGTAACGATGCGCTGAAATAGGAGGTGTGCACGCTACTTTATTTTAATTCAGCAGTTTCATTTCCAGGCATCTGTCCCTCAGCTACTCACACCAGTGCATGTGGAAACACAGGGGGCATTCACACCGCCACACTGTTGTAATATGGAAGTGGTGGGAAGAGCCGAGAAGCCCGTAGGCAGAGGATGGACTAAATGTGTCTGGGTGCCTCTACTCCAGGGATACAATGCAGCGGCAATAAACAGCGAGGGAGAGGTAAAGCCATGTGTCCTGCGTGTAGGAGGCCCACATGGCCTGAGGTGAATGAGTATAGCCCATACTTAGGAGGGCTCGGGCTGTGTACTAGGCTGAAGTGCTTTACACACATTAACTCATTTCATCCTTATGAAACCCTGTGAGGGAGTGGCGATCACCCGCCTCATTGTAAAGCCAACGCAACGGAGTCCAGAGAGGCCAAGTAACTTGCCCAAGGTCACCCAGCGGAAGACCGGTGGCACTGGGATTTGAACCCAGGCAATCCAGCTCCAGAGTTTCTCCAGTTTTACTCTATGGTGCTACTTGTGAAAGGACAGAGGCAAACCGCAGAATCAAAACAAAAAACAAAATCATTTGGCTCAAACAAAAGGGGAAGGATTTCATTAGACAGAAAGAGATCAAGAGAGAACATAAATGTCTGTAAAGAAAGGGCCTAGGAGGACACCCACCCAAAGGTTAACAGTGGTTACATTCTAAGGAGTAAAACCGGGGATGGAGATAAAAGGACACTTTTTTTTTTTTTAAATTCTACGTGTCTGTGCTTGAATTCTTACAAACATGTAAGTTCAAGGGCCTCCTCGGGCCCCCTATGAGGCCTGCCCTGAATCCACATCCTGGGGAGGAGCCCTATGAACAGGTTTGCACGCTTTCTTCCAGACCTTTCTCTGTCTATAAGGAAATACAACTGCACAGGGTAGGGGCGTCTCGGGCTTTAAGTTTTCGGTTTTGAAAGTGAGCATGGAGGGGAAGCATGGGCAGAGGGAAAGCCGCCCCTGGAAAGTCCTGACTGTCCAGAATGCAGAGTCAGAACAGACCAGCCGCACCACCTCCCCCGCTGAGCGCCAGTCCCAGCATCAGCGAGGCCCGGGGAGTCTGAAAACTCCCCATCTTTCCAAGTGGAGATTCCTCCGTGGCCTGGCAAACTGCCCGCACTCAGACCCACCGAGGGAAGGAAGGGGCATCCCATCTTGTGTCCACATGCACCTCGGGGGAACAGAGGCTGTACTTAAATGCTTCAAAAGCAATCTGGCCTTCTTTGTTTTAGTCTGTGAGCCAGTACGGTCCAAGTTATGTGGGTTAAATGCTTGTATAATTACATGCTTATATAGAGAGATGAATTTAAAAATAATAAACAGCCTTCCTGGTTACTCTTCTTACTTATTATCAGATCTTGGAGATTTCCTGCTGCAGCAGCTGTCGCACCGGGGTTAGAAGCCAAGAAGACTCAGGTTCAATTCCCAGCTCTGCCACTTAATTACCTGGACCTTGGGCAGGTCACTTAGCCTCCCTATATCTTGGTTTTCCCATCTGTAAAACGAGATAACAATAGTACTTAACTCCTAGGGTTGCTGTGAGGTAATGACTGTAGAGACTTCGAATATCCCTGTCATGCAGGGATACACAAGTATTAGCTATTAACGTTTTACTTATATAATAATAAAAACGAAACCTCAAGCAAACAAACAGAACCAAATGTGGCCTTGGCATGAACTCTGGTTGCTCTGGGCTCAGGACCCGGGTCACCCAGGGTGGCCTGCTTTGAACCAGAAGCTGGTCCAGCCCCTCCTTCCCGGCGGCCCAGAGCCAGGGCCACAGGGAGGTGCCCCTTCTGAGTCCCTGTGGGTCGGGAGGGTGAGACGAGAGTGTTGCTACCTCCCCCGAAGTGCATGTGGATGAAGCATCTTGTTTCAATTCTGGGCATAGTCCAACTCACTTCAAATGAGACTTTGAAATGCAAAATTACAAAAGGATGCCTCCTGGAGTATGGGCACGCGCGCCAGGCCCACCCAGGAGCTGCAGCCAAGCTTGTGCACTCGGATGATGTGACCGAGCGGCGCTGGCTGAAGGCTGGATGAGGGGTCTGTGGTTGGGGAAGCCCCTTCTGGGGAGACGTCATCAGCACCACAACCACTGCTCCAAGCAGCCAGACGTCCCTAGAGGGATCTCCCCGGCTCTAGCCAGGCCCACAGTCAAGCCACTGGGGTAGCCCTGACATTTATTTTGATACTGAAACTCTTTGATAAACAGCTGCTGCCTGGAACCCCGAGAGCCCCCACTATCCCTGCGTGGGGCAACACTTCAGGGTCTGCTCCCATGGTTGCTGCTGCTCAGGCTGGAGTGCTGGTTAAATGTTTAGCGTGTCCCCCAATGGGCTCGCTCCTGTGACCAGGCCAAGCCTCCTTCAGGAGATGGTGTCTTGTCAGCATGGAGCCTGACTTGCAAACTAATCCCAGCTAATTGCCACCGAAACCTGCTAAGATCACATCTGTTGGGCTCGGAGATTAAATCAATATTTGACAATCTTGATTAAATAGAGTCAGGGAATCCTTGTCAAAGAACATCTGTTAAAGCTCTGTTCTTTCCATCCTTTTCTGGGGGGCCAGCTGGGGGCATCTCTGGCTCTGCTTCTCCTTACCTGAGGAGCTTTGTGGAGGGATGGGGGTGGTGGGGGGTACAGGACACAGAAACAGAAAGGCTCCCTGTGGTGGGAGGGGAGGGGAGTAAACCTTGTTATCCTGGGGGGCACCATCTGCCAGCAGTAATCACCATACCTGCCCCTGACCCCCGGGGCTGCTGAGGGCCAGGCCCAGCTGGGGTGGAGCGCCTGCCACAGAACCTGTCTGCTAATGGTCCACTGAGGCAGTGTTCCCGTCACCTCCATTACAAAATGGGGAAACTGAGCTTCTCAGAGGGGACAATGCTTGCCCAAGGTCAAAGAGAGGATGAGAAGAGGAATGGGGGTCTAGACCTGGCTCTGGCTGACTCCAGGGTCTGCCCTGTGACCAACTTGAGACAAGCTGTCAAAAGTAAGAGCAAAAACTGGCATTTAATGCCACCAGGAGCCCAGACTGGAGGCCTGCTCCAACGGTCCGGTTCCCAAAGTTATACATAATAATGGCGGCCCCACTGAGAAACACTGGCCTCATACTTGGCCCTCTTCAGCCCATGCAGCATCCCGGGGCAAGGGCCCTACTATTCTCCTCCATTGACATACGGGAACACAGAGACTCAGAGGGACAAGCTTCCCATGAGGTAAAAGGCAGAGGGAGGACTGGAACCAGGTGGTGACTCTATGACCACCAGAGCTGCTGTCATCTCTAAAAAGTCGGGACAGAGCTGTGAACATGATGGGCCTCGATAAATGCCCACTCTCCATCCCTCGGTGATTTGAGACAGAAATCAGGCTCATGCTGGGGTCCTGGGATCACATAATGACCCCAACACAGACCAGAGCAGGCAGCAGTGCCACCTTGTCGCACTGCTAGAGGAGCCCAAGATGATCCCCCTAAGATACCACTCCCCACGGTAAGGGCACAGAAGAAGCACGTATACATCCTTACTCAGGATCTGAGAAACAACGAGAACAACTCGACGGCTGCACTCACAGCACTCTCACGGGGGGAGGGGCAGGGAGCAGTGGTCAGACACCCAAATGTCCGCAGCCACTGTTCACCACTCTTTGCCCAGGTCCAAAGCAGTGCTGAGATCAGGGGAGTGCTCCATTAGTCTCTGCTGAGTCCATTAAAAAAAAAAGAGAGAAAGAAAAGAAAAGAAAAGAAAAGAAAAGAAAAGAAAAGAAAAGAAAAGAAAAGAAAAAGAGAAACAAGCCAGTCAGCCACTTGGCCAGATAACCAACTAGCCAGCCAACCAGATAACCAACTAACCAACCAATCATCCAGTTAATCAACCAACTAGCCAGCCAGGCAACTGGCCTACTTCTACGTCCCTATCAATTTCCACCTCGACCCAATCTCTCTGCATCGCTATCCCATGTTTCTAGGTCTCTGTTCACACCTGTCCGTGTCTCCCTGTGTGTTCGTCTCTCTCACATATGTGCACACACAAATGGACATAGCTCTGCTTATTTCTGGCCCCTGAGTCACAATCTCATGTTAACTTATCACTGAGGATGTGTCCCAGGCCAGGCAGTCTCTGCCTGGTACCTCCTAACTCTCTCCCATATTCTAAGTTCCCAGCATCTGCAGGAAAGGAGAGAGGCTAAGGAATTGGCCAAATTATTAAAAAAAAAAAAAAATTCAGGAGGCAGATCCTAAACTACTGAGTAAAAGAACCACTGGCACGTGGGCATTGTTTGGGCCTCTAATTTCTCATATTCCAGGAAGGATTTATGCCTGTCTTGTCCAGTCTCACCCCCACCCTGATGCGGAATCTTACAAGGAAATTGGCTGCTTTAATCAGAGAATAAACTCAGAAACGCCTAGAAGAATGTATTCACAAGTAGTTAAGAAGAATGTCATACTCTCTCTTACAATTAAAAAAAAATCAGTATTAAAAAAATCTCCATGCTACATATTTTATATCTATATAACCACCTAGATCAATCCAGAGCACCTACAGCAAAGATCTGGAAGGCCAACCTCTACCTCTAAGTGGTTACCCCAGGAAGGGGAGCGACAGTGTGTGTGAGCATGTGATTGTCCAATCCTCAGCTCTGAAGCTCCGAAACTTCCCAAAGTCACCCACCTCCACTTTGGTACCATCACAGACCACCTGTACTAGTATTTCCTTAAGATAATCCTTTCAACCAACTCACTTCCTAAAACCTTAATAATCACACTAGTATTGGATTCATTATATTTTTTTTTTGTAATTTTTATTTTGTTATATTAGTTACCATACAGTACATCCCCAGTTTTTGATGCAATGTTCCATGATTCATTAGTTGTGTATAACACCCAGTGCACCATGCAATATGTGCCCTCCTTAATACCCATCACCGGCCTATCCCAATCCCCTACCCCCCTCCCCCATTATATTTTTTCTAATACTCCTCGAACAGAATGCACGAATATGAACATTTGTAAAGCTTGTCTGTGTGTCCATGGAAATGAGCTTTGGTCCCAGAAATGTGCCGATGTCAAAATCAGAATGCAGCTTTCAGACATGATTCTGAGCAAAAGAGGCAGACACGGAGCACCATGTATCACTTATGATTTCATTTATGTAAAATTCAAAAATAGGCAGAATGAAACGATGTTACTTAGCGTTACTCTCCTAGGCAAACAAATCTTCAAAAGCATGGAAGTCTGGAGAGTAGAGGCCTCTGGGGGAGAGAGAGGGTTTGGATGCCAGGGGTACACAGAGGGTTCTGGGGTACTGGCAAGATTCTCTTTCTTGATGTGGGGGTTACATGAGTGCTTGCTTTATCATTGTTCACTAAACTGTGTGTTTATTTTATTTTCTTGGTGCAAGGGTTATTTTTCACAATAAAGTTTTAAAGTCTTTTGCATTGTATCAGTTCATCTTAAAGAATGAGACTGTTCTCTTGTATGACGTGTGTAATTTAAAAAAATTAGATAAGACCATCTTTGAGGGGTGCCTGGGTGGCTTAGTAGGTTAAACGTCTGACTCTTGGTTTCGGCTCAGGTCATGATCTCAGGGTCATGGGATGGAGGCCTCCACTGGGCTCTGTGCTGAGTGCAGAGTCTGAGATTCTCTCCTTCTCCCTCTCCATCCCCCCACCCCCGCTGGTTCTCTCTCAAATTAACAAATAGATAAAATCTTAAAAAAATAGATAAGACCCTCTTTAAAGACCTGCGTGTGTTCGTATACACACACACACACACCCACACCCACCCAGAGGCAGCCCAGTCACTCTCACTCCCCTGGCTCAAAATTCACTTTCTCTCCCATAAGAAAGGTTTCCACTTCCCAGAACCCGGCAGAGCCACTTTACCTGGCCAGCTAGCTGAACACAAACATCCTGGGCCTGCTGGGGGACTGTGTACTTCCTCCTGGCCCCAGGGGAGCCAGGGAGCTGGGGAGAGTGGGGGAGTTATACTCACAGCAGCGGTTTTGGGACAACTCAACACATGACAGCTGGGGGATGGAAGGGCACGGACCCGCATCCACCTGGAGGAGGCCTTACAGGGCAGAGGGGTTACAGGGCCCTGCTAGCATGCATCCTAGCTCTGCCCCTGCAGGGATTCCACAGTGAGCTCTAGAAAGACTCTAGTTCTGACCCTTGACTAGGTGCAAAGCCTCTTGTCAGCCTGAGGACCAGCTGGCAGATGGCGAATGCCTGCAGCTCTGTTTGCACAACACTGTAATCAAACACCCTACCCGGGGAACTAAGACCAAGGCAGAAGGGCTGGAAGGGGGCACTAGGCCCTCAGGAGCCTAAAACAATGGCTCCCCAGGAACCCAGGACACCAGGAAATCAGCCACTCATTCCTAGGACAACTTTCTTTCTTTTCTTTTCTTTCTTTTTTTTTTTTTTTAAATGTTCACAGTTGATGGAACCTTTCTAGAGGCAATCTGGCAATGGCTTTTAAAAATGTTCTTACCCTCTGAATGTGTAATGCTACTTCTGGGAATTGATCCCAAAGAAACAATGGAAACGAAGAAAAAAATTTATGGCATTGGTTATAAAGCAAAAAAAGAGTACCAACCCCAACGTCCAACAACAGGAGAATGGTTAAATAAATTACCGCACGTCTCATTGCACAACCTTAGGACGCTAAACATTTATATATGTGTGCAGATGCAGTCACAGAAAAAAGACTGAAAAAATGCTCAAAAATATTAACTGGGGTTAGTTCTTGGTGCTGGGACTACCACTGATTTTTGAAAATGTGCTCTTTCTGGTGCGCCTGGGTGGCTCAGCCATTAAGCGTCTGCCTTCGGCTCAGGGCGTGATCCCGGCTTTCTGGGATCGAGCCCCGCATCAGGCTCCTCCGCTGGGAGCCTGCTTCTTCCTCTCCCACTCCCCTACTGTGTTCCCTCTCTCAATGGCTGTCTCTTTCTCTGTCAAATAAATAAATAAATAAAATCTTAAAAAAAAAAGAAAACAAAGAAAATGTGCTCTTTCTACCTTCCTATATTCTCCCAAATTACCTTTAATGAATGTGTTTTCAAAATCAGGGAAACAAAGCAGGAAGTTTCCATTCATGTCATTGATTTCCATTCACTAGACACATATTTCCTGAGAACCAACTATGTAAGAAAGCAGTGAACGAGGTAGACCCTTCTCTGCCCTTTGCCCGGAGAAGGGAGACACGCATGAATTGAGTGCCTTTACCAAGTACACGTGTCAGTACACGTGTCAGCACAAAGTAGGACGAGGAGAGGATAAAGGGTAAATAAAGGGAAGAACAGGGTGCTACACAGTGGGTGGTCAAGGAAGGCTTCACAAAAGGGGTGGTGGTAGCTGAGGGGGACAGATGCAGCAGGTGCAAAGACCCCAGCGTGTTTGGAGGCAGCAACCTAAACTGAATGCCACATAGGTAATGAAACCGACGAGCAGCAGTCTCATGAGGAGGCCGGGTAGCCATCCCTGGGGGTGGGGGCAGGGGTGGCGCGGCCCAGAACAGGGACAGCGCTGACATGGAGAAGGGGACAGACTAGAGAGGATCTGGCCATTTCCTCACATGAAGAGGAGCTCCACGGCCTTCAGTCCTAAGCTGAATACTAGGTGGGTATACGGCGCCGTGGCAGATCTGGTCACAGAGATGCGCGCTGTCACTCCTGCTCTCGCCCCCACGCTTTCCAGACCAGAGCGGGACGGAGATATGAATAAATGAGCCACTTCAGGTCAATATGTTTGGGCTGACCATCTGCTGCCAGGACTGGGCTCAGCTTTAAGAAAAATGGACAACTTTCCAAACAAAAGCTAGCTCCAGCCCTCCTGCAGGGTGGGATGTACCTCGAAGTCCTTCCCATCGAGGTTTTCATAGGCTCACAGGTGCTCTCCAGGAGGCCCGAAGGTAAGGAACCTCACTCCCAATGGGCAGCTGAGGAGACTGCGCACAGGGCGGTGTCCTTTCTTGACAACAAGAACTCAGGCCCTCAGTAGGAGACTATGTTAGGCTCCACTGGGGGGCTGCTCCTGATGCTGAAGGCCTCACACTTGGGGCTGCACGGACTCCAGTATTGTTCAAATCCAAACGCACCTTCCTTCCTTGAGAGAAGTCCGAATTAGTCTGGAGCAGCAGGATGCCCATTGCAAAACCCGCTCTCCCAGGTTCCCTTGCAGCTAGGGCTGTGTCCCGTTCTAGTCAATGAGAGGTGAAGTGGAAGTCTGCGGGGGGTGGGGTGGGTGGGCGGGGGGTCTTCTGGTAAAGCTACTGCTTTCCAGTAGAAAGGAGTAACCTCAGTCAGCACACCCCTTCCACCCTTCTCCTTCCTGGAATGTGGATAGCATACCTGGAGGCGAGGTAGCCATCTTGTGCTTGTTGAGGCTGAAAGCCACATGCTGAGGATGGCAGGGCAAGGAGTCAGAGGAGCCCACTCTCGCGGCCAGTGGCCCTGCCCCAGTCTACCCATACTCCCTTCCCTTCCTATGTGCCAGGGAAAAACTGTTGCCTTATTTAAGCTACTGCCTGCTGGCTTCCTGTTACGTGTAGCAGACTACAATCCTGACTGATAGAGGCCCTACCCAGATCCTCAGTCTACATACAAGGAAACTGAAGCTCTAGTCGCTAGCCCAAGGTCCCGCAGAGCCAGGCAGAGCTGAGGCTGGATGTGAGCCTGTGTCCCTAACTACTTCACAGCAGCATCCTGAATCTTAGTCACGAGTCCTGGCTTTGGAGAAAGCTTGGCTTCAGTTAACTTCTCCATCTAGTAGTTGGCTTGTCCATCCCGCACACCAGAAGCGTGAGCTCCACAAAGTGTGGACTCTCCACTGCTCACTCCCCACCACACAGAACAGCTGTGTGGCAGGTGCTCAACAGAAGCACACCAGAAGCGTGAGCTCCACAAAGTGTGGACTCTCCACTGCTCACTCCCCACCACACAGAACAGCACCGGGCTGGTGGCAGGTGCTCAACACACACACTCGAAAAGGGCAATGACTGAATGCGTGGGAAGGTCGAGTGACTCTTCTGGAAAACAGGAATGCCACCCTTAACTTCACAGGAGGCTGGGAGGGCTCACAGGGTATGGTGTCCAATTAAGTTCCCAATAATTGATTTCATTATTACCAAAATGGAGGCTGTGGATCTCCTCTTCCAGAGACCTTTCCCCATGACCAGTTTTGCCAACTCTAGATGATCTTTTTTTTTTTTTTTTTTTAAACTTAGGTTCCAAGATGATTTCTCTATGCAAACTATCTGTAACTCACGTCAAACACCCCCAGGACTCCCGACTAATTCCCAACCACGCATAACTGGAGCAGCATCCCTACCTCCCTGCCTCAGCCTTGGGTTCTGCCAGCAGAAACTGCCCTGCACTTTGCACACCAACCCTTCCTCTTCCTTAGACCCGCTTCCCAAGCTGCCTCCTGAGTGACGCCTTCCCTGACTCCCCACCCCATCTGGTACTGCCCCTGCCCCTGGGGAAGCCCTTGGGGCCCTCCCCGTCTGGCCTATCCTCTTCCAGTGTGGTCTCCGCAGAGGCCATCTACCTGGCATTCCTGTTGGGTGCTGTGCGTACATGCACCTGCCCTCCACAAGACCAGCTCCTGGGAGCAGGTACCACCCCCCTCCTGCCTCCCCGGGGGTGCTACACCTCGAAGAGATGCTCATCGACATCCGGGGAATGGGAGAATGAATGATCACACTGCTTGACATTTATATGGGTCTCCAGTGCGCCTGGCATTGTTCTATGCGCTTTATTCCTATTAATCCATCTGCTCCGCACGGCGATCCTTCGAGAAGTACTATTATTACCATCTCCGTTTTATACACAAGGAAACTGAAGCCTAAGGTCACGCTGCTGATAAATGGCAAAGCTGGGTTCTAATCCTGCTGACTGACTCCAGAGTCCAAGTTTCTAACCTCTTGGCTCTCCTGCCTTGTTGCATGAGTAAATGCACAAATGTCCATGGCATGAAGAAAAACACGTGGGGCCAGGCCTGAGTGGAGGGCGAAGCTCACTTCCTAAGCCAGAGCACACATTCTCACTGGTCTCCCCATAACATTCCAACCCTATTCTCCTTTGCTTACCTGCCAATATTGACACCCAAAACCCCAGACATTCACTTTTCTAGCTGAGAGCTGAGAAATCTGCTAGAAGCGGGGAGGGGGGTGGGCTTCCTGACAAAAGAGCAGAAACATGGTCCTGACTGCTCCCCCCTTCCTTCCTCATGGCTATGACAGGATGTGATAGCTGGAGCCACAGCAACCATCTCACAACCATGCAGAAAGGCTAAAAATGATTTCAGAAGCACACACTTGGGCTTCTGACATGTGGAGCCGTTGAAGCATCCCAGAACTGCTGCGTATCTATTACTTATATTCCAGGCTGAGATTCAAAGTATTTAGAAACCCGTATGGCACTGGCAACAGGCATTCAAAACGGATGGTAGCTGGTGAACGCCGCCAAACGCCAGCCCTGCTTGAATCCAGATACTTGAATATGAACGCCTTGAGAATGAGCATCAACGCCAGTTTTGCTCACTGTTGTCTCCCAGCACCAGCACAGCACTCGGCACGGTTGGCAGAGTCGGCACACAGTCAACGTCTGGTGAATGATC